>NC_046618.1:4102018-4424021 GCF_900324465.2 Anabas testudineus
CTTGCAAGCAATAAAACATTTCTCAAAGTCAGACTTCAGTCTCAGTGTACTCTCTCTGTTATTTAACAAAATGTATTTTTCTAACACCAGTTTAAAAGAACATTTCACAGATTTCAATCGTTAGTATGTGCACAGTGTGGTGAACTCTGTCTTATTTAACCAGAAATGAGCTTTTTTTCCTTAAAAAGTAGGTTTGTCTTATGAAGCAGATGTATAACTATGGCCACCAGATGGCAGACTGTGCAGTAAGTATCCCTAAGCAGTGGGCTTTCCCCTGCAATGCAGAGAAGAGGAGAGCTAGGATGGTGGGAGGGACAGAAGGAGAGAAAAGAGACAACCAAGCTCCTCCCACTGATGTAAGGCTACCAGCTTCATATTGTTTTTGTCTCTGAAGGACTCATCGTTGCAGCTCTGCTCCATCTTTTCTCTAAGGTGTACTGAAATAAAAACAAGTGTTCCACAGTCTAAATCATCCTCTGCATGATTCACAGAGAAAACTGTTGATTTTACTTATAGAAATACCCACAGTACAATACACGTCAACTCTTACCAATTTCTTGTTGAATCAATAAAGACACAGTGAGTTAATTACTCTCTCTGGAGTGTCTGACTCCGTCTGGCATCAGTCAGCATCTTAAAATGAAGCTCTAAGCCTCAGCTAGCTTCAAGCCTCATCTTCCTTCCCTCCTCGGAGCACTCTTTAATCTCACTTCTGGTTCTGATCCTTGTGCTCTTCTTTTGTACCTACTGCTCTTTCACTGCTGAAAGTCTACCATCCCTCCATCTACTGTCCATCCTTCACTGTGGGTTCTGCTACAATATGTGTTCTGGTTTACAGCTGGGACCATCACAAATATTTCAACTTTATTTTAGCTGATTCTCGAGCTCCAGTAATCAGAAGTGATTTCAGAGCCTCACAGTGGTGCGCTGGTGTCCTGGGCTGGCTTCCTCCTGGCTGACTTTTTGGTAGGTATTGGGGGTGTTGAGCCATCGGGTCCTCTCCTGCTGCTGCCGCTGGGCAAAAGGGTGCTGCCTCAGAGCTGGGTGGACCCCATCATCGTCAAACTGGTGGAAGGCTGTGACTGTCGCGGGCACCTCTACCTCTCTCCGCGTCCTTGATCGCTCAAGCAGCACAGGAAAACGATAAGCATAACCGGTACGGTAGCCCTAAAAAAACAAACAAAAACAAACGTTTTTAGGTTGTCGACACGAGGTAGACATTATCACATCACACCTCAGTGCACAGAAACTATGAACCACTTTTCTTTTGGTCTGCTATAGCACACCTTATCTGCACCGAGTTGGGCTGTGTTGTGAATAATCACTACCACTGCAAACTCTCAAGAGGGGAAACAGTGTTTTTTTTATGTTTATGGCAGAGGACAACTAAAACAAAGACACTTCTGCTGCTATTGAGCTGCTTCTTTACATTAAAAGCTTTCCATTAGCAAACCACAGGAAAGCATTTACTGTATGCTTTTATTGTGAAGCAGCTACAGGAAATGCAGTAGTAGATTGCTACGCGTGCACAATATAGATCAGATGTGAGAGATCATAAAGTCTCCCAGATGTAATGAACTGCAAAGGGTGGTTGTGAGGGATGAAAATACTGTGATAATGATGATGATATGTAGATGACATAAACCTTGAAATTAGGTTTGAATGTGCTTGAAGGGAAGTGTCAGTTATGACTTCATAATTTGTACTATCCTAATTTCAGACACTTGCAACTGCTGCCTACCAGGTTATCCAGGGTTCTCATGAGGGCTTCAAACTCATGCTCCCCAATGCGACTCTTGTGCAGGGGCCCAAAAGTGGAGCCAGCCCAGCCGACAGTGCCCGCCTGATTGGGTTTATGAATAGTTCGGTCCAACAGAATCAGGTTGTGTTCTCCACCTGCACTGCACAAAGCTGATACCTGGAAAAAAAAAAACACAAACAGATTCTGAACAAGCTTCAGCTTCACTTTAAAGCATTACTGTGCTGTGAAATTCAAGTCAGCATAGTGTCTTATATATTATTATATTAGCACTTGTTAGAAACCGTCATAGTTCTGTGGATCAGTCTTCTTATCAGTCATTCATCGGCTCCTCTACATAGCCCTGTTGGTCCTGTAGAATTACTGCAGTGTCACTCCTGTAATACATTATGCTGCAGTGCTGACCTGCTGGCTGAATTACAAAGGAAGGGCGCAAAGAAAAGAGCAAATGCACAACACTGGTGCATCTATACTTACTCTTATTCTCCTACACACACCCACATATATGTAGTGGCAGTGCTTTGTCTCCAGTATATCAGATGACTGCAGTGTGTGTGTGTGTTGGTGTGTGTGTGTTGGTGTGTGTGTGTTTGTCTTTGTACTACCTGGATCTGGCAGGCAGCCTGGATGTGGTAGATAGTGTAAAAGGCCTCCTCCACAGATTCCCCAAGAGCCACAATGCCATGATTCCTCAGCACCAGAACCTAGGATACAAATTAACATCATCGCTGGAACTAAATCAACTCACACGCTAAACCTGAGAGCAGCAGCATCCACTTCAGTAATTAATCACATGGCCACGTCGCCCGCGCGTCCTCTGTTCATTCTTCTAGCTCAGACAGCCCAGGTAGGAGGCAGTAACTGCTGAATCAGGCACTGATATGTCTGTGATTGGTTCTGTCTCCTGAGGTCTGCTCACCTTGCAGGTGGGTCCCAAGCTCTTCTGCAGCTCTACTCTGTCCTCCTCCTCTTCCATAACTCCATTGTAGTCATAGTATGCAACGTCACCGACCAACAGAGCCTCATGGGATAAAGGCAGAAGGCCACACTTCATAGCTGATACCTAGAGATGGTCAACTGTTAGTCGTGGCAGTCATAAAAGAGGCTCATAAGTATGTAGAGGAGGCTGACACTGGCTACAACATTTAACTTACGTAATTACCAAGTTGTAGTTTAGATAGTAATATTTGTTAAGACCACAATAGTGTTAATCCTAGATTCCTCACTCTTCAACGAGAATCTGAATGCGACGAGCAAAGCGTAATATCCTCTAAACGTGACAGGAGAGAGTTATAAGCTTCTTTCATCCTCCACCCTGGCGTGAGTCCAGACTGACTCACCGCAGCTGTGGCCGGTGTGTGCAGGTGAAACAGACAGCGGACATCTGGCCGTGCCGAGTAAATGGCAGAGTGGAGACTGAACTTCTCTGTGTCCACGCTCAGGCTGGTGCTGCCCTTCTCCACCACCTCCCCCAGGATATTCACCTTCACCTGTGAAAGTACACAGAACCATATATATATATACCGTATATATGATGTGGATGAAACAAAGTCAACATCAATTCTTTAACATACATTTGTCATTAAATCAGCTCTAAACTCTTACTCACCAGACTGGATCCAGTCACCTCACTGTAGGCCAAGCCGTCTGGAAGCACCAGGAAGTGTTCCTGTTCCTTGCTGACACGCAGCTGTCAGTTAAAGAGAGACATCAGCAAATGCGAAAAATATTACACTACTGTGTGAAAAACCCTTTATGAATCTAATCCTGAACTCTGAGGTGATTAAACCTGAGATGGGAAACTTCAATTAACTCCAGACTATTTTCACTTTCATTTAAGTGTGTGTGTGTGTGTGTGTGTGTGTGTTTGTGATAAAACGCAATGGAGCTCTAATACGATCACTCACTATGGAAACAGATGAATAAAGTGCAGAGCTACCATTTTAATCTAGCTAGAAATATGAATGTTTAACATTAAGGCAGGTTTATATTGAATAAGAAGGAGTCAATATGTTAACACGTTTGGATTCAACACATCCTCTCATTTATTATTTAAAAGACTCAAATGTCCTTAATGGATGAGAAACATCCAACATCCAATCCTCCTATCCTTTGTTACATGAAATTTCTAAATATATTTATTCACTTGTAACCTAATGGTGACAAAGTGCAGAAGATGAAATTAAATTAATTAATTAAGACATACATTTCATTGTAATCTGTAATCTGACTCAATAATGGCCCAATGACTTCTTAATGGGCTTTGTAGTGTATTTATACATTATATATTTATATTTGTAAATAAACACACTAATCAAATGTTTTCTACATTTCAGTTCATGTTAATAGAAAGAGATGAAATGTAACTTTACAAGCTAATTCTGGGGCATGCTAGGACTGTCTGCTGTCCCAGTCAAATAAACAAAGAAAGAAGTGATGAACTTAATTTACAGTAAATGTTTCCACACAGGGGAATTCACCTAGTAACAAGCTGGCAGTTGTTTTAATGCCAGGAAATAAAAATGCTTCACACAGAAACTGAAGAAAACCTGAAACCTAAGTTCCTGCAGTAACCGAGTCAGAGTTAAAACTGAGAGTTTCTGTCACACACTTTTCACTAAACCCATTTTCTGATGTTTCTGAATTTGCATAGCAAAGAAATAACAGAGCAGAAACATCTGATCACAGATAACAGGTATCTTCCTAATCTTGTTAGTTCAGCCCTCTCGTCTTTTTTCTCAGTAAATGTCTTGTCATAGCAAACAGATAACGTTTGGAACGTAATGTGAAAAGACAGTAAAACTAACAGTGAGGCAGGTGCGGCTGATCTGGGCCCAGCCGTACAGATCGAACAGGCGATGGGTGCTGGCCAGCTTGCAGCGCATCAACCTCTCCCCCTTCACCATGCTGCCGGGCTCCCAGCCATGCAGGTCGTTGATGGGTGTCACCATCATCATGTCTGCGCGGTGGGAAGAAATGAGAAATGCAGACAGTGAGAAGACTTGTTTGTAACGATACACATGCAAAGGTATGGAAGATGGCCTCGATGGATAATGTTGTTTATGTCATTTGCGTCTGGTTTTAGAAATAATATTTATTTTGTTGTTGGTTAAAGTTAAATTTATATTAATTTGTTTGTGTTTTTAGTGCACGTCTACGTACGTATTCATGAACACTGCTTTGTGAGTAGATTTCACTTCTACACTTCTGCATCTCTTACTTACCAGGTCACATTTTTTCCCAATGTTATTAGCACATAAGTGCTCTAAGGTGTGACAGCTCAGTATGCTTGTCCTGTTACACCATCTTGAATTTTTTTTTAAATAAGTTAAGAATAAGAACTGTTTTCTTTATGTAGTCAATTGACCCATTTGTTCCCCGTCTGCTGGTGCTGATGGTGTATTTACTATAATAATAACTGAAACATTTTTCACTGGCACAGCAATTTACCAGTCTCCTAGCAGATGATTTGACTTGACATAGTAATAAATGCACAGCTGGTACTAATAACATTAATGATGACCCTATCCAGTTTAGCATAGAAACACAACAATATGCCAGTCAACCACTCTGCTAACTGCATGTTTACTCCTGTTTCCACTGCTCTTCGCATTCAGTGCCACATCGTTGCTGGATTCTTCAATAGTCCTAGAGCGGGAACTGTCCCAGCACCATATCCAGTCATGTAAACTGAATGTAATAATTAACAATATATTATTCAGTATCAGTTGCATCATTCTGCTAGCAGAATGCATGACCCTCAATGATTTGGTATGCAATACACAATGTGGCAATGCAAGAATACCTATAAATAGCTAACAGCATAGGAACAAACCCAAACCATAACAACGATCAGTGTTGGTCAAAGCTGATCTAATGAGCTGTCTCAAGTGATCTGAGTCAGTGTCAGCTGGGTGCTGAACAAGAAGTCTGGAAATGAAAAATGGGGGTGTCGAGTACACTACACTGGTTGATGTTAGATTTATAAACCAGAATCTACCTCTGAACCTCAGGTTCTACTACATTCATCTATAATGTTTAAATCTATCCACGATGAGTCGACAACATAGCAGTACAATTCTAAATCAGTGGCAAAATCTTTCAAAGGTGTTGTGCACATACTGGAAGGGGAGACCGGCAGGGTGGCCGGAGAGCCATGTGAGGCCATGAAATCAGCAAGCTGCCGCAGTGCCCATAGGTTGGATGAGCTGCCCCCCTTCCTCATCTGTTCCTGGATCAGCACATCCAGCTCCTCTCTGAATGACTATACACACAAACACAAACACACACAACAATGAAAGTGTTAGTCCACATACACAGATACACATACAGAAAAGGCACCTCATCATAGCAATAATTTAAGTTTCAGAATGATACTCCTAATAAATCCTGTGTGTAGGATTTGAACATTTCTGTCTTTGACAAACTCAGGATTGTCTAATTTTTCTATGAACAAACACACATTTGGTGAGATGCTATAATCACATAACATTTATGGGGGCTTTGAACACACGCACTCATTAACAAACACTCCTACGCCACATAGAAGGTGAGGGTGAGTAAACATATTCATCAGTTCTTCTACTTCATAATGACTTTCGCCACTTCACACACAACTTCATCAGCTTCATGGTGCTTCACAGCTATGCAGAAACCCACATGCAGCAACATACAGTCACACACTCAGAATGGGGTCGAGCGACGGCTGCAGCCCAGGCTGTCAAGCAGCATTTGAGAACAGATGTATTCTAATGTGGGGAGATAATCTCATCAAGGGAAAAGGAGACAGAAAGAAAAAGTCTACGCCAATAAATCCGACAGACACAGACTAACAGACAACTCACCGGACTCTGAAGGAGGCTGGAGATGCGTTTTTTTTGCTGGGGTCCGGAGCCGGGAGTGGAATGCTGAGGAGACTGGAGTCCCTCAGGGACCCCATCACTGGGGCTGCGCTGCACAGGGGTGCCCTTGGGGGTGGGGGACTTGCTCATTTTCTACTATTTTACTGTGGGTGCCTTACAACCAGGTGTGGGGGATGGAAAACTAAAAACAAACGACAAAAAATCAAAACAAACAGAGTGTCGATTAGATTAAATGTTGATTAAACAAATACACAAATAAATACAATCAAATTCTGTAAAGAACAACCTACAGCTGTGCTCAAGTCATTTAGACATTACAGACTGTAGATTACAGCAAAGAATCATCATTTTAAAAGCTCAGGAAAAAAAAAAGATCTGTATCCTCTCTCAGAGAGGATCTTTCCTTCCGTTCACTCTTTCTAAGAGTAAGATGAGAGGATCAATAGCACTCTCATATCTGTCCATTAAATATTAAGCTACTTAGCTTAGCTCAGCAAAAAGCCTGGCACTGAAAAGGAAACCGATAGTCTGGCTCTGTCCAAATGTACCAAAATCCACACGTTAGCACCTCTGAACTCACTAATCAACATGTTAGACCTCGTTTGTTCAATTTGTGCAGAAACTGAGCTGTGTAAAAGTTACACGCTCCAGGAGATGTAACTTATACTGAGCTTCCACTGGTTATGTCAAATGAGTGACTGCGAGCTCGGCCAGCTGTTTCTGAAGCCGGCATGTATCCAGATTTTGGATTCTCAGTTTTCCATGTCTAGTACATACATACACATGCAATGTGGTGTTGAATATGGCAGTACATATGATCCATGGTTATATTTAAAACATCAATGACATTCTATTTTAACTTTAACTTTAAGCTGTATCACTGATAGAATAATTGAAGTTACATTTTGAAGTAGGAAATAATTTAAGTCACAAAAATCTAGCTTATGAATTTAAGTTTTAAGAAGACTAAGAATTATGTCAAGCTCCTAAAGCAGCAGCTATAATCCAACCATGGTGGAGAAGACATTAACATAATGGCTCATCCTAAGAAAGGTAAGTAAATGTGCAAATGGGAAAAGTACAGTGAGGAGAGTATTTTCTAATCTTACATAAGAGCCTGTCTGGAGATCCACGGGTGCACATCAGACTAGGAGCAGTTACAGACTCTGATGAGATCAATATGATCGTATAAGAACAATTAAATCTTTTTGTATTTTGCATTAACATGAAATCTGAGTTCCCTGTTGGCAAGAGCACAAACAGCAAACTGGATACTATATTAAGGCCTGAGATCCTTGTAGTTTTCAAATGACAGCAACAAGATGAAACACCTACCCTCACATTAAGGATGCTGTATTCCTCAGGGCACCGGCCAGTGGAAGTGCAGAGCTACAGAAAATGCAGCACTAACAGTAGGAGCTCACATGCAGCACCAGCATCACAACCACTGAGAGGAAGTTAGCTTGTGATATGACTCGGTAATTGGAGAAAGAGTAAAGAGTTACTGTAAGGATTTTCAGAAAAGAGCTGGCCACTCCCTGAATGAAACATACTTAACTCTCTCTCCCCCTCACACACAAACACTGTGCTGCGTGGAGCAGATAAGGTCACAAACACACCACGCCCTCCTCTCCTGTGCCACGTCTGACTAACTGACTCAATTACTTACTTCATTAGATGCTTTACTGTAACAAAACAATTCCTGCATCCCTGATCAAGTCCAGGAGAAGCTTTTTGAGAATGCTCCTAAAGACATGGGAGAAAGCTACATGAGATCCACGAGTGTTACTAAATCCCTCTGCACTGTGCATGACAAACTCTGACAGATGACTAAACCTTTAAGTGGAGTTTTTGGATAAACTGTGCACTTTGACCCAGTGTCATCAGGCGTCCTGGGCTCGAAAGCAATACCACATTACATGAGCTACACCTAAACACGTACACTGATATCCAAGGATTACACTATATATACAGTTATAAAGCCAAACTGCTCTCAAACTATTATGGAAAACTGCTTCGTTCAATAATATTTTTAAATAGAATGTGTTTTCCTCTTAATGTAGCTGTCAGCCGTGGTTTACTTATTGTAGCTCATATTACCTTAAGAACAACCATGTGAATACATGTAAATGTTAACAAGTCACTTACTTCCAGTCCTCACAACAGATCATGGTTCACATTGTATTTTACTGTCTTCTCTCTCTGGGGGTAGAGGGGCCTCAGCTGCTGACAGGCAGCAGACAGAAAGCCTCCCTCTCTAGGGAGGGTCCTAATGACTAAGGGGAGCATGGAGATCTGGCCGTGGGCCCAGCATCACCGCATCCCCCTCTTGTTCCTGGATGCACAGTGATGGCTGGCCATGCAGCATCTTCACACAACTTCATGAAAGCTCAGGAAGCAGAAGGGGATGATTTCCTGCCATTACACCTCTGCTGCAGCTGGGTTCTTCACAAACTGCAACAATTTCAGTCTTCATTAAATACTTTAATACAAATATAAGCTCAGTTTCTGGGAAATAACTCAAATCTGTGCCTTGTTATACATGTGGACTGATCTGACTAAAGTACAGTCTAAAAATATTTCAGAGGCTTCAAACCTCTGAAAAACTACTATAACTATAATTCTAATTGCATTGGTCAGTGAATTGTTTCCTTTTGTCAGATCAACAAAGGTTCAGCTGAACTGATCAATCCCACCACAGATGTAATGCTGTTGTGTTCCGTTATGAGATACTTTGATCCAGTGATACACCTCTGTCCTGATTGTTACGTTAAGAAGTGGTAAACCAAACTACAGATGGTCTAGATGGTTTAGTTGAAATCTGCTTCACATATACAGTTCTGTATTGACTGCTGTAAATCTACTTACTCACAGCAGTTTTAGGAGGTCTGTGTGTCTGAGCACTGACATGCAACAGCAGAGAGGCAGACAGGGGTACCCTTACCTAAGTAGGTCTAGATTGATTTTCTTTGGCTCCACTTTCATTTGGTTTATGTCGTGAACAACTTTCAAATGTTAAAAATGTTGAACCTAATTCTTCGATTTCATTAGATAACGTGCATTTCTTTAACTGTCTGAACTCATTGCAGTTTATGTACAGTATATATTAGCTTGTGCGGCCTTCACTAGTAACTAGCTTTCTCATTGCTCTCTGCTAGCTGTGGTATAATTACAAGACAGCACAAAACAAGACTCTGGTGCCTTCACTGGACTAAATGATGGTACATTTATGTTCTGTAACTTATAATAGTAGGCAACTTTGCTGTATTCAACCACCAAACAAATTAACTCACTCTAAACATTAGTGTTGCAGAATTGCAGTCTATGTGATTGAAATGTTTTAATGCATGATTGATGAAGAGGTAAAATACATTTTGTTGACTGTGCAGGAGGAAATTTCAGCCTCCGCAGCCTCTAATGGGACATTTGGCTTCCACATCAGCAAAGTGCAACACACAGCCCTAAACATAAATATGCAACATTACAATATACAAAACAAATGGAAAAGCAACTGGAGCAATAGGTAAGTGATGGAGTTCATTATAGTCAAGGGAGTGTTTTCTTTTTCATTAACTACTGTATATTAATGGATTATTTGGTTATGCAAGAGGAATTGTTGAATGGCATTGACATTACTGACAAAGTGCAAATATATACAGACAACTGAGCTTTTACTGTCTTTACTAGTCCTTAGTATTTGTTAACTTTCTCCTCAAAACCTCAGTAGCTAAATTCAGGTGGTGCTGAAACAACTAAACATGCGTTTTATGTCTGGGACAAGCCCTGTTGTGGTTTTCTTGGTGATAACAGAACCCTGATGACTGTAAGCCACTTTTCAGTGAGTGGGTGTTGATGTAGGAAACAGTTAAAATCACAGGGGTTTCTTTTAGCAGAAACACTTTTTAACACTGACTCTAACATCAACTTCTACATTTCTGCGGATGAGCTCTATCTCAGATTCAGTGCTTTCCATTATGTTTCGGGCTTTAAAAAGAAAATTTGCACACCCTGCTCCCAGAGACGGTACTGTGTCACACGGGGGCGGCAGGAGAGAACAGGCCCATCGATCAGACAGTCGAGTGAGTGCAGCACATAACACTGACCTGCACATAACAGCCTCAGCCATTAACGTGAACGCATTATATGGTTTTATGGGGTTTAGCATCCTCCGTCCTTCCACCAGGCTAGCGGCCCGTCATCTGCATGGCTGCCTAGCAACACTCGCATGCGCCACAGCATCAGCACCAGCAGAGCATCCGCTAATGGCCACCCGCAAAATGCAGAGGGCAGCGGCGACGGCACAAAAAAAACCACAAGCTCTCACGACTGTCCTCTGTGCACATTCAAACCCATCACATTGGAACTTATAAGAAAAGCTCCTAATACTTTGATACACGGGGAAAAACACTGAGCTACAAATGGCCACAACTACAAGCTCCAATAGCGTTGGATTGAGCGAGACTAGACACTGTAGGGCTGAAGAACTGCCATCACACACTGAACACACGACACCAGCTGTACAGTAGACCTCGCACTCATCACGGGCCTTGATCGGCAGAACACAATGACAAACTCGCTTCAGGCCGTCTGTTGGAAGTGGGATGCACAGACGACAACACTGTCACCGTCAAGTTGAAAGAACAGCGTCGTGTCAGACTGAACCATCAGCAGTGAAATGCGCACACACGGATCATGCATGCGTCGGGGTGGACCCTCTACTACGCCCATCGTTACACCACGGTCGCCTTGTTCGACATTACTAAACACAAACATGATGAGACCGTGTACTCACCTCACTGCATCATCAGGACCGCGTCTCCTGTGTGGGTGCGGCACACCCACAGCCCCAAGCCGTCCTCAGATTGCGCGGATGTGGTTAATTACTTCTGTCAGTATTGGGTTGCGACACCAGGGCTCCTTTGTCAGACTATTTCAGGGCCCCAGCTGATTCCAAGCCAGCGGACCCTGATGTTTTTCAAGGACCAGCCCACTGCCACGCCTGTCCTCAGTTTGACACCCAGGGGCTCCCACTAGCACGACTACAGTGAGACTCAGTACACCTCAGCCTCAGCAAGTCATTTGATGAAGTGTGTAAAGCCTAAATCCAACGGAAGGATTTGATGCAGCCTGTTAAAGCGTTGTTTAGTAGGAAAGGCCCAGTTCAGTGGGACAAAATCCATCCCATCACACAGGCGCCACCTGCTGTTCTAATGAGGAACAGCCACTATACTGAACAGCAGTGTTGACACTAAGACTTCTACAAACAGTGGATGAAGAGTACATTACTTCTACTTTACTCAAATACTCCTATTTTCTGCCGCTTAAAAGTATTTTTTACATTGCTACATTTATTTGACAGCTATAGTTTGTGGCATTCACCACCACATTAAACTAATGAGGATCAGCTGCTGCCCTGTAAATATCACTTAATCACATATTCAACGCTCTTAGAAAAATTTATTGTGTATATGAACTTTGGTGACATGAAGTAAACTTGACCCAACATAAGTTTACAACGTTTTACTTTAATTTTCAACTATTATATTTAAGTAATATTAATACTGATGATAATGTGACTGATAATTAATTTAATAAACATGATACAAAGAAAGCATTCAATTCTATTAAATTCTACTATGAGCAACATGGCATTATTACAAACCATCTGATGACCCTCCTGGAACAGATTTTACTTGCAATCAACAATTTATTAAAGATCATACTTATTTGATATTTACCAAAAATAAACCTTGGTACCAGTAAAGGTTTGAAATTAAATGCAGAAGGGACCTATAAGAAGGTAATTAATAATAAATAATAAAACATAAAATAAAACAACAACAACATTGAAACACTTTTGAACAGTAGCTGTCTTGTACATTTATTTTGAGAGCTGCCAAGGATACAATTGTGAAATAAATAAAAACACATTTATATGTACACACACAAACTCAAACAATATTCGATTTTCAAAATAAAATAAAATAAAATCAGACGAATAAGAGTATTTTCTTCAAGAAAAGTCCTTTCTTCAAAGCAAGAGGCCCCTAAATAAATGTTATGTATTAGTGTTTTTGAACAACACCATTTCTACATACAGAGACTTGTTTATAGACGTGACATGAGTGTATTAATGGATGAAAGGGGTGAAAACATGGAGTGTGAAATCACTCCCTGTTCACCATAATATATTTAAGCTGTTTATGTTCCCTGAGCCCCCAGTTCACAGCCCTGCTGGGTAAAATATACTTGGAGCAACTATAATAAGGAATAAGGAAGTGTAACACTACTTCAAATGAATGGTGTAGTGTTCCCCCAAGTTGTTAAAAGAGGGGTAAATGCTGCTATATGAAGGAGTTTAGTGACAACAGCAAGTTAGTTTTTAACATGACAGTGATCATTTTCACCACTTGGGGGCAGCAACTGTAAACTATTACAGTAATGTTCTTATAAGGGTTTGGTACTACTACTGTGACCACTACTAGGACTGATTTTGGTAATTATAGCACTAATATTCTTATAATAAAGATGTAATTTACATCCTGCAGTGTTTTAAAACATACTAACCTTGGCTTTATTCCAACTAATCAGATTTTTGCATGAAAATGTGTGATGGATAATCTGCTGCAATCTCAAGTATTTTAAACAAGAATCTAACCTGGCACCTGGCTTGCAATACTGGTGGACGAAATCTGCTCTAAACACCACTCAGCAGGGTTGAGACATCTGTTGAAAAAAAAAAAAAAGAAGATGACAACTGTCATTAGTAGTTTCTGTTGACTCTTTGTGGAATGAAAAGCATAAAGAAGCATTTTGCTGTGTATAAAACAATATGTCTGTTCTGTTCCCATTTGAGAACAGTGGGTATGAGAAATTAATAAACGTCTAACTTTAGACAGATTTCCCAATTTCTTTTTAGATTTCAGTACTACATGTATATTTTCCAAACAGGAATACTGGAATATTCTCCTTTTGTAGTCAGTGTTTTTTAAAATACTTTATGACACAGAAATGTCTCCCACTGAAGGCAGGTTGCAAATCTAGAAATCTGGCCTGTGACCATCTTGTTTGCCATAGTGAAGTAATTGGTAGGAAAGAAAACAAACATCATGGACAGCATGGGCTCATTTTGAAGAACAAAAGTCCACTGATTAAACCAGCTCATGTCCAAACCAAAGTAACAATGACAGAAAATAGCAAATTGAATTTCATTGTTTCTTTTCATGTAGTAACCTGGAAACCCAAAAGACCACAAAGGAGACAATAAACCAACAAGTGATTTGACAAGTAATTTTAGTCATGTAAAATGCAAATGCAAAATAAACCAATCAGCAACATCCTGTGACCTAAAACGGTTTACCCTATAGGCAACTGAATAACATTAAATCTAGTAAAAACAGGATACCAACAAGCTCTTAAGAGTTGAGGGATTATTTCAATTTTAAATCAAGCATAAATATGCATGCAGAAAGGCACATGAGTTATTAAGTGAATTTTGAGCAGGTTAACATTTGAACAACAGGCCACGCCAAGACTGTGAATGGCATAATAGCATGAGTGTGGGAGGTATGACAAAACAGTCTCTTCTTGATCTAAACCTCTTCACCTTGAATTATCCAATCAGATGACGAGGTACTTGTGTGGTCGGTTTGAATGTTTCGGGTGTCAGGGCCACACTGAACACAATCAAATGTGTTGATTGCCAGTTATAATTGTAGTGTATTCCTGCCAGATCATTTCAGGGATTAAACATGTGTCTGATTGCCTATTGTTTGAAGAGTCTGTCTTTCTAGAATTGCATATGAAGTCTGCTGTGTTTGAAAGGTTACACTAACTGTCTACAACGGCATTCACTTAGTCTAATACCAGAATTATGTAAGGTGAGCTTTACAACTCAAACTTTGATCAAAGGTTTGAGCTGTAGGTGAAAAGTTTACAGATGCTCTTATGAGATTTCTTATTTAGTGTAATTATTTTTAAGATTTCATCTCGACTGTTCCCCTCCGTAAGAGAAAAGGCTGCACACCATTCTACTGTCAGTGTTGAATCAAAGCATCTGACCACTGCACTGCACGATTGATCAGAATTGGAAAAAACAAAACATATTCACCTTTTTTGTGCACTTCTGACTATCCTTTTGTAATAAGGGTTTTTCTCTACCCTGGAGTAAAGTAATTGTGTTTTTACTTTTGGCTTCTGGTTTGATTAGGATGGATACAGAGAACTTAATATTAAGGTTATTTACATGAGTCACTGAAGTCTGATCAGGTGCTACTTGGATGATGAACTGGTATGCGGGCATCACACAATGTTGCAACACCAGTCTGGTCATATCTCCATCCTCTGTGACCGGGTCTGGAGGCATGGTGAAGCTATCTTCTATCCGCTCCTCTGGCATGTTTAGAAACTGTTGGGAAAAAGCATTCAACCAAAAGATACGCCCTCTACCTATTATATATTCACTACAGAAAGATGAATTAATGACAGTTACAAGTCATGGAACAAAAACAATCTTCCAAAAACACATCTTCCAAACATAACTGCACAGTGGAAAAGATAACACTCACATCATCGACTCTCCATAAGTCGTTGCCCAAGCCTTCAGTCTGACCATAAGTGATTGCATTCTTTAAGAAATCAGTCCCACTACCATCATCCTGAGAAATGGAAAATAACAATAATCAACATTTCAAAATAAGTGGCAGCATTGTCCTTGGAAAAATAATGAAAGGCGCTCGTCATTAGATAGAACGCTGATGAACGCAGCACTTACGCTGTCAGCGTCCTGCAAAACTGCAACAAGCAAACGAATGTATTCCGTTGCAGCTTTAAGTGTGTCCACTTTACTGGGTTTGCGGTCTGGTCGCATAAGTGGCACCATGCGCTTCAAACGGGAGAACATGGTGTTCAAGTTCCTAATCTGCACAGAGGACATGCTTTCAGTGTTACAGTAGCTCTGGTTACTTTGAAGTTCTTTTGAATCACATCTAAACATCATTTAAGTTAAACTAAAGGGTGATGATGATGAACACATATGTAAGGATTTCTACTGAGCTTAAAGCAGCAACATCTGTCTCTATATAACAATTTAACAGCGGCGGTATACACAAAACTTCATTTATAAATGTTGAATTTCAAAACATGGTCAAACATATTAAGTCCATCCCTCTGAAAATATAATTACTATATTTACACAACATGTAACATTGATGTTTTAAAAGTCACAGAGCTCAGTGAAAACTATTAAAATGACAAAAGAGACACAAAAAACCGATACCGATAAGAAAAAAAGAGAAATTCAAAATAATCAACAACCAAAAATAACTATAAACATACATCAAATGCAAAACACAACAGCTGTGACTTTTAAATGACCATGAGGTCTCTCAGTCTGGGGACTCCTTCTGGGACTGGTGGGTGGTGGGTGGTGGGGGGCCTTTCACCTGTCAGAGACCAGGGGCCCGTTTTCTCTCACCTGGTCCACAGCTGCTGGGATGTCTGGGCAGCAGCATGAGGACATGACATGTCGCTAAAAGACACTATCAGGCTGTGTGACATCTAAAGGAAGCCGACAAACATCCACTCATGCTACACAGAGCTGGCTAATGGAACCGAGCTCTGACATGTGCTGTCAAACCTGTGTGAGCGGCCGGGTCAGGGGTCAGGGGTCAGGGGTCTCGGAGGAGCACTCACCCTCAGTCGCTCCTTGGCGTTGACCTGTTCTCTCTTTTTCACCGTCTCGCTCAAGTCTTCGGCCACAAAGTAAAAACCGTCCTTGGCTCGTTTGAACTTTTCTATGTTGCTGTAAACGGGGAGCGCGGACTCGCCCGTCAAACGCATCAAAATATCGCTCATTAATTCCTCCTCGGGCACTTTCATTTCTACGACTAACGAATATTAAGCCTCTTTTTTGTTGTTTGTTTGTTTCTTTTTTACCAGACTTTCCCTCCTGCGTGCACATGTACGTGTCACAGACCGGGGCAGAGCTCCAGGAGGCCGGGACCTCACACCTGTGCTGCGTCAGTAATTAGGCTCCTGCAGGTGTTACGGCCGCTTCTGCGGACCTGCCGCGCTCTGCATGCACCGCGCGGGAGCGCGCACGGCCAATCTCCACGGCAATGCACTTTTTAACAGCAACATGTTCCTGGTTGGAAGTCAGAAACTGGACATGAGTATATGTTTGTATAATGTCCCCAAAACGTCCCCCCATCTGGACTGACTAGTCATGTAGTTCAAATTTAATTGTCTGATCCAATTCAAAACTCAACTCACTGTCATTTAATACAAAGAAGCTAAAGGAACTAAAAGACAGAGAGAAGGAAGAAAGGCAATTATGAAAGTTGAAGGACACAAGGAAGAAGGGATAATGATAATGAAAAAGGATACACACAGAATTAAAAGCAGGCAAGTTAAAAAAAAATAGCTGTTTGTTAAAAGTTAAAAGTCAGACTTTGGGCAGTGCTTTGAAGTTCCAGACTAATCATTGTCAAAGGAAATAACAGCATTGTTAACTCAGACAAGGATGTGATGCTTTCACCTCTTGTTACTGAAGACAAAAGGTTAAACTTTGAATCACATTTATTATCCACCTCAAAGGATTTTCTTGTAGCCTGCAGCCATGATCAGAACCTTTCATGAAACGTTAGTAAATGGATAATTTAGCATCTGTATTTGGACACACTTTCTCTTGTGCTGGTTTATACTCTAGTTTCTTTCCCGATCTTTCACTTTTTCTACATCCAACATATGGAGAACGGATGGATGTTTCTGTTGTACTGAAATACAGTGTCGTGCACATTAACACAGAATAATGTGGAAGTGCCTCCATCATTAGCTAGAGAAGTTTTAAGTTGGGGTATGTTTGATCAGAGGGATGCAAAAACATTATTTCCTAGTGTAAACTTATGTGGGCAGCTAAAGAAAAAAAGTTTATTAAACAGTTTATTAAAATGCTGCAATGTGAAACAGCAATAGAAATTGTAGCCTTTACTGCCCCTCACACATGAACTTCAGCGGAACAAAACACACTTTCCATAAATGAGTTGAATAGTATGCACTACAGTGTGTGAAATGAGGCGAGTCAGCGACGCGTAGTATACTGTACAGATTACTGTAGGAGAACTGAACCACCGAAAAGCCACTCACAGCAGCTCTGGACGTCTTAGGAAAGGGCAGCTCCCTGTGGGATGTTACACCAGCACTCAGAGTCCTCATGTCAGAACACTCTCTCTGAAGAATAGATGTGACAGCTGCGCTCTCTCACTATGTCTTGTTTGGTTTTTATGGTTTTATATTTTCTGCCCTCTCTGCCCAGTCACACCCTCTGCTTTGTTGCAAAACTACACACAGTGTTTAGACCAGGCAAACAAATACAATCAGTGATCCAAAACACTAACTGAATCATCACATCCCAAGGTAAACAAAACTAATTAAACCAATTAAGTACTGAAAAATGAAAATATCGATGCAGTATTTTTCTTACAGCAGCATATTTCGTCCGTATTTTATTATTTGCTTAAATTCCTCCTTGTCAACCATTTAAACTGGCTTCATGTGCCAGTCTTTCACCATGCTTCTTGTGTTTGTAGGCTCATTTGAGATGCCTACATTATGAACCTACTATCTTGGTATTGAGGATATTTCCTGTGATACATGATGTCTGATCACCTGTTTTCCTGTGGCTTTCTTACCTGTCTCTTGGAGGATTTGCAGATTTGTTGGCTTCCCTGATTTCTGGATCCAGTCACCTCTACCCTGCCTGTGGTCTATCTCTGCTGCCTGGTGTTTTAGTAACATGATCTGTGACAGATGACAACTGCTCTTTCAGGAAAGTGGTAAGCCTTCATCCCAAAACCTTTTAAGACTTTACTTGTGTAGGCAGATGTGTAGTGTTGCACCATTTATGAACTCAAAGAGTTCTATAGAGGATTAAAGCAAATGAAGGACTGAATAATAATAAAAGGAAGCCCATTCATGTTTTGCTGATGTATTGGAGAAATCACTGCTGTCACCTCTTTGCTTTCTCGTGTTTTTTACAGCTTTTTACAGTTTAGTTTTTCACTGCTTCATCTTTAGACACGTCATCATCAAAGTGCAACTTGCGTCATTCATGTAGAAGCTTTCTGGCCAATCTATTCATGGTCTATCATGCATTATTAGTCAGAAATGTTTCTGTTGCCTTTGTCATCTCTCGTCTTGACCACTGAAATACCCTAGTAACAGCAAGTGCAGTCACTTCTCTCTGGATGATCCAGAATGCAGCAGCATGTCTCCTTTTTAATAGTCAGAAAGTTCCCACCACTGTTCATATGTCTGCACTAGCTTCTGGTGTACGCCCCCATCAGGTTCAAAGCTCTACAGAATGGTCCCCAACTTGACAGTGTGACCCAGGACTACAGTACAATTCCCTTCTCCAACTGTGCTCCACCAATGAGCTGCATTTTCCCTATAGCTCATCACAACAGATGTCATCTCAAGGCGCTACAATGTTTAAGGTTTGTAAACCTACAAAATATAACTGTATACAGAATTATATAGAAAACCCAACAACCCCATTTGAGCAAGCACAAGTCTCGACCGGTTGAGATGAGTAGAAAGAGGAGAGAGAATAGATCGGTAAGACCAACTGCCCTCTAGAGATATACAGCTCCAGGAGAGGAGAGGAGAGGAGAGGAGAGGAGGGCAGAGGAGGGGAGAGGAGAGGAGAGGAGAGGAGAGGAGAGGAGAGGAGAGGAGAGGAGAGGAGAGGAGAGGAGAGGAGAGGAGAGGAGAGGAGAGGAGAGGAGAGGAGCTCAGTGTATCAGTAGAGGTTCCCCAGCAGACTAATCTATAGCAGCACAACTAAGAGATGGTTCATAGTCACCTGAGCCATCTCAACTATAAAAAAGTAAAGTTTTAAGTCTAGTCTTAAATGTAGAGACGGTGTCTGCCTCCCGAACCTGAATTGGGAGCTGGTTCCACAGGAGAGGAGCTTGGTAGCTAAAGGCTCTGCTTCACATTCTACATCTGGAAACTCTAGGAACCACAAGTAAACCTGCAGCCTGAGAACGAGGAGTTCTCCTTGGAAGATATGGAACTATGAGGTCTTTAAGATAAGATGGAACCTGATTATTAAGGGATTTATATGTGAGGAGAAGAATTTTAAATTCAATTCTGGATTTTACAGGGAGCCAATGGACAGGCTTTTAATGAGTTATTGGAACATCTTAATAATAATGAATTACAATAGTCCAGTCTGGAAGTAACAAATGCATGGACTAGTTTTTCAGCATCACTTTGGGACAGGATGCTCCTAATTTTAACAATGTTTCTCAGGTGAAAAAAGCAGTTCTAGAGATTTCTTTAATGTATGATGTATCCTTGTCAAAGAGATTCCTCACAGTGTTACTCCAGTCCAATGTTATTCCATCTAGGGTAAGAATATGATTAGACATAGTGTCTCTGAGGTTTTAGGACCAAAACAAAATAACCTCTGTCTTGTCTGAATTTAGAAGTAAAAAATTAGAGGACATCCAGGCCTTTATGTCTTTTAAGCAGCTTGAAGTTTGATTAATTGATTTGTTTTTTCTGGTTTCATAGATAAATAGCTGGGTATTTTCTGCATACCAATGGAAATGTATTTAATTAATACATTTATATTTATATTAGTTTGTCCTAATAATATTGCCCAAGGGGAGATATATAAGAGTCAAAATAATCAGTCCAAGTGGACTGTGGAACCGCCATGTTCCAGTCTGTGTAATACAATTACTGTTTACTGTACATATATGGTCTTGGTGAACAGATCTAACTGGTCTGCAAATTGTGCCATTTTGATGTGAGTTTCATAACTGCAGGAACTACTATTTTCACATTTCCCAAGCCACTTGCACAATCGTTACCAGATGGTGTAACTTTAGAAACTCCACGCTACAGTGCTAGTTTGTATCCAGAGCACAGAGAGAAGGACAGAAATCATTCACTGCATTTGGTCATACTACCCCAGAAATGGTCTGGGCCTCATCATTCACAGCATCATTCACTGCCTGCCTGTCTATAGCCATATAGTTGACAGCCATGCAGGCAGCTCTGTGAGCAACTTCATGAATGAATGTATAAAATCTACCAACTTTGGCTCCAAACTATGAAGAGATTTCATCTGAAAAATGGAAGCTGTGACCTGCTAGTGGAAGTAGAGGAAAGGTGAGTCATTAGGATCCATCCTCTGGACTCCTTCAATATATGTACTATTTCAGTCCATCTAATGGTTTTTAAAATAAGTTAATGTTAAATTATAGTTAACACTCAACTCAATGCACATACAGTATGTAGATGAATGACTTCTCCCTCTCTTCTGTTTCAGCTCTTGTGATCGGCCGTGTTTACTGCCCAGATTTGCTGTAAATACCCATCACAGTCATGTTCCCTCTGAGGGGGACAGACTATTCTGATTCCTTTGCCTCACATACATTCATATATCATCACTGTATTTGGCTATTTTTAGGACAATATACTGCATACACTGTCTCTACATTTGCATAATGAGACCATAAAAAACTGTATTTCTGTTTTAGTTCCTCCTTTTGCAGCTTCTGTTACTTTGATGACGTATCAAACTGTGCACATCTCCATTCATATTTGCAATTGTTTAGTGTTGCTCCGTGTTCATTATGATGGTATGTAGAGTTTATTATTCATGAGCAAATAAATTAGGGTGAAATAGTTCATTCCTATTTGATCTCTGTCTCAGACATTGTATACATTACAAGCATTATTCCAATTCCGAATTCACACCCATGTGCAAAACAAGCTCATTACGATGACATGTACATTTTTATGACATTTGAAATGGTGCATCAAAGTCTGCGTGCATGTTGAGGTTTTTTTAAACCAACAAAGACAGTACTATAGATTAAGGCCATTGTTTATATTCTGTACATCTCTTTACCTCACATGGAATATTCCATTCATCTAATATCTGAACTACTTAACCTGTTAGAGTCCTATCAGTCATTTTACAAGGGATGCGGTACATCCTGGATAGATTGCTCTCATTTCTTTTTTTATGTTATTTTACAGTGCATAAGCTGTCCATTATACATGAAATTGTGTTATCTTAATGATTCTGCTAGTGGCCATAAATAGACCATTTGCACTGAATAAAAGGTTGATTTTTTAAAAGTTCCCAGTAAGAAAGTATTGTCACTGAAAAAGAAAATGCAAGCACACTTTACAGTCCAAATGTCAATATAAATTGACTAGCATGCGCACGAACAATTCCCTGTCAATGCATCAAAGCCTGCTGAAGGGAACATATGTTTGAAAAGACCAATTTACATTAGTACATTCTGTAAAACTTGTCGAAGTGTTTTATCAGTAATAATGACAGTTTCACTTCTTTTTCTACAAAAAGAAATATAAATGCGTGCGGATGGATTCCACTTGCAGCTGTTTAAAGGTGTTTTTAAACTCTTGCATACTCGTACAATCCCGTTATTTGTATGTTTTTTTTTTATTATAAATTTTGAATCAGTTGGAGCCGTAGTATAATCTTAGAAAAATGTTCATGGATTTCAGAATATTTATGCTGTGCCCTTCCTTTTGCTTTTATGAGCACATGCACACGGGCTGACATGTTCAAAACCTGATGACCCACATTGCTTCAGCACGATCAGATAATACTCCAAAGAGTTTCTTGAGAATGCCTGGCTTTTTGCATTTTCCAGTGCCACCATAAATGCTCAAGAGAACTGGGGTCAGGTGACCGTAGAGGAAGTCCATTACAGTCTTCTTTGGTCTTCAAGTAGTACAGCAAAAGCTTTTATGTTTGGGGCCATTCTCCTGCTGCATTGTGGATCCTTCTCTACAAAGATGTCTCTGAAGAATGTGGTACTTCTCCTTTGCCAGGGTGTAGTTGATAGGTGCAGGTGTCCAACCAGAGAGTATAGGCAAATGCTCCACTGATACACTAGAGGATAATTGTCTTTCCTATTCATCCACTTACATACATCCATCTGGTACTTATGTTATACAATCTTGGATTCATCAATAAATGGCTTTTCTTTTGAATCATCCACTGTCTTGATTTATTTATTTAGCAGAGTCTGTATCTGTGATGAATGTTCTTTTATATTTCTCAGTGAACAAAGCTTGGAGTATTGATCTTCTGATGGTGTGGTCGCTTTTGATCTGCCTGATCGTGCTTTGGGTACAACTGATCCAGTTTCCAGAAAGTGTGTTAGAGCCATGCAGTGCCCCTTTAGAAATCTTCAGTCTATGCATTATTTGATGCTGAGAAAACTCCTCTTTGCTGAGAAGAACAACTTCACCTCTGACATTTGCAATTAGTTCTGTAGATGCTCAATTATCTAAAAGTTAATGTACAGGCTTGATGCACTAAACCCCAGGGTCACATTACACTTCTGTGTAAATATTTGCTCTGTCTTCTCCAAAGAAGATCAATTCAAGCCTGTTTTTCCTGTTTTGCTGTCAGCACTAGTGGTTTTGCAGGTCACATTGGGTCAGTTTTGGCTGATCCAATGTTTCTCTAATGTGTATATTGTCTATTTGAATGTAACTGTAATACCTTATCACCCTACCTGGTGAAAAAGATGTATGTGACTCTCTTTGCGATTGTGATTAATATATATTTATTACCTACATCAGATATTTGAAATTACACCTCTACTCTTGGACATGTGGAATGATTTAATTTAACAGAAAGCTAATGGTGCAGCACATTTACTCTGAGAGGCTGCAGAAAAGGTCCTTGGAAAAGACTGTTATTGCTGGTGCTGCAGATGATGAAGACAATCGCATGAGCCATCAACTGAGCAGAATCACAGTTCAGGGTGTCAGAAAAGCCTACTCACTAGAGTCTGGTGACATTTAAGCATCAGAGCAAACACCAGGATTACCAAAGGCTGTCACTGTCACAAGCCAGTTGAAAAGTGTCTGATTTTGAAAGACTTGAAAACACAGATGATTGCATGTTGCGTCACTGATGACCAAAGTTCACCATAGGGTGTACCTCAGAATCAAAGAGCCTTTTGCAATGCTGTTTCCAGGCACAGATTCCTCTTGCACAAAATGTATTTCACATTGTTTTCAACACCAAGTTGTTTTTCAATGCATAATAGCATTTATCACCTTTGTTTGTTCATTGTTTGTTTTACCGTTCCCTTCAAATCTAAGATCAGAACTCCTTTACAATATGTTTTTTGGTTTTGCTGAAGAGCAGTATTTCAGTGTTATAGCTCCGCATTTAGCACCTGCATATCCTGTGTTTTGTGGGTTTTTTTTTAAGCATTTCCTGTTGAACTGATGCACATTTTGTTGTCATAAAAAATAAATTTACGTTTTTTTTTCTATATACAATTACATGTTTTCCTTTTCCTTTTTTGATTCTACTGTTTGTACACCATGTTCCTATAGTTAGCAAATGTGCTGTAGAAATAAATTAACCCTGTGCATGAATTGATGACATAACAACATATGGGCCACTTATTAAAACATCATTGCCTTATCTGAAAGATCATAATGTCATATTACAGCATACCTACTTCCGGTTTTAATTTAAATCACACTATATTTACATGCTATTGGCTCATGGCTTGTCAATTTAAAGGGCTCACATACTTTTTCCACTATCACTATGTGGTTTTTATGGTTGTTCTCAATAAAGACATGAAAGGCACATTATATTTGTTAATATTCACAATCAATAACCACATTTTATGACAAATTAATGCAGAAAACCATGAAGTTCACATACTTTTTCTTGCCACTGCATGTGAAAGCAATATTTTCACCATTTCTGAAATCTGCTGAAATCATTTAAAATCAATGTTGACATTATATACACCTTTCTGAGACTTCAGCTGTACAATTAGGTTGAAACTTCTCAAACTTACAAGTAGGGTACAATGGTGATGTTACCACTACACTAACCAGCCACTGTGAAATTACCTCCACTGTGCTCCACAGAGGAACTTGTTGGGGTCATAAGCAGATCCTGTCTTTCTCTAAACTTTAGCCGTCCCATAACTGGTTCATCTTTGTCTCATCAGTCCATTCAACTGTGTCTCAGAATGTTTGAGTTACTTTTTTAGTTTTAAGGTCTTTCTGTACACCACTCAGTCTTCCTCAGTCTACTCGTTTGACTTTTACTTAGTACACCAGTGGTTTCTTTCTTTATCAGGACTTTACAAATGGTTGTACTGGCTATGGTCAATGTGTGTGCAATGGCTCTGATTGATTTTCTGATTTCTCAGCTTCACCACTGCTTGTTTTTCACCTATAGACAGCTCTTGGCTTTTCACCTTGATTGCACCTCTAAATTATAAATGCAGTCTGAACAGGCTAAACCCAAATCTGAAACTGAGTGCAGACATTCAGTGCTGTTTATTGTTTGAATAATCACTGTAATAGGACACACATGTCAGTCACATGTTCCAATACTTTTGCTCACATAAAAAATGGGTGTATTCAAATAAAATCTCCTATGTTGTTTGTCGGATCCAGACATAAACAGTAAACGCAGAAATACAAGATGAACTGTTGATCTTTTGGCTCATATTCATCTTTTGATATTAAACCCAAATGTTTTTCATCTACAGCAAAAATAAAGGGACTGGTCACTGTTTCTGTGAGATTTCTCTACATCGATTAGCTGATGAGGACACAACATTACTACGAGTGGTTTAAACAAGTTTATTTGAAGAAACCCAGGAGGGGACAGAAAAGAAACCCAGAAACCCAAACAGGAAACAGAAGAACTGGGAGGTTCTGGGAAATGTAGTCAAGATCAGTGAGAGCAACAAATGGGACCAGGGGACGATGTTGATTGAGCAGGGGGTACTGGGTAATGTAGTCCACGGGCAGGTGAGGCAGCAATGAGACTGGCTGGGGAGGGCGGGGAAGTATACAACAAAGCAAAGCAGAACTGAGGGGAACCATGGCGATGTACTACAAACAGAAATCCAGGACAGGGGTTGGTTACGAAATACTGGTTAATATCAGAAAGCACAGTCCAAGGAATCAAACAGAGTTCAGTGTCCAGAATCCAAAAATCAGAGTCAGAGGGAAATAGCAAAGGTCACAGTAATTAGATCCAAAGTGCACAATCCAAAAGGCTAGTCGAAGACAGAACAGGGTCAGAGGAAGAGCTCTAAGGAGAATTACAAATAGGCAAAGGTCAGGTTCAAGTCCAGGGTCTGGTTAACGATGAAGGCAGGTCAGGAACAAATGCTGGATAGTGGTTTCTGTGGGAAAGACACAGCATAATCTATCAAGGAAGTGAGCGAGAGAGAGAGAGAGAGAGAGTGGAGAGAGTGGACAGGTGAACCAGATGAGTATTCAGAGTGAGCAGAGGGGAGAAACAGAGAACAGGAAATGGATCATATATGACAGGGAGAGAAAATGGCTGGGGAAAACAGAGTGGCAGAAAAACGACAGAAGGAGAGGGAGACAGACAGGAAGAGAGACAAAGACAGAAGGAGAAAAGAGGGAGAGAGAGAGAGAGCAGGAAAAGGAAAATAGTAAAACAGAGACAAGGCAGGGATCGTGACAGTTCCAATACTTTTGGAGGGGAGTGTATGTGGAATTTGTTCTGTCAGTCTGCTGAAGGTTATAGCTTTTACTACTGTTGGGAAAAGTGTTAAAATGACACAGACTGAATATAAAAAAATGAGAACTCACAAAAGGCTTGAGTGTCAGCATTTCCACAAGAGAAGAATGTGAAATACCTGGTTTAAGTTACATTTTTTCCATTTCATCATTGCATATGATTCAGGATCTGTCTGGCACATTCAAACTATTTTCTTTTTTTAGGTTACTGCTTCTCCCCTGTAACCCAACATAACTTTAAAGCTTGGGTATAAATAGGTTTTCATATGATACCAGCACTGGTTATTTCGCCATGAGGGGGTGACCTGGCATGTTTTCAGGTGTTTTCAGATCAAGGTGACAGGCACACTGATATACTAGTATAAGGAATCTCTGCTGTTTCTTTGTAGTAGGTGCTTCAGTCACAAGCTGCCCCAGGTACCATGAGCTCACCTTTAGGATATATGTTCTTATGAAGGAGAATGTGTGCAATAGAATTTGAGTATGCAACACGGAAAGCACTACATTTAAAGAGATATGTGCACTTGTCAGGTTTAGTTTTGAAAATGCTCTGTCACTGTGGTATAGTAATTATTACACTACACTCAAACTGAGCAATTTAAATAGGCCGACTTGAAGTTTAATATGCGCAGTGTCTCAACAAGTATATATAGGTGACGAATCCAATTTAAATTCTATTAAAAGTCCAGATAAGCCATTCTCACTGAGCTGGAATATTACATATTGTATGACATATTTATTATATAGCATGCCAGTGGAGTTTTTTTTTTTTTGTCTTGTTTAAAATAATTTATAATAGTATGTAGTGCATGCCATATTTTATAACTCAATAATGGAAGAATCATAATCTGAAAAGTAAAAAAGTTCAAATGCATTAAACTGAATATGGATGTAGCAAGGTGAAGTGTAAATTAACATAAGCCCAGTGCTTTAGTGGAATACCTGTAAGTAGAATAACGACCCTTCAAAGCTGTCCAGCAGCAGTCTCCAGTCTCCCCTGCTGCACCTCCATCAGCTCCGCTGTCAGCGTCTCTCTCCACACTCTGATCATCCACTGAGGTCACGCTGCGCCCTCCCTCCAGCCAATCAGCGCCGAGAGCTGCGCTTGACGTCACGAACTACCGAGTCAAGGAAGCTGGAAGTTCGTGCGACGAACGAAACTTTGAAAGTTTAAGTTTTTAGACGGGAAATCATACAAACATCAATTCGTCGTTATTGTGTATTTTATTATTGCGGTCTTTGTAGATAAACTTTGTTCAAGTCTACAGCAGGAGGACCCATACTAAGGCGTTATACATCACTAACTAACGATGTTAGCCCCAAGTCTTCTGGCTAATTACTGCAGCGAACTCCATGATGACCAAGCACATAAAGTGAGTACCGCTGGGTCAAAACACTCAGCACAGCTGGTTTTGAGGACACTTGACGTGTCCTCACGGGACAGCTGTGTGCCCTACCCTGCTGTGTGAGAGTAAAAACAGGGGGCCAAGTGTTAGCTACTGTTAGCTTGTGTGGAGCCAGTGATGTTTCTGAGTCACTTCTCGCTGAGTCTAAATATCCGTGTTCATCACCTGTGTGTACGTGCTGATGTTAAAGTAATCGACAGCGCCTTTAAAAGCAGTAATGTTACAAAATGTCAAGTCTCATTACTTACAGTATGTACATGAATTACTTAATAGAAAAAGTAATGACACTGTTTGCAGTTTCCTGGTTTCCTGCATAAATTGCTCGTACATCTGATCTGTACTAAAATATCAACAAACATCATTACTTAGCTGATAAAACACAAACTGTCAGGATCTTTAATGTCTTTATTGAACACATCAATTACTCGAACAGGGACATTTTTCCATATATGACATTTTGACCAAAATGTTTTCTGTCACATTGACTTGGCTGAAGATCTCTGAAGAGAACGGAGCCATTGTTACTACTGTAATACTGTTAGTTAGTTGTCCTCAGATGTTTTGATGAAACAATGTGTATATGTAAATATCTTTTTTTGTGCGTGTTAAGTCACCTCAGGTACAAGTGAGTGCAGGTGGAACTAATAACATTAAAAAAGGCTCCATTACATTTAGGTGGTCCAAAAAGCCAGACCACCCTGCACAGAACTCCAATTTGTGTACAAGAAACATAACTTAAATGCAGCGCTATTATTCATACATAACTATGAATGTTATTTTCCTGCTATAATATAAAAAAATACCTGCAGTGAAAATGCATTAAAATTAAGGAGCTGGAAAACAAACAAAATGTTCCAAAGTCACAGTTAGATTGTCACCTTTCATTATATATAAAGCATGAATTCCTCTTACTACAAATATAATTATATAGTGCACCATTCTGTATCATGTTATTATTTAGTATGCAATTTGAAAAAATTGCAATAATTGTTCGGTCTAGAGGTGAACATTGATTTCACAGTGGGAAGGCTTCCAGCCTCATCTACATTGTAATGTCTTATTATATAGTGTTTATTCCACTGTTAGATATCATAATGATGGCTGTGTAATTCTGTTGTTGCTTACTTATACCCTTACATTTTATTCTGTGCCTAAGATGTGTTTTGGACAAGTACTTTAGGACATACAAATGAGAAATGTTTGGTTAAGGACACATTAATAAGTTTTTCTATATCAAAACGTGAAGCAGATTTTTTAAGGGTTAAGGTAAAATATAACATTTGTTGGAGCAAGTTGGCCAGATGCAGGAATTGCCTTGTAAATGTTCACTACTCCAAATGACAAAATTAAGCTATGTCAGCACAGCTAATGGGGATTCATTTTGTTTAATCCTGTTAACCTTTCAGAATAAAATACTATTCTGTAGTAGTATTTTGTGCAGCAATTTCCTTCCCTTAAATTATTGCAGAAGCTATTCAAAGTGTATGTGAAGAAATGACCGGTGACTATTAAGAACTGGCAGAAGGGACAAAAGGCCGCCTTGACATGCCACAGTTCAGGGTGCTGCCATTGTGCATGCTGGCTGTCCTACTGGGAAACATGAATAGAATGGAGCCACTGTTAATGTTTTTAATAATACCTCTTCCTGGCAAGGCAGAATTTTAACTTTAAAGTGAATATATCTGCTTTCTACTTTTATTTAAGAAATCATAGCATTTGATGACTTGACTGATATTTTACACACTCCTGTGAGGAGTGAACAACAGTGCAGCATTAAATTCAGTTTAAATTGACAATATTCCACCCACTGGAAATACAAGCAGAACATCCTTTTAACAAACAAAGTTTAGTTTGAGGCTCTGTGCACTATACCTGTTATCGTTGTGGTAGAGATTTGTTTTGAGTTTATTTATGTTCCATATTGACATACCTCTCATATAGTAAGCTTGATACGACAGTACACACAGCACACACAAGATATGGAAACTGTTCTTTAGAAAGTAGTCATGCAAATTAAATTTGCTAAATGCAGGCCTGTCTAATTTTTATTTTTTGTCATTTTTTAATTGTCATGATGTCTTAAAGTACAAATGGTTTTCTCCTCTCCAAAAATGGTTTAGGTGGACCAACATCTCCAACATTTTCAGCTGTCAGATGAGGTTTTGGTAGATGTGGCATTAAAATTTCGACAAGAGATGGACAGAGGCTTGTGCAGGGATACTAACCCCACAGCTGCTGTCAAGATGCTGCCCACATTTGTGCGGTCCACTCCTGATGGAACAGGTAAGACCCTTTTTATATAGGAAACTGTTTAAGAAGTTTAATAAAAACACAGTCGGGCTAAACCAGACTTATTCTTGAAAAGAAAATGCTGCTTTAGGTTAACCTCCAGTCATTTTCACTTTGACATTTAGGTCTGTAACTGTACTTGTTTTTTGACATCACTTAATATGTTACATATTTACAGTGCCAAGTGTCAGTACATTTTCTCGCTTCCCTCCAGTGGAATCTAGCCATGTAGATGTACAGATTTGAAAAAATCAAGTTAGACTCAGCTTCTTCCACCAAGCTGTGTCTGAGCTGAACTGTCCGATCCCATAATGCAAGGACTCAGTACAATAACCCCACGTAACATAGCGAACTGTGTATTATGTAAATAATTGCAACTATGTATGTAAATGATTAATGTTTCATGCAATCAGATGGTACAAAAGACGGAGTCAGACCACATCCAATTCCTTGCTTATCTTGTGCAAACTTGGCCAATAAAGCTGATTCTGATTCTGATGATTGAATATGAAAAATGTAGTGTCAGCATGCTTGAAAAAGTTTGCATCAGCAGTACTGCACTGCAAACTAATGTTTGGTTCTGGTAATTCACTCATAACAGACTTGACATGATCGTCAGAGAGACTTTCTGATTTCAGCCTTTTGACAATCACCCACCTTGACATCGGTAAAAATACAAAGTCTAGGTGGCATGGCCTCGTGGTGGAAAAGACTGTGATGTGAGAGGTCTGGTAACTTAGAGGAGATTGACAAATGCCCCATATAGTGTGGACAGGACACCAACTGCAAACATGTGGTTGTGGTAGACTTTATCCTTGTCAACCTAAACGATGGACATGCTTATAAAAATGATGTCTTAATCTATTTAGTTTTGTAATAAGACATATTTAAAACTACGATATGCAATTTACACAAATGCAAGTCGAAGAAATCAGTCTGTCTGCTTCACTTTGTTCCTCTACCGTCTGTTATGCTCTGTAATTCACCCTGGTAGAGGTACAGACACGCTCCAAGCCCACCTGTCCATGGCTCTTCAATGTACTGTCAGTACTTAGATGAAAAGATGCCTGACGTGTGGTGTTGAGGTCAGTGATGATGCCTACATGCTGAAAGAGCATCTTTTTAGTTACCTCCATAAAATTTTGAGGTAACAGGCAGACTGTGATGCTGCAGACTACACAAAAAAAAGAAACGTGTAAAGTCAGCTAGACAATGAGATCATGCAGATGAGAAGTCCAGACAAGACATAGATATTAAATATGGACAATCGCCTCCAATTGAAGGTGATTCATCGTTATTCATCATTACATGTATTTCTGTGATGTCATCTCAATGTCTCATGTCTGTAGTGGGACCAATGGTGGAAATACTAATAACATATAATATCGGTCATGCAATGTGGAAGCAAAGTCGGAAGCTAGAAAACTCTTGCACATGATGAGCAATACATAAACGAGTGATTAGGCACCATCTCTGAGACTGGTATCCAGTTGGACTTAATATTTTCATGACAGAGATGGTTGTCAAGCTTTTATTTCCACTGCTGACTCATGATCTGGTAAAACCTCCATACTACAGTACTTATTATCCTTAGAGCGAGTTAATTTGCAGTAACTGTGTTGCAGCTGAACTAGTAGCTTTATTATGGCAAAAACCACATGGCCATAGGCCTGCTCTTGGCATTTTTAACCCTTAATATTTAGTTGTGTGTTGTGTTCATTCGGCTGATGAATAAATGTAATTAATATGCTGTGTCAATTTTATGCCTTTTTGGGTTCAAAATAGACCTCAAAGTTAGGCAGTGTCCACAGAATGCGGCTGAACCAAATTTTCCAATTGAAACAGATAATAGTATAATTGGACATAAACAAAACAGTTTATCTATTTTAAAAAAATTGTTAGTTGCAACCCTATTAGTAAAAAAGTTGGAAAAACGTGACGACTGCTATCTAACGCAAAGATGCAAAAACCACTATGTTTTATGAGGGTGGATCTCTTTTCTATTTATGTGCAGACTATCAGTGTGTGTGATTTGTGATAATTGTTTGTTATTGTTTGTTCCAAGAACAAGGTGAATTCCTGGCCCTTGACCTTGGCGGTTCCAACTTCCGAGTGCTCCTGGTGAAAGTCAAGGGTAATGGCGAGCAAAAGGTGGAAATGGAAAATCAGATTTATGAAATTCCTGAACAAATCATGAGAGGCAACGGTACTGAGGTAAGAAACATTACAAAGGTAATAGGTACTGAACTAAAGAGATTAGAATAAAACAATTGCTCTAATTGTCTTGTGTTATCTGTGAAAGTATAAATATATACACACAGGAATTGGCAAGATGTAGAAAAAGCAGTGGAAACCAGCCATAACTGAACATCCAGGTTACAGGGTCACTGCTGGATTTAACTGATCCAGACTGTAATTTACTAACAAACCCAATGATGTGAGCACATGTACCACGTGTACATTGTTGCCCTAGTATGGTTCTAAAGTAAACATGCAAAATAGTTATTTTCCAAGCATCGGTTAATCTATGATGCATATATACAGATACATATATATATATAGTAGGTGCTGCTTTCTTAAAGAGGGAACTCAATTCAAAATAAATAAAAAAACAAAACAGATAAGGTACTACAGTGATTGCTAGTTTTACAGTTTTACAGTGTGCTTTGTAGAATTAATACCCTACTCCTGGCAAAATGCATGATACGGTCTGTGTGTGGGATGGATAGACACTAGAGGGCTGCAGAGCATTTGCATACAGATAGGCAAGGTCTATGTAATAAATACAATTTAAAGAAGTTTTTATTTAATTTAGTCACTTTTTTAACAACAAACCCACAAACATGTACTAGACAAGTTTAACAGATTCTAGAAGGAGAACAGTATGATCAACACCAGCCCTGCTCAGTCTACCTGTAACTTCACCAAAAGCATGTTGCCTAATATTACCTCCACCACCAACATTCATTTTCACAGCTTCACCAAATAGTGACAGAATATATGAGTCAGTACAAAAGCATAGTGGTGGGCTCAGCTTATTGCAGTATGCTTGAAAGACACACAAGGAGAGAGCAATGTATCAACATTTCATTTTTTTCTAAATAATTGGAGAGAGTTCCAACTCCCTGCAAGCCACAGACAGATAACATTCATAACAACAAAAAATAACACCCTAATTTACCCGCACAGTGGACTATATAACACTTTCTTTCATTTTACTGTATTAAGGCTCCTGGTGTGAAGTGAAAAGAACAGGATTGATTTATTGCAGTAAACAGCATCACCTGCATAAACTGTTGCTTGTACAGGCTGATGTGTAAATCAATTCATTTCAGTTTTTTATATATATTCTGGTGTGATGAGGGGAACATTATGTACTACTCAGAAGCAAAATGAGATATAATATCACATGCGTTTTAGTTGCAGCCAGAAATATCTATCCTCAAGTTCTCGTTTCATAACAACATAATTCATCACCAATTTCTTGCCTTCTATCAATGGTTTTTGCTTCATGCCCCTGTCTTTCTGTCATTTGTCCCGAAGTGTTCCTCTTTTGATCTGTCAATGCATGGCACACACACACACACACACACACACACACACAACTGTGAAAAACTCTTGGTTAATAAGAAAAATGACCTTTTCTCTCTCCTGTAGTTGTTTGACCACATAGTTGATTGTCTGGCTAATTTTGTGGAGAAGATGGGCATAAAGGAGAAAAAACTTCCTCTGGGCTTCACCTTTTCTTTTCCTTGTCAGCAGACCAAGTTGGATGAGGTGAGTGATGTACAAGTTCCAGTAATATTTGAATCATACCTGAAATGAAGTTGTCATTTTCCTGCAATCATCACTCCGGTGAAAACACAAATGAAACCAGTACTCAATAAGCAGTTTTATTACTAACCCCCTTTTTATTTAAGTTTTTTTATTAAGTTATTTAAATTAGCACTAGCAAAAAAGCTGTATTCACTCCCTAGACGGTCAGCTTTAAAAGAAAGACACACGAAGGACAGCTGTCTATAGAGAGTCGGATGAAAACATGGTATTAGCATCAGATTGATATCCTCCACCATCCATCATTACCCTGTAAAAAAGTAAAGTTTACCAGTAAGCCAGCTCTCTAGAAAAAGGGGATTTAAGCATTTCCTGGACATACGACTTCTATAAGCACTGAATAAAGTGAAAGACCAGAGAAGAGACAAAAAAAAAAAAAAAAAGGAACCATGTTTAGTCAATTAGCTGCTTAATAATGAAACCAGCTCAAAGAATAAATCAGTGTAAACAAATACTGTTCACTAATTGACTGACTCCCTCTTTACATTCCCTTTAAAAGAATCCTTCTAATGTGGTAACACTGATGTTGTCAAAAAAGGAGACTTTAATCAAAGGTTGTTGTCCTTGTAGAAATTGTACTGCCTGTGACACCTGCCACTGAAAACAGGGCACATCTCAAATTCAATTCAACAGGCTTTCATATCAAATCTTACATAAGCTCCCATGCAAAGAATGTCATGTGTTACAGTGCCTAAGCTCCAGAATCTATGTAGAAAAAAACATCCTGCCAATTAAGAACAAGAATTTTCAGAATATAAATCAGTCATTAGACGTTTTGTCTTGCAGTACAATGACTCATGATAGATGACCTAATGTTTTCATCGTAGTGTATGACAGACATTTTTTTTTTTTTTTTTTTCATTGTGTAATTTGTATAATGTTCTTAAACTTATTAGATTTAGTGCTGTGAGAAGCCTTGTTACTGTAGGTTTTCAGAGACCAATGTAAGGATGGTCTGATTGCAGATGACCACTTGGAAACCTGTTGGTAGTAAGGTGACTGACACTAGCTAAAAGGATTCAACAATGAAACTGATTGTACACTGAAGAAGGCAGAGCTGACATGTCTTAGCACTGACAAATTCACTGCCCGTCCCCAAAAAAAGTAATTACCTGGATTTAACTAAGCGAATAGGTAAGATCCTGTCATTGGATAATTACTGCGTAGATGATTATGTTACAGCTGGCAACAAGTTATTTAACCCTAACTGATGCAGTGAGTAGCTTCTCATTTATAAACAACCATGTCTGAAGACACATTCTGTGGTCGTGGAAAAGATGTTAATCTGTTTCAGAAGGGTCCAGTTATTGGCATCAAGCAAAGAAAACATCTAAGACGGTTTATGAAACTACTAAAACTGGGTTAAGAACTGTTCAATGGAAGAAGGTCATGTGGTCTGATGAGTCCAGATTTATCTTGTTCGAGAGTGATGGGTGCATCAGGGTAAGAAGAGAGGTGGGTGAAGTGATGCACCCATCAGGCCAAGTGTCTACCGTACTGGGGGCAGTGCTATAATCTGGGGCTGCTGCAGTTGATCAGGTCTAGGTTCAGCAAAGATATATTTCCAAAGAATAAGGTCAGCTGACTACCTGAATATACTGAATGACCAGGTTGTTCCATCAATTTTATTTTTCCTGATGGTATGGGCATAAGATACTAATCCCAGGATTCATCTGGCTTAATTTGTGAAAGAGTGGTTCAGGGAGCATGACACATTGTTTTCACACATGGGTTGATCACCATGTTCAAAGTCCAGACTTTAACCCCATTCAGAATCTTTGGGATGTGCTAAGAAAGATTTACGACTTTACGCAACGGTCTGACTCTCCCATCATCAATACTTAAAACGATCTTGGTGATCTTGGTCATTGCAGAAACTTACTGAACCGATGCCTTGGCGAATGTGTACCGTAATCAAAGCTAAAGGCAGTCTAAACAAATATATCAAATAAGTGTGTGACCTTTATTTGGAAAGGCAGTGTATGTATGCATGTGTAAATTTTTCAAAATTTCAAATTGGCATACTAGATAATTTTTTAACAGTCAGCTATATTGGATGTAGACCTTAATACATTTAAGAGTTTTGATCCAGCTCTACCTTCTCTTTTTTTTTTTTTGCTCAGATTGTTGCTCCATGATTGATGCTTATTATGACAGCTTGTTATAAGGCTGAAGTAAAGTGCGTAGATAATCGTGACTCAGTCCCATGTTGTTATTTTTCTATTTGCAGAGTGTTTTGTTGTCGTGGACCAAAAGCTTCCATGCGAGTGGAGTAGAGGGAAAAGATGTAGTCGGCCTTCTGAGGAAAGCAATCAAAAAGAGAGGGGTACGTCTTCAAGTTCATTTTGTACCATTTTTGTTACCCGTGTGCAGATGTACAAATATCTAAAAATGTTTTGTTTTTACTTTATGTGATGTTTTTGATGGAAAGAAATAAAAATAGCACCCTAAACTACAAAATGAACAATTATACAGTGAAGAGTAATGTACATGACAAAACTCACTCGGCTGCTGTCAAAAACCTGTATTTATGTTGACTTCAAATGTCAGATGAGGATATGCTTATAAAATTGATGAAAAACAACGTAATCTGGACCCTGACCAAAATTTCAGTGCAAAATGTCAATCCTTGCAGTGACATGTTGCTATCTTGTCATATCACCTATAATTTTAGGCTTCTGTCTAGTTTTGTGCTCTTGTTTGTCTTCTCTGGAATGACATGTTTAGGTCTAGCAATGTAAAGAAAATATGTTAATGGTGAAAACACACTTAAGAATAAATAGAGTGAAAAATATTCAGCCTACACTATGTGTGAAAAGAACCATCCGAATCCTTTCAGTCAAACATGCAGAATACAGGTGCTTACAACCACAAATTCAATTTGATTCAATTCAGTTCATTTGTATAGCGCCATATCACAATAGAAGTAATCTCAAGGCACTTTACAGTGTAAGGTTTAAGACCTTACAAAGTATAATTATATACAGAATTATATAGAAAACCCAACAATCCCATTTGAGTAAGCACTAGGTGTGTCTAACTCAATTGCACAGGGGGCCAAAATCCAAAACACTTTAGGTTGGGGGCCGAACAGGATAAACATTTATTGAATACACTAAAACTAAACTTTTAAAACTTTTAAAACTTTTAAAACGTAACTTTTTTGAACATAAATATGAATAAAAACAGACAGGAATATTATTCCGGAATGAACTCCGAACCTTAAATAACTAACTAATAACTAAATAACTAACTAATATTTTCTCTCCATAAAAATATATCCTGTCAAATTCTACAAGTTAGAAATAAATTAAACGTTAAAAGAACAAACATTCAAATTTATTTACTCTTATGTTATTTTATATAAAACATAAACTTAAATTTTAAATATCCCAAAAGATTTCACTCTCCATAAAAATGAGATCCTGTCAAAATTATAGCCTACAAATTCAAAATATGAACATGCTGCATATAAAAACCTGGAAATATAAATAAAATTTGTGCTTTTCAGCATTAACAAATCAAATCATTCAGTTGTCTTTGCTCTTATGTCATGAGCTGGACGCCTGGCATCTTGGTTTTTTGGTAACAAGTTTGTTTATGTTTGGTGTGAGGTTCGAGCCTATTGTAGACAGAACTGGGGCATTTCTGTGGGAATGGAGTGAATAAACTGTGTGGGCCCTGCAGTGTCGTACTTTGCCTTCAGTCATTACACTGCAGCTAAATCAGCTCCATCTGAATCTGCACAGGTGCAGTTTCCACATTGACGGCAAAATTATTTTTTTGTTCTTCAAAGTCACCAAAGCGCCGTGCACTTAGTTTATCAGCAAAGTGCGTATTTGGGAACACCATTGTGCTGACTTGGTTCAACATTACTTGGTATCGTGAGGGCTAGCTTCGCAACAACTTGCAGCATCATAAGCTAGACTTGATTAATGCGGGAAGTGTTCGACAAGGTAGCTGAAGCGCTGTGGTGAGTGGAAAGTTGAGAGAGAAAAGGACAGCAGGCAACAAAAAACAACAACAAGCACAGTTGTACATTAGTACATTTTTAAGACACCAACATGGAACAACATAGGTGGCCACAATAAAATATATAGTCACAGCTGTACTGAAAGTGATATTCGACAGCAGAATTTTACATAGCAAACGCAATAGGAAAAGCACCCATCAGAAGAGTCGAATTGCAGCAATACACACTGCACACTGTAAATCAAAGATGTACGACCAGTAAGGAGTGATGTTGCATCAACATTATATTAAGATATTTCAAGGACACTAGGACAGAATGTACAGCTGCTGCTGACACAATTCAGTAATGGTATTACAGATTTGGCCCTCTTAGCTGATGCTGAGGTGCACTGAACTGTAGCCCATGCACCAAAACATTGTAAATCAGACCCACTAGGAGCTTCAGGGCTGGTTTGTTTTGTTCAGGAACCTGAGTCAGACTGTAGACTAAGTAATAAACTGAAAGCAGTGCTAAAGGATTTTTAGGCTAAAAGTAAACCTTTAGGTTAAGAAATAATTTAATTTATTCAATTAAATCACACTAATTATTGATAGTATTGATCTTGACTGAGGTGAATAAAACTATAATAGTGAAAGTCACATTTTCTGCTGTATCACCTTGTGGTTGTTTTAAATCTCATTGCAGGACTTTGACATTGACATTCTGGCAGTGATCAATGACACAGTAGGAACCATGATGACCTGTGGCTATGATGATCAACACTGTGAAATTGGCCTCATTGTAGGTGAGTCCAATCTAACTGGGAAAGTAAATCAAATAACAAGGATTGGGGAAAGTTAGTAAGTGTTACTGTGACATTCGCTATTACCCAGTGAGCAGCATTGAATCAATTTTCTTTGGGGGCCGGGCGCCCAACATTTGGGCTGTGTCATTGTCCACTGTGTAGTGTGCACTTGGTGGTTGGGTAAATGTAATCACGGCCATGGTCAGTAAAAATACTCTTTTAGTTGTCTAGTTGTGTTGAGAAGACTGTGAAGGCTGTAGTACATGACTCACATTCTTACTTATTAAACCATCACCAAACTCTTGTGCCTTGTGTAGAAGCACCAGATTTTCACTTCTCTATTTTATGGGCGTACAGACATTCTCACATTATCCTGAATAATTTTTTGAAATACTTGGGAATTCATCTTCCACTAAATCACTGCAAGCTGGCCAGGCTCTGATGCAGCAAAGCAGGCCTAAATCATGATGTTTCCTCCAAACATACTGGAGGATTGGCATAATGTTTTCACGATAATATGCAGTGTCCTTTTTACACCAGACGTAGTGTTGTGTGTTCTTTCCAATAGTTCAATTTTGTTTCATCAGTCCACAAAACATTTTGCCAATACTGTTGTGGAGTGTCAATCTGCTTTTTGTCAAACTTCAGGTGTGCAGCAATGTTCTTTTTAATAAACAGCAGCTTCCTTCATGGTGTCCTCTCATAGACCTCCTGCTAGTTCAATGTTTTACCTACTGTAGACTCATGAACACAGATGTTAGCCAGTTACAATGGTGTCTTCAAATCTTTGGTTGTCGCTCGGGTTGTTTCGTTACCTCATTGACGAGTGTTTGTTGTGCTCTTTTGACTGGCCACCCACTTCTTGGTAGAGTAGCCACAGTCCCAAAGTGTCTCCATTTTTAGATTGTTTGTCTAACTGTACACTGGTGAATTTCTAAAGTCTTTGACATCACTTTGTGACACTTTCCTGCTTTCTGTAAATCATCAATTCTCAATCGTAGATCCTCTGAAAGCTCCTTTTGGCGAGACATGGCTCACATAAGCACATTCTTCTGGTGCGGAGCAAACTCAAAAGGTTTGAGATGTTTTTGTCAGTCAAAGCACACCTCCAAACTAAATTTCTTAACAAGACTCCAAGTATTATTGCACCTGACTCCAGTTAGCTTTTTTTTGGAGATTATTATTTAAAGGGCTAATTTTTCCACTAGCACTATGAGGTTTTTATGATTGTTCTCAAAGACACATTTTTGTTAATACTCTTGACTTAGATGAAGATCAGAACATCTTTTGACAATACAGAAAACCACAAAATTCCAAAAGGTTCACATACTGTATGTGTATATAGTATGTGTCTGTATAAACATGTCACAGGGTTAGGATGAGACTCCATAACCAGAGATAACTCAGACAGGATGAGGTAAAATGGTTTTGAATATTAATGTGAGGAGGTCCAGTGATACAGAGAGGAAGGGAACAAGTTGGGTAAGGAGAATACACTCACAGTACCGGAGGTTCAGCCAGAGACAGATCAGGTGATACAGAGTGAGGGTCCTATGAGGAAGAGCATAGCTCAGGTAGAATAACACTCACGGTACTGGTAGTTTAGGCAGAGGCAGGTCCGGTTAGGGATGAGTCAGGCAGAGACAGGTTTCAGGTTAGACAGGGTTCGTATCAGATAAGCAGTCCAAAGATAAATGCTGGATAGTTTTGCTCTCAGATTGATGTGATCTGGCAAACAGGAGACCGACAGACCTGCTAATGAAAGGGACAGGGGAGACACAGGTGCAGACAATTTGCAGGTCACTTGACAGAGGAGACAGAAAACAAGGATTTTTATTTTTTTCTGATATTGATTGGTTATGGTTTTGTCTTACTCTTAATATCTTACTTGTTTTTTTCTTTTACTTTTGCTTACTTTTTTCTCCTGTCTTAATTTTAATGTTTATGATAAAATGTTATTGTAAAGCACCTTAAAAAACACTATATAAATACACTTACCTTAACTCATATTAACTACCATAACTATTACCTGTAGTCTGTTTTTAACCACATAATTCTCTCTGTATTTGCACTAAAGTCTTGTCACTGCTAAGTCAGGCTCTTCCAGTTCACATGGACCTACTAACTGCATCTTTTAATGTGCCAGTCACTGACATCTCCTCAAGATTGTGGAAGCTCCTACAAGACATTTTAGGTGTTAATAGTAACATCAACATTACACTGTGTTCTATTTAGGTGTCCCAGTAAGACATTATATTGTGATTGAACAGCAGTATTTTCTTTTCTTATTCTCTGCATAGCTCAACCTCAACTCTAGTAGGTCTAAACAAACAGAATAGAGGCAGTACACACTGGCAGTAAATGACATGAATGTCAGGATACACCATTGTCTTATTTTCTAACATCAACATCACCAAAGCAACATTCCTCCTTTAGATTGAGACAGTGAAACACTGCCCCCTCACTAGTTCTAGCACACCTTATTCTGCAGTTTTGTAGTGGTTACATTCATAATGGAAAGACCCTGAGCTGTCTGTGTGACCCTGAGTCCCGGACCAGCATACAAAGGTATTAAAAAAGGCACTGACGCAGCTAGAGGCATGAAGTAAAATTGCACAACCATAATCCAGGTTAACACTCACTTCATACTGCAGATGTTTTCAGCTTGCTAAACATTCTGATGTTGACGCTTAAATAACATGTACAGATTCTCCTATCACTGTGGATAATTTGCACATTCAAAATAATAGAGTCAATAGTTTTATTGTAAAACACAGAAGATGCCACTCAGTATATCATACTAGGGTCTTTGGGAGTCAGTATGGTGTGACCCGACACAAGACACAAGACACAAGACACAAACCACAAAACTCTTACATTTAAACAAAATATTTGCAGATGTGGGTTCATAATTTGTCAGCTCAAAGCACAGGCCCAGGTGGTTATTCTGAATGAAAAGTTAGTTTTAATGAGCTTCACTAGACAGGGTGACACCATGATTCACTGGATTAAGGTATGACTGAGATGACTGTCATTCTGCATCTAATGTTTGGATGAGAAGTGCTGTGTAACTAATATGCTAACATACCTTCCCTTAAGGAACGGGGACCAATGCCTGCTACATGGAGCAGATGAGGAATATTGAGCTGCTGGATGGTGACGAGGGCCGGATGTGTGTTAATACAGAGTGGGGCGCTTTTGGAGACGATGGTGCCCTGGAACACCTGCGTACTGACATTGACCGGGAAATAGATGCAGGCTCTCTGAACCCTGGCAAACAACTGTGAGTGTCTGTAAATTAATCTTAATCTTTGTACTAAAACATTTTTCAGTAGTTGCTTTACTGTGGGAAGAAAACATTTGTGTGTGTTATATTAATTAAATAATTTTTCATCTTCATCTTTCATGTCTTCATTGAGAACAACTATAAAAACCTCATAGTTTGCCATCATTAAAGGAGATTATGAATTCTGAGTTGTACATACCAATTCTACAGAAAAATTAATTGAAGCTCATGCAGCAAGAAAACAAGCCATTACATCAAAACATATTTGAAGAAGAAAGAAATGTAATATTTTGGAACAGAGTCTTAATAGAAGATGTGTCTGCATTCTTTGGTTCAATCAATAAAATGTCATCACCATTGTGGTGATACACTAATAACTGCCCATCAAACTAAATGACTACAGTGTTAAATCTTTTGACACATCAATTGATACCAGCAGGATGAAACATTCCTCATTTCACAAGATGTGTTCCAGAGTTTACATTGCAAATGTTCAGTGTCTGCCAGACTTTTAGTTAGTTTATCTGTATTTGTCTTTGTATGTGCATGTGTATATACAGTGTTTTGGTAGGTCACTTCAGGTAGGAGTTAAGCTGATAAGCTGATGTTTGAATTAATACCAATGTGACGTTTTGTTTGTTTTAGGTTCGAGAAGATGATCAGTGGCATGTACATGGGGGAACTGGTCCGTCTCATCCTAGTGAGGATGGCCAAAGAGAAGCTGCTGTTCCAGGGCAAGACCACAGCAGAACTCCTCACCACTGGAAGCTTCAGCACTGCATACATCTATGATATTGAGAATGACAAGTTAGTTTGTATTGTGTGTTTAACTGTTTAACTGTTGTCCACGGTCACAAAAATATTTAATGGATTGCTTAAATGTCCATCCATTCATTTATTAATTTTATTAACCACATAAATTGTTTAGGATGACATCAAGCAGACAAAGTTATAGTGATTTAATTTCTGCGTTACCTACAGAGACGAGGAAGCTTTGGCCAGTGCTGAGAAGGTGCTTCGAGGCCTGGGTCTGGACCCGTCAGTTGAGGATTGCATAAGCACTCAGAGAGTGTGTCAGATAGTATCTACACGGGCTGCACACTTGTGTGCTGCCACTCTAGTAGCCATCCTGCGACAGATCCGGGATAACAAAGGTGCTGAGAAGCTGCGTACTACCATTGGAGTGGATGGCTCTGTTTACAAGAATCATCCAGAGTAAGTGATCCTGAACACCATAACGTCTGTCATAGTGTAGCTCATCATTAATGAGGGCTGTTTGTTGGTGATGCTAAAAATCTCTTTGATGAGTTAAAGCAAGAAACTCTTAGTATTAAAGGATGAAACACTTTATAGAGAGGTTGCACCTATAACTCTCGGTACCAGCAAATTCATAAAAGTCATATTTGGCCTCATTCAGTGTGTGCTGGGTAAGCAGAAGCAGAGTCAGCACATCATATTCATAATGATATGCGTGAGCATGCAGATGGATGCATCCTATCTTACATTGAGTGAATTAAACATAGGGCTTACTTTTATAAGAGATGCAGGTGATAGCTCCTAAAAATGATGTCTTTTAATTCACTGCACTTTCGGGTTAAATCCCTCTCAACCCCTATCTGAACAAAAGAGGACTTTGTTTTATGGAGGTTTACGCATCTATGGTGCTTGTCAAAGTGAAAATCTATTCTTACATTTTGCTGTGAATACTCCAAGTGTGCTTGGCCTGTGGCTGAGGGGACACTAACTAATTTGCAGGCCGTAATGGCGTAGCGGTAGCCCGTAGCTCAACCAGCGACTCCACAACTGGATCATTAGACAAATAACATGTTTTTATTTTTTTGTTAATCATTCCAAACATGTTAACATGAACGAGTCTGGATAAGTCTGATTCATTTCTCCTTTGCATCCTAACCGCAGCATTTGGTGCGCAAGCAGATTGCACCTGCCTTTCAGGAGTATTAATTTCAGATGCAATCCCAGCCACCGCAAATTTCTTTCAGACTTTCACATTGCATGTGTATTTGCATTTTGGATAAAAACGCTTCCCTTTACATATTATTGAGGGAAAAGGTGCTAAATTCACTGAATGCACTTTTTTGCTATTTTTAAAGGCACCACAGTCCTCAGAACAAACATTTTTTGCACGTGTTTTCATGCTTGCACATAATTTAGTACACACAAACCCTTAGTAAATCAGCGTCATACTGTACTGGAGCTGTGGATGTAGTTTTTAAGTGAATTTCATTGCAAGAATATAATGGCTGCATGGCTGAATGCATGTCAGTGGGAGAGAACACAAGCAATAGCAGTGTGGGAAATTGTGTTGTTGACTGTACAAATGCATTATTGATCCTGTGTACCTACAGGAATGAACCCAGAGCACATACCTACTGTGTATGATCACAGGAAAAACATGCAATCTCCACACATTATCCTCTCAGGCCCCATTATCCCAACTACATCAGGTCCAATCAATAGGTCAATAAATAGAAAAGTCTTTTAGTTTGACAATAGTTGTTGTTCCGTGCCTGTCTGTTTCGCTTTTCCATGCATGTTGTCGAAATTCTGCTTGTTTGTCATTGGTGTTTGCCTAATATAAACTGGCCTACTGGTATTTGTCTCTGTCCCAGGATGAATTTGGATTATTGTGTATGAAAACAGGTACGCCTTTTATTTATTTATTTATTTATTTATTAGTGCAATACCTGCATAAAATATTTATCCCATTGACGTTTTCACCTATTATGTTTTTACAACATTGAATCAAGGTCAATTTATTTTGGATTTCTGGACACTAAAGAACACTTTCATGTCAAAGTGAAAAACACACATTAAATTATCAATTTATACATTAAACTGTAATAATTGATTGCATAAATATTTACCCACTTTACTTGAATTTAACTAAATTATTGTTATTGCTGCTAATTGGTTTTAGTTAGCTCACACAGTTAGCTAAATGGACATCGTCTTAGTACAGTGAATGTTTTTTTAAGCATAAATACACCTGTGTAGTATCCTGGTCAAAAGAACATTTCAAGCAACTCTGAAAAAAGGGTCATGAAAAGCACAAACTAATGGATGGATACAAGAATTAGAAAATGTCCAAGCCTGTATCAGCTCCAAGTCAGTATTCTTTGGAGTATAGTTACCTGCATTATTAAGACATGGAAGGAATATGTTCTGAGCCCATGACAGATCACGGTAAATCTGAGTTTGTCAAAGGGCATGTGGGAGACTCTGAAGTTACCTTAATATAACCTGCATTATGACCTCAGTGACTGCTGCAAAGTATAGGGAAATCCCAGATGGAAACCTGTGCCTTGAGAGGAGATATGTTTTCCAGCAAGTCAAGGACCCTGCTATAAAGCTAAAGCTACACACAAATCGTTTAAAAACAACCAACAATATCTTATGTTTTATTGTGGCTAAATCAAAGGTCAGACCTCAATCCAAATGGGAATTTGTATCTGGATTTGAAGAAGGCTATTCACTAATGATCCCTAGGTAGCTTGACTGAGTTAGAGCTGTTTTTCAAAGAAGAAAAGGCAAAGGTTACACTGTCCCGATGTGCTGATTTAGACCTATCAAAAGCCTAAAACATTAACTTGAAGTTGATTAATACATATTCAATTCAATTCAATTCAATTTTATTTGTATAGCGCCACGAAGATCTCAGGCACTTTACGTGTAATTTAAGACCTACGAAATATTTATATTATAGGAAAACCAACAATCCATTTGAGCAACTTTAAACATGAAGAAAACTCCTTAAGGAAGAACTCCACAGAAGCTCATAGGGGCGCCTGCCTCACCGGTGGGTGGGAAAGAGAAAGAAGCATAAACAACAACAAGCATCAAGAACATTGGGCAGATGAACTGGATTCTGGAGATGTACAGCTCCAGGCCGAGGATACCTGCAGAAAAGTACAGAGAGAGGGAGACAGAGAGGAGGAAACACAACTACAGGAGAGAGAAGACACAAAGTTAATGACATGCAATGGTGGCATTTGCATTGATACAGGAGAAAGGAGAGAGGAGAGGAGCTCAGTTTATCAGTAGAGGTCCCCCAGCAGAATAACCTATATCAGCATAACTAAGAGATGGTTCAGAGTCACCTGATCCATCTCTAACTATAAGCTTTATAAAAAAGGAAAGTTTTAAGTCTAGTCTTAAATGTAGAGACGGTGTCTGCCTCCCGAACCTGAACTGGGAGCTGGTTCCACAGGAGAGGGGCTTGGTAGCTAAAGGCTCTGCCTCCCATTCTACATTTGGAAACTCTAGGAACCACAAGTAAACCTGCAGTCTGAGAACGGAGAGTTCTGCTTGGAAGATAAGGAACTATGAGGTCTTTAAGATAAGATGGAGCCTGATTATTAAGGGATTTATAAGTTAGGAGAAGAATTTTAAATTCAATTCTGGATTTAACAGGGAGCCAATGGAGAGAAGCTAACGTTGGAGAAATATGATCTCTCTTGCTAATTCCAGTCAGAACTCTGGCTGCAGCATTTTGGATTAACTGGAGGCTCTTTAATGAGTTATTGGGACATCCTATTAATAATGAATTACAATAGTCCAGTCTGGAAGTAACAAATGCATGGACTAGTTTTTCAGCATCACTTTGGGAGAGGATTCTCCTAATTTTAGCAATGTTTCTTAGGTGAAAAAAGGCAGTTCTAGAGATTTCTTTTATGTATGAAGTGAAGGAGATATCCTGATCAAAGATAACTCCGAGGTTTCTTACAGTATTACTTGAGGCCAGAACTAAGTCATCAATGGTGAGAATGTGTTTAGACATAGTGTCTCTGAGATTTTTTGGCCCAAACAGTATAACCTCTGTCTTGTCCGGATTTAGGAGAAGGAAATTGGAGGTCATCCAGGCCTTTATGTCTTTTAAGCATTCCTGAAGTTTGACTAATTGATTAGTTTCTCCTGGTTTCATAGATAAATATAGCTGGGTATCATCTGCATAACAATGGAAATTTATAGAGTGTTTCCTAATAATATTGCCTAAAGGGGACATATATAACGTGAAAAGAATCGGTCCAAGCACAGATCCCTGTGGAACTCCATAGCTGACTTTGCTGTGCATGGAAGACTCATCATTAACGTGTACAAACTGAAATCTATCCGATAGATACGATTTAAACCACTCTAGTGCTGTTCCTTTGATTCCAATGACATGTTCCAGTCTGTGTAATAAAATGTTGTGATCTATAGTGTCGAATGCAGCACTAAGATCTAACAAGACGAGTATAGAGAGTAGACCATTGTCTGATGCTAATAGAAGATCATTAGTGACCTTTACCAGTGCTGTTTCTGTACTATGATGTACTCTAAATCCTGACTGGAAATCTTCATACAAGTTATTGCTACGTAGGTGGTCGTACAATTGCTTAGAAACTATCTTTTCAAGGATTTTAGAGATAAAGGGCAGATTGGATATTGGTCTATAATTCGCTAAGACCCCTGAGTCCAGAGTAGGCTTTTTGAGTAGGGGCTTGACTACAGCAACCTTAAAAGCCTGTGGTACGTAGCCTATTTGTAAAGACAGATTGATCTGATCTAATATGGACGTGCTGATCAAAGGTAAGACATCCTTGAGGAGTGGAGGACATATGCAGTCAACAAAAAAAGAAATAAGCTTTATAAACTCATTGAGAGAACCCAACAACCCCCTTTGAGCAGCACTAGGTGACGATGGAGAGGAAAAACTCCCTTTAACAGAAGAAACCTCCAGCAGAACCAGGCCATCTGCCTTGAGCGGTTGGGGTGAGTGGACAGTAGAGAGACAAGAGGATAAAGCAACAGATCACAATCAGGGAGAATGCCAGCAGCTTCCTGGTGCATCCAGCCAGATGACATTAGACGTTTAGTATTACTGTGCAGCTAATGTGGCTATATTCAACAAGCTAACCTAGTAAACAAGCAAGACAAAACACTCTGTGTTGGTAAAACTTCGAATGACATAACCTAACCATAACCTGGGTCTTGAATGAGGCAGTACCTTTGACCTTTAACCCTGAAATAATGCACCATTTATGAACTTGGCTTAACATAAAAAACAAAAAAATCCATAGTTTGTTCACATCCTAAGAGCATGGAGGAAGAATAGAGACTTCTGTTTGTCCATAAATCCAAAAGATGAGGACTGTCTGTGCTGTGTGCTCTGCCACAGCTGTTTTGCTGTTTGCAGAGCGAGTCTGCTATAGCTAGGAAAACAATGTTGGACGGCAGGGGTTCGGATAAGGTCGTAGTGGGATGTGTTTGAACCGAGCCTAGCAGGGATTGGGTCTCTGAGCCTTGACAGTATGTCATTTTGTGCATTAACTTTGAATGGACCACTCAGGGAGTGGTTTTTACAGAAGCAGAAGAAATGACACATACACTTCTAACATACTTGTTGTGTGTCTTCATGCATCCCAGAGTTATATAAATGTACCAAAATGACCAAAAAGTGGATTTTACATAGGATGGGCACTTTAATGTATTACCCTCTATTATTATTTACATTTACATTTATTTACATTTTTTAACTGTACTTTATTCTCTGTACTTTGCTGTATTTCATCAATGCATTTTATCATAGGTCCATTGCTCAATTGCCCTTTACTCTGCAAAACACTTTGGTCAGCATTGGTTGTTTTTTGTTGTTGTTGTTGTTGTTGTTTTTTATGTTCTCCATTGATTTGATTCATCTATATGATCATTTTGGAAAATGTAGTTTGTGCACCTCTTGAACTACAATGTAGCCTAGCAACAAGTGGAACTGAACAACATAGTTTTACAAAGAAACGTTTGTTGTTCCCAAACCAACTTTCTATATTCACGGTGAATATTGTATTTTCTGATTAGTAGGATTGAAACTTGTTTAACTTGGCATAAATATAATGATCTATAATCAGCACAACTTTTAATAAGCTAGTCTGGTTAAGCGAGAAGGTACAACTGATTTTTACCAAACATTTATCTCCTTTTCCAAGGTTTTCCAGGAGACTCCACAAGATGGTACGGCGACTTGTGCCAGACTGTGATGTGCGTTTTTTGCAGTCCCAGGTTGGCAGTGGTAAAGGTGCCGCCATGGTTACAGCAGTTGCCTATCGTCTTGCTGCTCAACATGCAGAGCGTCAGCGAATTCTCGACACCTTGCGCTTGAGCCGCGCACAGCTGCTGGAGGTGAAGAATCGTATGAGTGAGGAAATGGTGCGAGGCCTGACAAAGCAAACCCATGAACAGGCAAGCGTTAAGATGCTTCCCACCTATGTCAGATCAACACCAGATGGAACAGGTATCTTTGAGAGAAATGCAAACCTATGAGTTGACTTGTTACTGAGTAGAGTTGTCTCATTTCTGTAGTGCTTTTCGTATGTCTTCAAAATTCTTGTCTTAATTGGGCTTATTAGAGCACGGTGACTACTTGGCTTTGGACCTCGGGGGATCTAGCTTTCGGGTGTTGCTGGTGAAAGTGCGAAGTGGAAAGCGTTGTAATGTGGACATGCACCACAAGATCTACAGTATTCCTCAGGAGACCATGCAGGGCACAGGAGAAGAGGTAATATGTGGAAGAATTGAAAAGATAATATTGTCATATCTGACACTAATCCTCTGATTTAAAAAAGTGGTGGCAATGGTAACTAAATTAGAAATTAACTGCAGTTCAGACAGTAATAGTGGAACTTGGTTTATTGCACTTAATGCTACTTTTATGTATAGTCAGTGCCAAAATAAAAAAATCTGACTAGTGTTTGTCCTGAACCTGATGAACCTGACATATTTAATAGAAAACCTTTGGCCTTTTGTATGACCCTCTGGTGCATACAGAATAGTCATATCATCTTGTGTGACAATGTATCCAAACCAACTTTCAAAATCAATACTTCACTTGTACTAAATGATCCTCAATTCATGTACGATAGCTCAGACCAGTCATATAAAGCACACTAATAAATGATGACAACGACTTTGATCTGCGGATTGTCAGTTAGTAAAAGTATTGATCATCAAGGATCAACACTCTGTTATTCAATGAGGTTTATTTCCCAAATCAACACATTTTTATGCTAATGATACCACCTTGTATGCCCTCAGCACTACCAAAACAAGGCTTTCTTTAGAGAACTGAGGGTGACATACTTGATTCAGATGATACATTGTAATATCCAAATATAATATGCCCTCCTACTCTTTCTGTCTTGTGTGCCAGCTTTTTAACCATATTGTGGATTGCATAGCTGACTTTCTGGAGTACATGGGCATGAAGGGTGCATCCTTACCTCTGGGATTTACATTCTCCTTCCCTTGTGATCAAAGCAGACTTGATCAGGTAATGTATATTCAATATTCATCATCAAGTATACTTTTAAACTATGGCAAGAATAATGTCACATTGAATCTAGTGGCATTTTTCTGGTTGACAGAAACAATATTTACTTACTTCATGCAATACCTGAAGTCATGCCTTCTACACCTCTCTGATGTATTTTACCAAGTGGTTTTTGTTATCAGCATAAATGCAGAAAGAGGAACTCCTTTTGTTTGTTTTGTTTGTAATTACTGTATGAATTAAAACAAGCTTTACAGCCATATTGCGTTTCTCACAGTGATAATAAATAATAATGATAATACTAATGAATACTTTATTGAGCCCCTTGGGGAAGTGTTATTACCAAATATGATTAATTTAATGTAATTTTTCTTTCTTTTTTTCTCTTCATGAGGTGGCACTCATATCCTGAGGCAAAATAAGTGAAACGCAGTGTTAGTAATGCAAAATCTTGCCTGCATACAGTTTTATTGTGTATCGACGGGTGTAGATAATACTGGAAAATGTGGTCAGGGATGATATAGTGTCCAGGAGTGAAGATTTGACCTAAAAAGACAATAGTTTGCATATTAATGTATTCATTTATAATATTGTTTCTCCATTCACACCATATGGTCTGTAGCCCTCCAAAAGAACATTTGTGTTCTATGAAGCTCAGTGCACTGTGGTGCTGAGGTCACAAATCCAGCCTAAATCTTGAAAGCAAGTTTTCTCATTGACCATTACCTTGAAAAACAAACACTGACAATCAAGTGTTCCTAGCAGCGGGAAGTTAGAATAATTAGTGAACTAGGGAGTGTCATTTATTACAATTATAAGCACTGTGAGGCTCATGAATCACCCACTCTAACTATTGGGTTTAAAATGAGGCATTAACTCCATGAGTTAATACATAGGCATATTTTAGTGGACTGTGTAAACAGCCATGTTTTGCCTGCTTGAAAACATGAAATAAAATTACAAACAATAAACAACTACATGCAACATATACGACGGGTTCATGTTGATGACTCAGCGAAGGAAAGCACTTGTTTGTTTGTGTGTTAAAGACCAATTACCTAGGAAGTACTATAGGTCTACACACAGTTACAGTGCCCCTATCTCAAGCAAATACTTTCTTGAGTAAATACTTTCATGCACTCCTTGCATGACGATCTGCGTCATGCAAGGAGTGCTGAATAGATAAAACCACTACATCCACAGGAGTGTAGATGTGAAGATTTTGGCAACAATTACTGCCGTACTGTATTTTTCTTTCAGCCAGACAGCCACGGGAAGAATTGCAAATGACAATATGTGACGCAGAAATTTCTATTTACAAAATGTAAATAAAACAGCAATGTATTAGGTTCTCTTCTTTGTACACTCACAGACTCACACACTTGCACACAAATCACTGTCACTGTCATTTGTCCAGGGAATTCTTCTCAAGTGGACAAAGGGTTTCAAAGCCAGCGGCTGCGAGGGACAAGACGTTGTTACATTACTTAAAGATGCTGTTCGTCGTAGACAGGTCAGTACACCCTTAAAAAAGAAATTCTTGTAATGTACCACTGACTGTTTATACACTTATTTCGTAGATTTTATTTTATATGGAAACAATATAGACTTTTTCCCATGAATATGCTCAGTAACACTAAAAGACAAAGAGAAAAGATGTTTTCATACTTTTGCAATTCTTTTCTGAATGCAGTTGCTGAAATGTGAAATAAAATTTACAAAACTATTCAGAACTGTAATTCAGTACGTTCTTAACTTGGTTAGTCTTTAAGTTTTGCACATCTGGATTTGGACCAGGTGGCTTTGCCACTCAGAGGCAATCAGACACGTGTACTAAAGCCACTACAGCGTTGTCATGCAGTAGGGTAGCCCAGTCTCAGGCATTCACAATTTGTTGTCACTGCTTCCAGGAATTTGACTTGAATTTTGTGGCGGTGGTTAATGATACAGTGGGAACGATGATGACCTGTGGCTATGAGGACCCCAAGTGTGAAGTGGGGCTCATCGTAGGTAAGTTTGTCTAAGCCCCAACCTTTACCTATGGAAGCCAGTCTGTCTCTGTGTAGTTTAATTCCCAGTGTTACTTTATTATATATGTTTCACTTTGGAATGAACCCCCTAAAAATCTCATCAATGTTTTCCTGTGTTTGTAAAACCTCTGCACTCAACTTAGGCACAGGAACCAATGTCTGCTACATGGAGGAAATGCAGAACATTGAACTGGTGGAGGGAGAGGACGGCCGTATGTGTGTCAACATTGAGTGGGGAGCATTTGGAGACAGTGGTGAACTTGATGACTACTGCACCCAGTTTGATCACACTGTCGATGAGTGCTCCAACAACCCTGGGAAACAAAGGTACCGAAAATTTTTGACATTTTAAATCCGCTGTCATATCTCTATGAAAAGCTATCAATGAGTATCAACACCCACATCAAACAAACATATATGGTCACAAATGCTGCATAAACTACTAAAGAGCCCCAGTTAGAGAAAACGTGAGTAACTGAAGGGCTTTTTATTTGATGACGACATACTTTATTTATTCACTTGGTGAAATTGTGGTTGGACAGCTGCCAAACAGTAATTTCTGTAATAAAACAGTAGAAATGTTTGTAAAGTGCACTTTATTATTGTACTGTAACATTTGAGTAATTTGAGAGTGTGAGACTGCTTAAGTGGTCGTCACAGGCATTACAGTTGGTGGGACTAATTGGGTAAATACCTTTGTGGTTGTAAACCTAGCTACGCTAATCATTGCTCTGGCTTTTACGCAGCACATACATCCTCAAATTCTGCTGAAACCCCCTTTCGCATTGTATTAAAAAAAAAACAACACAGTCCTAAAACTGAGTAGATGTGTGCGGTATCACTACAAGAGGCTCTTTGATTTACAGTATATAAAAGAAGTGGCAGTATATAGCTTCTTATAGAGTCTTTTGTCGCACCTTTGCATCACCATCGTGTCCATCAGCCCCTTTTATCTTTCCTCATAACTTAACTTGCATGGTCAAAGCACAGCATCTGCTGTCTCTGATTATTATTCCTGCATTTCATTTTCCACGGTGGTACTAGAAAGAGAAAGAGGAATATTTCAAGGCAGGGAATTTGAATCACAGATTTTTGTGACTCAGGCATAACAGCCACATTTGCATGTGCATCTAAAATTTGTAAAAATGCGATCTATAATATTCTAAATAATAGAGTAGTAAAAAGTATGCTAAGAAATCCACATATACATCTTAGTGGTAGCATCTTTGATGTGATGTAGAATGTAGATATTCATTCAGTCACTCAGATTAAATAGTTCAGAAACCCCACAGTTAACCATTTAGGAGATTATTATAAACATCATTTTGGCCCATTATACGTTTGTCTCATCATTTAACCAGAGTTTTTTCAGTAGTGGCATTAAAGTTTCAATAGTTTAGTTACAAACTTTTAAGGGGAACGAGAATGAGGAGGAGAAGAAAGTTGCTCTGGTAGAGAGCAGTAAATCAGCAGTGTCAGCGTCGACATCAGTAGCGTGTGCTGCAGATGAAAATGGAGTGTTGTGTAATGCACAAAGGAAATAAGCCCATGTCTAAACCCAAAAGATGTGAAAGAAACTGACTCCACCAGCTAATGCTGAAGTGGAGTCTGCTGTTCCTCTGATGACCTCTGCAACTAGGCGCTGCCAGCACCTCCCACTCTTGGCCACATGTGGGATGATTAGTTGTGTTGCCCAGGCAAACGTAGATTGCCATTTGATTCCTCTATTGTTGCAGTTGAGGTTCAGCAGTAATACATGTGTATTCCAGAGAGTGGGTTTAGTGAAAGCTCTGACGTTGTTCACCATGAGTTTGCTGGTTGGCTGGTATGTTTTTTTCAACCAACACTTCTACTGCTTCTACTCGGTGTCATTTCCTCAGAAGGTTACATCATGAGGAGAAGTCAAAATCAAAATTCCAGCTGGATAGTAGCCTATTAGCTTGTTACCCAAAACCTCTCTTTACAAATGTCACTACTATGATCAGTCATTGGTTGGCATTGGACAGAGACAGTGATGAAGTATCTGCAGTTCACCATGTTAATTCAGCTTAGTAACCTCGTAACTTTGAGGACTTTAAAACCACTGTCAGGTTGACGTGCACTGACACATTTACAGTACATTCCTTTAATGACACTGTAACAGTGCGATCTTTGTGTCGAGTTTTAAACACAAGACATTTAAGAACAATCTCACAAGACAGAGTGATGAAAACAACAGCACAAGCTTAATATTGCTTTAATATACTGTTGTACAGTAAATAAAATTGACAACTGTTGAACAGTTGTACAAATGTAATTTGTTAGTGGACAGTAATAAGTGACAACAGGTTATGATTTGTTTGTTTAGTAATTTAGCTCCAGTAGTTCCACAGCTGAACTGGAGTTTGACTATTGCTAAGCAACACAAACAATGAGCATACTCCTGCACACTAGCTTACTTTACATGTTGCAGCAATTCCAGGTCCATTACTCTGAATCATTTATTTTTATCTCCATGTTTCCATTTATCGTGCAACCACAGAAAAAGGTGTTTGTTGAGAGTTGCTTCGGTGGTATTTGTGAATCTGGCGAGTTAACAGCTAGATCTGACAGTAGGCCATCGCATCTCTCTTGCACCCACTCAGTAAAGCCAGCTGATGTTATTTAAGCACATTGGGAGGCTTATTTCCTTCTCTACATCCTCTCCTGACTACCATTCATAATTTAACTCAAATGTTTCTGGGAAAACGTCCATGTATTCTGCATAGTTTCTTACAGTTTAGCGTTAAACTGGCAGCCAGTAATTATATTAGTATTAATAGAATATTAGAAAAACTGTGAAGTCAAGTGATACATATATTTAAAATTTTCAGTGCTGTTGTACTCTATATCAGCACTTGTACAGCGCCCCTTTAATTAAAATAAATGCTCACTTGAAGTTTAAAATTTACAAATGTAACTTTTATTTACAGTCACAGGTCTTAATATAATCTTGTTTTATGTGTTTGATCTCCTGCTTCCAACCCCCCCAGGTTACAACTGGATTAATAGATATATTTTGTAAATGAATATGCAGAGGATTCCAGTATGTTTTCCATCCATTAATAAAATCTAACCTTGCTATTTATTGTATGTTAATCTATATGCCCAGAGGCTCTGTCACTGCTGCAAAAGAAATTAGCATTAATGTCGAACCTCAATATTTGTAGCATCACTGAAATAAAATGGCAGCTCCTCTCTTTCTTTATCTGCTGCCATGGTGAATCACAGGATTGGAGCTCTATTGAATCTATTGATGATGTCATTATGACTTAAAGTGACCAAACTTAGACTGAACTGACTCTTAGCAGCTTTCCTGAGTTTCAAGCTCCAGTTCAAAGTTTGTTATTAGTATTTGTCATTAGTTATGTTTATACACAGTTTATACCAACTTTTATTTCTAGGTTACAGCTGATTTAATTGATCTTTGCTGTTCACTGATTGTTAAGAGGAGCCAAAACCACTGGACAGGACTGATTGCAGTTGCTGTCACAGCGTCTGATAATTTCTTTCAGTTAAACCCACCATTGTAACACATGCAGGGGAGACCGCGAGTTGGAACAAAAGGTATTTTTATTTTACATAACTAAAAGGGAAAAAGTAACACAACCATAAAATAAACAGAACAGAACCTAAAGTGTGGACGCCAGGCGATAGAGCGCACCGGTGGCTCAGTGCCACCAGTTTACAGCAGCCAAACCAGATGAGCTGAATCTCTCCGAGGACCTGACTCCAATCACCAGGCAACTGCAGACAGAGAACAAGGGTTTCTTAGCAGAGCTTTTAATTATGAACATTATCATTTTGAGTCATACCTACTAGACATACTAAGATCTATCTCTTTTTAAAAATCTTTTTTACTTTATTTATTTATATTTTTTTTAGAAAAAGGCTATTATCTATAATATATTATTAATCTGAATAGTGTGATGATACTGATGTGTAGCTATAGAAGGTTTTCAGTGTGTGTTTTTTCTTTTCATAGGTATGAGAAGATGATCAGTGGAATGTACCTGGGCGAGATAGTGAGGAACGTGCTAATAGACTTCACTGCCAAAGGCCTTCTGTTCAGAGGCAAGCTGTCGCCACGACTCAAGACCCGTGGCATCTTTGAGACGAAGTTCCTATCACAGATTGAAAAGTGAGTGTTGCAGGCTATTCTAGTCTCACTGTCTCTTGTCATTTCACCATGGTAACTACATGGTAAGAATAGGAAATGAGAGAGTTTATAGTGCAGCCACAAGTGACTGGAAGTTACATGGATGGTAACTATGGTTTATGCTGTTGTTTTTTCTATTAAGTACATGACATAAAAATAATTGGATCCTTATGTTGATGAGATAATAATGTTTTTTTGTGTTGTTGCAGGAGCTATACTTGCTTTTTTTACTTTATATATCAGCAAAATAAGGATATTGCCCAGGGACAGACACACTTGTATTTGTAGATTGTATATAATACAGTCACTCAGAGTGAACTGAGTTCATAATAATTTGCTCTCCAGTGACGTGTATATGTGCAAATACTAATCTGCTGCTAGGATGTCATTCATAGGACAATGTACATTTGGTTGTTTAAAACGTGTCTGTACTGCAGTTGACTCATAGACCTCAGTTTCCTTAGCAGCAGCGGCAGTGAGTATTTTCAGATTTTCTGCTCTCTATCGTATTGGTGCACAGTTTTGAAATTACATATTGTTAACTCTGTTTTAAGATGGATGAGGTGGAGGAGGAAGATGATAATGATGATGACAATGTTTCAAATGTCTTAAAGAAACAAACTGAAATAAAAGGAGTCCTGTGGCTTCCTAGGAGGTACAAAGGCTTACAGAAAAAAAGAAAAGTAACTTGTTGTGCATCAGTGCAGTGCTGTCTTCAGACAGAATTACATCTGAGTAAACCATGGTCATCAAAAAGAATTACACTGTATTCTCTTAGGAACATTTGTCAACATGCCTTATTCGCACAACTTGTCAATTGTCAGTTTAGAAACACATTTAATCCACAGCAGGGAAAAACTGAATTTTAAAAACAACATTAAGTGAATAAAGAAGAAGCAGACATCAGAGAGACACAGCTGCCCACTTGAATAGAGGGTGGGATGTGTCAGCATATGTACTTAAAGGCCCAATCAATATTTTGTGATCAGACATTTTACACATAGACTGAAGAGTTTTAGAAAAAAACATTTCAACAGGTCATTATTGATAATAAAGATGTGTGGGATCAAACAGAAAATAAGTTCAGCTTAATCATATTATTGCTGAATCATCTGGCTTTACAAACATTCATGTGAAAGATCCACGTTTGTTATTACAAACAAATCTCAATAAAGATAGACTGTGGAGGAAAGGAGTGTTTGTTCTGAAATGAGATACAATGTTTGGTTGCCTTAAAGCAATAAAGTAATCACAAGATGTGAAAGCACAATGAGAATATGAGGACTTCAGAATGGAATAAGACATAAAGCAAAAAGACTGAAATACCAAAAGCAATAAGGCCATTTCTGTGACTCCCTGAATGAAATACTTGTGTATAAATAACTAAGCTGTGTGTATGCGTGCATGCTACAATGCTGTATTTATTTGTTTGTAACCATGACCTGATTGAGTCTAGAAAAAGATTATTATCAACCACCTTTGTCGTGGACACGTCTGGTATGTTAGCTAATGCTGAAAGAGGCACATCTTTTTCATATTTGTAACCCTTGTAATGTCCTGTGTATCCCAAAGGGACCGTTTGGCCATGAGACAGGTCCGCTCTATCCTGCAGCACCTGGGCCTCACCAAATCCACGTGCGAGGACAGCGTGCTGGTTAAGGAAGTGTGCAGTGTTGTTGCCCGCCGTGCAGCGCAGCTCTGTGGCGCTGGTTTAGCTGCGGTGGTCGAAAAGATGCGACAGAACCGCAACCTGAATCAGCTCTCCGTCACAGTGGGAGTAGATGGCACCCTTTATAAGACGCACCCTCAGTAAGGAGCATTTGCATCCCAAGACACACACGACTTGCTTTCCCATTTTCATGTCTCAAACAAGTGTGCCCTTAGTTAAAATAAACCTGTTGTGGTGAGGACACGAAATTACAGAACAGAATCTTAACATCCATCTTATTGTTACTCATATAGTGACGTTTCATCGGTTAATGTGTACTCTACCCTTGTTGTCAAAGATGCTTCATTTGTTCTGGTGGTTCTCCTTAACTCATCTTTCACTCAGGATGTTACATTGTTGATACATTGATGTTACTGAACTTTTTATTCACAACCTTTTTTTATTCTCTTTCCTCACTCGCTTACCCTGAAGTTTCGCCAGCATCATGCAGGAGACGCTGCAGGATTTGGCGCCACAGTGTCAGGTGACTTTCCACAAGTCGGAGGATGGAAGTGGGAAGGGAGCAGCTCTGATCACAGCTGTGGCCTGTAGGGTCAAGAGCGGAGGGCAGCACTGAATCCACCAAAATAAACGTGTACACACCTCGTCTTGACATTAGATCTTTTAGTATTGAATTGTTTAATCTGACTGTTGTGTGTTCACATGCATATTTGTGGTGATGTTTTGTCTTTGGAATAGCATATTTATAGTTGAGAAGACCTTTTAAGAACTGTGTGGCTATTTTTTATTTTATTTTTTCTGTCTCCTTCTTCTTGTGGTTACAGTGGCTGATTTAGAAGTGACTTGTGGACAAATGCAGAATGTTGGTTATTAAACCAGAATATAGTTATTTTGATCTGCTTTAAGAATGACCAAAAACTAATTAGAATTATTTTTATACAGTTATAATTGTTTCTTTTTTTCTTTGACCTTTCTTCAGTTTTCATGTTATCAAATATTTTATGCCGTTATTAGAAATAACTTCTAGTCCATGTCTCTTCACCGAGTGGGGTTTCGCACATCAATAAAAATCTGTCAGAAATGACTGAGATGAGTGACTGAGAAGATTTTATATTCTTTGCTTCTGAAAGAATATAAACTGTACTGTATATATTTTTAGAAAACTGTAGGCTAACAGCAAATTATCTGCTTTTTCATTTAAATACAGCCTAATCACTGAGCCTAATTGTCACCTTGCAGTACTGCTGTCATCAACAGTGTCTTCAAAGAAACAGTGCCCCTAGAAATTAGCCTTATAATTGCTGTTGGTGTCTATTCAGTGAAAGTCATAATTTCTTACATGCAAATGGGCTAAAATATATTCACTGGAGAATTCGCTTTTTCCAGCCCAAGAAATAGTTCCACTATCAGAGACACTGGAACTATTGTGTTGCATTAACAGTTAATGGCAAAATGCTGTGAATGTATGGCGGTCAGTGTTGTGAGTAAGCTTTACTCACTGAAGAAGAACTGTTCAAATATTTGCACTTTTTGCTTTATTGATGTGCTGTGTCCTTTAAGACATTTACACCTGTTACAATGATGAAATAAAATTCTTGATTAGAACCAAAGCACAATCTCGTGTTTCTTTCAACTAGTCTGTACATAGGGTTAGGGACACGCATGGAATTCATTGCTTAGCTTGGGGGTAAAAACTGTTTGGTCAAGGTCATGTGGATAAACCAGTATCTACTAAAAGAACGTTTGGTCTACGCCTGACACAGAAGTTTAACCTTTGGCTTGAGTGAGAAACTTCATGTTTGGTGATGACCAAACACTGTTTTCCAGCATAAGAAACTCATCCCATGTGTAAGAGATGGTGGTGGCAGTATAGTATATATATTGTGGTCCCTACACAACACAGCTAAAGACCCCAAGCAAAACTGTACAGGTCAGTTGACACTCAGTAGCTTCACTTAGTTGAGGGCAGAACTCTTCCGCAACCTTCAATGTATTCGCTTCTTGAAACTCTAGTCTTCCCTATTTGGCACATGATGAAATTGAAACATCTCTACTTTACTGTCTGTTTCTTCTACCGAAGAGGATATTTTCCCTTACTTTGTAGGCATATGCCAAGTTACAAATATAAATGAAAGGAGTGTTATTGTTTCTCACTTGTATAACTGCTTTAGCATCTTCACAGATCACTCCAGGAAAAAAATACTTCTCCATTATTATTTATGTAGATATATTGTTGTAGTGCCGCTGTTATTTTATTTTTGAAATTCCATTTCATTAAAACTGAATGTGAACCTCCTGATAACATTTATTTTATTGTCAACATTATACACAAATATATGGTGGTGGTCTGAAATACTTAATGTTTTATCAGCATCTGCATTGTACAATAAAGAAATCATCAAATCTTGACACCACGTCATTGATTTTTGACTAATATATTCAATATAACCTTTTTTCCCTCTTTTTGAAGTTATTGTCTCTGTGTTTGTATAGCCTCAGCATGTCCTGTATGTGGTACACGGGAACAGAAAAGCTTTTAAGTGATTTATTTGTGCATTTTACCATCACAAAACAAAAAGCAGACAGTCATACAACAAAAAGACACATTAAACACAAACACGTATATTTTAGATTGTCATACAATCTGACACTATTTATTTATGCATTAACATCAAAAAACCCAGTTTTTTAATTTGCACAACTCAAAGCATAGAATGAAGTCAATCAATTAAAGAGTAAGCTGCTCCACAATGTACACATCTAGGATGGGTTTTTTTTTGGGTGATATTTGACGCAAATTTCCATTTTGCAAGCATAAATAATTATAGAGGCAAGCTGAGGGATGAAAGTGTGATGTAGCAGTAACATTATAAAAATAAGCCTTTCCTATTTGAAGTTGCAGTCGAACACAAGAGTTTAGTTTGTTCTCATACTTTCCCAAGTTGCCAAATTCAAAGACAAATATTTGATTAAAAAAATGTCCAAAAGTATTAAACCTTAGTACATAAATAGGAACAGCAACACAGTAGTACAGCATGAGAAAAGCATAGAAGAACAACAAGTCCAGGCTTTGCACAAACATACAGTCATCTGCAGCTGGATCACCTAAGGAGTCACCAGGCAACACTGAATAACTTCACTAAAACAGTTACTGCTCAACGCTGCTGTCTTTAGACGTCAATAATTCAAATGAATTCGACAATAATAACACACATTACACTCCACTGGGCAACAAACATCACATAGTTCATGATGTGAATCATGGCAGGATCATCTGGAAGTTGAGTCGTGGCAACTGGATTTATCCAAGTAGCTTCTTCACTGATTCAGCTTCCAGGCATCTTCACCTGGATCACTGAGAGACGTGGCAGCAGACATGGCAGGAAACTGTGATTCTAAGTAGAACTGCTGGTTGTGAAAGTGATCCCAATTCATCATTTAAAATCACAAGCTTCAAACTAAAGTTTGAATAGAAACATTAGTGTGGGACAGTTCTGTGTCGTACAGAGTGATTCTAGTTACTTCCATAAATTTGAGAGACAAATTAATAAAAAAGAATTTAAACGAATATCCAAATTGAAGCAGCAGACGCTGAAATATGTACCTACAGTGTAAATCCAAAGTATGCTTCATTAAAGCTCCTGTCAGGATGTAATACAGACCTTCAGGTTTCTCTGTACACATCGCTTGTCTTACTTTATGTTCCTTTTTTTGTAATATTTCTGCTCTTCATAATCTAACTGAACATCTAGCTGTGTGGTTTTATTGGAGGACAGGGCTTAGCTTGAGAACAATGTAACACACGGTCCAGGTAGATCTGAAACAAGGAATGTAACATGAATAACATCATGCTTGAACTAGTTCGTTTTTCAGCACTGTCTGTGTCCCTTCATAAATACAGACTGGACAAGTGCTTACATTATTGTGGTACTACACTTGATATCCACACAGGTTTTTGCCTATAAAAAGAATTCATTTCACTTGCTAACTGTGGCTTCCCACGCTCCGTGCTCAGGCTTGTACATTTCGATGACAGGACTGTAATGACAGGCACTTCTGACCATAATCGTACATGTTGGAGGTTGGAGCTTGCCCAGTTTGACACCTAAACACATTAATATGTGAAACTGATCTAAAGATTAGGTTACGTTTGGAATTTCCTGGCTTAGCTTGTGTTTCTGTGATTTCTTTACTGTAGAGTCCAGTAATACCTTCTGCCTCTACAGTGATATGTATATGTATAATTTATACTAACCTATGGTAATAATGGTCAGGGCAACAATAACCTCGATGTGTGTGTCGTACCATCTGTGCTGTTTCTGATTGGCTGAGCATGGACATGATTGCAAATAGTCACCAGTTACATTTACTACATCAAACAGGTAATGCTTACCTCTCACTTGGGACTACAATGCAACATAGTGTATTATGGCTTTGTTTGAGTAACCTCTGGTTAGCAGTATGATTTAATTATCCCATGCCTGATAGACTGAAACTGCCAGTGAACTAACCATCTCTGACTCCTCCACATGACTCCCTTTCTGATGTACCGCTGCCATTTCTATGCCTTGATGTGAAAGACTTGGTGGGGCCACCACACACCCTGCCCTTGAGCTCCTGTTAACCTCTGCTGTGTCAGTCACCTTGTTTTCGCTATGAACTCGATTTCTCAGCCCCAGTACGAAGTGGTTGTGATTGCTAGAGGCATCTCTGAAGTCAGTACTTCCACACGGTGCTTGCACAGGCCGTCTTTTCTTGCCCCACCTGGCCATATTTCTCCACAGCTGGCACTGCACTAAGCAGCAGAAGGGCCTGGACTTGCACACCGCCTGAAAGCCCCTCTTAAAGTTCTCGTTGTAGTAGCCGTAGATAATGGGGTTGACGCTGGAGTTGGAGAAAGCCAGCCAGTGGGCAAAAGGGAAGACGTAGCTGGTGAGAAGGTCCAGCTGCTCTCTGTCCAAACCTGTGTAGTCTGTCATCATCAGGAGGGTCCAGAGTGGCAACCAGGACAGCATGAAAAGCAAAGCCACTAGGATGAGCATCTTTATCACCTTGATCTTCTTCTGGGATATCATTGGGTGGCCACCTCTTCTACCCCCCACCTGGACTGTAGCATTGGCCAGCTGTGGCTCCCTATTAGCAACTACAGAGGAACACAGTTTGACTCCAATGCTTCCGTACATCAGAGTGATGACAGTGAGGGGCACGAGGTAGATGTGAGCAAACAGTACCGCGGTGTAGATCTTTCTCATCTCAGGGTTGGCAAAATTTTCATAACAGGTGTAAAGGGGGAATGTGTGGTTGAAGTCATCATCGTACACCATGTAGTGGAAAGGAACTTTCTCCACAGTCAGTGCCACTGCAGCGGGACACATGATTAGCACTGCCAGCACCCAGATTAACACGATGGCTGCTTTGGCAACAAGTACCGTTGGCTTGGGCTGTAGAGGGTACACTATGCAGCGAAATCTGTGATAAGAAAAGCATTGGCACTAATTAATTAGAGACAGCAACCAACCATGAATTAATAAATGTTCCCATCTCAAATCAACAGAACCTAAAGATATGTTTAATTCATATCATTTGGTCATAATTTGATCATTTTGGCTTTATATGCTACCACAATGGAAACAAACAATTCAAGATGCGTAGACTGCCAGCTACCACTTGCTAGTTTTGTATATGCTGAGTATTAACCTTTTGTTCAAAACTTGTACAGACATTCATAGCCCCAGAGCATTGCATACTGTAGATGACCACACTGCATTCAGCCTGAATTTGTATTCAAATTCATTTCCTGTATTTTTTATTTTATTTTTATATGTATTGTGATAACAACACTAATGCATCAATTGCAAGTGACATTAGGCCACAGCACACACTAACCTTTCAACTGCAATTGCCACCAAGGTGAAGACTGATGCAGACACAGACACGCCCTGTACAAAGCCGCTCATCTTGCACACCATGTTGGAAAATGGCCAACCTGTTGCAAAAAGAACGTGGTCAAGCACAGTATTGTCACTCTTGGAAGATGTTTAGACAATAGCTCAAGGCTGGCTCAAGCATAACTGGTAGTGTTGGTGTAGGTATGATATTGTGGCATCAGGAAGCTGGATTTTTAGTTTGCAGGTGGAGATAGGGTTAGATGTAAAAAAAAAAAACACTATTAATGAAGCTTTATAATTTGAAGGCAGGCCATCTCATGTACTTCTTCTTCTTCATGTAGTTGCAGAGAAACACGAAGTCAGATGTGACGGGACACAGGACACGTCCCCTCACACCCCTCCTCCATCCTTCACATGTGATCGCTGCTTCATGCTTCCTGCCACAGCTGAAATGGAGGCTTCAAACACACTTGACAGTTTGAGTATTGCCTCCCATTCATTTCCCACGGGGAAGGGCAAATTGGTTGAATAGAGCTTGATGGGAGTTTAACAGAGGAGTGGCACAGTGAAAAAAACACTGAACACTGTAGGCAAACATGTCTAACCAAATAACATGGTACTTTATAATTCCACTGTAAGCTGCCACAAAGAGGAAGCTTCTTAGCAGATGAGTTACTGCACCGGTTACAACAGGTGTACCATAACATGTTTCAGTATTATACTTCTGCTGGAACAATGACAATCAGAGGACACAATCCTGAACATTACATGAGTTGCCTGTCACATTATGTATATTTAATTGATAATATGTTTCTAGCCAATATACTGTACCATTTAAATCCAATATTCACTTTTCTTTTAGCTCTACTATTGGCCAACTCTGATGATTTAGCTTAGCTTTTATAAATAAACTTAGCTTTATTTAGCTAACAGTGGCTGCTAAACCAAATAATACTAATCCAAAAATGAATGAATGCAGGTTCCATTATTTAAAGCTGTTGATTTATTATGACTGTGAATCGACAAAGTGGAAGAATTCATAAGGTTTCTTCACATAAAACAGGAGAGAAAGGTTCTTATGTCTGTGAGAACAGACTAAATATTTTTAATATTTTGATCCAAACATGAGTTTAAAAGGAGAAGTGTGACTGGGAGAAATCTGCTCTTTATTTCATTACTTTTTTTTGTGAAGTGATCATAACTAGATATATACAGTATGTATGGATTTAGATACAGTATGGAGTCTGTCTACATGTTGTGCTTCATCTCTTCTTATAGCTCTTATATTAGAGTACTCATCTCACACCTTTTGAAAAGCTGTGCCAGGCACAGTCGTGCGTGATAAAAAATAATTCACCAGGTTGTGTTCTTTACTATATCATATCTTGAACATTATTGAAAAGACTGTTAGTCACTGCATGCTAATGTTATTGTAAGTAACAGATGATACTGCAGAGCAAAGGTTGAACATGTTAAATGTAAAGGAATAAAGTAACAAATTATTATAGCAATAAAAATGTATATGAAACAAAACAAAACAAAACTACAACCATAAAGCTGGACCCTAGATGGGAACTGTATATTTTTGTTGTATGAAACAGAACTGCAGGCTCCTCTGTTCGGCTTTGGATTCGGATGGTTACCTTTAAGATAATCAGATTTCTGCAGAGCTTTGGTTATTGAGTTGAAAATCATTTCACACTCCTCCTGCAAATAATAATAATTAGAAGCAGGAGGTCAACCCAGGCTTTGTGTTTGCTATAATAAGCTGTTCCCTGCAGATGCTGCACTTAAAGATCTAAACACCACAACTGTTTTGACATTGATGATGAGGGGAACTCTTAAGTTCATCTGTACCAGTTACTACAGAACCTATTAAATGTCTATAAATATGTGCTATTACACTTTACTCAGAGTCGTTTGTGACACCCCCCTCGTTTTGTGGGCTCTCACTCTCCCTCGTTTTGTGTGCTCTCTGTGCTTTTAGAGGTAGAGGTACATTTGAGCCTGATGCAGTCCGAAACAGAGTTGAATCAATACCTCTCTAACAGAGTGTGAGACACTAACTAAAATACAGTGGTGCTTAAAAATCTGTGAACCCTCTGTTCTCTATTTCTGAATAAATATGATCTATAACCTCATCTAATTTTCACACAAGACCTAAATAAACAACCATCTCATGGGCATTTCATGGTTTTCTGCATTCATTTGTCATCAAATGTGATCTGATCTGAGTCCACAGTATAAACAAATATAATGTGTCTAAAATAATAACACAAAAAATTCTGATCTTTCATGTCTTTATTGAGAACAACCATAAAAACCTCAGGGCTAGTGGAGAAAGTATGTCTTTTTGAGTTTGCTCTGCACAAGAAGAATACGCCTATGTGAGCCATCCCTCGCCAAAAGAAGCTTTTAAGAATTTTGTGTCTCTCTCTGCTACTCTCCTGATTACCTGATCTGGTTCAGCCATGCTCTCCCACTACTCAAGCACGTCTGCAACCGTTGTGCTCTTGCCAGTTTGTGCCACTTCCTCTTTGAAGCTAGTCCCGAACTATCCTGTTTCTCTGCCTGATTTATCGCGTATGATCGGATCTGTCTCCCGGCCCTGATCTCCTGCTTAAGCCCTCCATGTAACCATGAGTTTATTTGATTCTGACCTGTATCTGTCTGACTCTGATTCTGGATTTTGATTGTAGAAATTGGATTTTTCCTCTGTGCAACCTTGGAATCTGCGTGTGTTCTGTAGCAGTTCTCAGCCTTTGTGTTATAGACTTTCTTCACAGCTTTTGTTGATAACATTGTTCAGTCTGTAAATGGCAGCACTGCTGAACTTTGGTTGACACATAAATCAGCAGCTCTAATAAACACAGCTAACATATTACATACTCACTCAGGTCTGTATATTTACAAATGAAGGCCTCATTAGAAAATCCCTGGATCAAACCGCAGGCCACTTAATTTCACCAACAACCTCCAAGTAGGTTCAGCAGTGGTGTTAAACAGTCATGATTGACTTTCGCCTCCGACATAGTACTTGTACAAGTTAATGTATAAAATGCACATTTGCAGCATGCCTCCCGGCTCCCTGTCCTCTCTACTTCCACACGCTCATCTCTCCACGTGGTCACCGTCTCATACCCGTTTCCGTCTTCAGTCTCTGTCAGCCACTTTCCTCATCTTCTTGGATCCTGGTCTTCGCTCCCTGTCTTAAGTGATCCTGACTCGTTACTCTTAATCAGTCCACCCTCCAAAAGGCAGCTACGTAACCTACCAGCACATTTTGCCCCTCCCAGCAGCCACTTCACCTTTCCTTCTGGTTCATGTTTATGTTCGGATTCATATGATCCTCTCTGGTAAGTGAGCTATTTTTCCAAAACTATTATTTCGCCAACACTGGCTCTCTTACTAATCATCTGTCTCCTTTTAAACCCAGTTTGTTTCAGACCATGACCACCTGTCACCTATGTCCTGCAATCCCCCATTACCCTCCTTAAAATAAACCTTGTTTTTAACCATCTGTGGTTCCTTCAGTAGCTTCTCCAAGGAGATGATCAAGGCTTTCAGCCCGACCGAGCCATGGAGAGAAGCAGCACCACCATTGCCAAATCCACATCTCTGCCATTCCATTGGCCCCACAACTGCGCTATCAACCTCCTTTCAAGAACAGTGCAGACGTAGGATCGTCTGTACTCTCTGTCAGTCCCTGAACAAGAAGCCATGCTACGCTATCTGGACGAGGCCTAATCAAATCACCCTAAAGAACCGCTATCCATCTTCACTTATCCCCCCTGCCTTCGAGCTTGTCCAGAGAACTACCGTGTTCACCAAACTCCATCTACTTAATTCATACCATTTGGTCAGAATCAGAGTCGAGCATTGTTTTGAAAGATCACAAGGACCTTGAGTACCTGAAAACTGCTAGACGTTAGTGTTAGGGTAACTATCACCAAGCTCCAAGGGCTATTTTTTAATTGCTTCAATTTCACACTTTCTTATCGACAATTTGATCCTCCAGAATCTGAACCTGACCCTGATTACATTCTGCCGGCCTCCACCCAGCTAAACGTCTCAAACCTGGAATTGGAGGTCCCTCACCCTGCCCCTCTGATCACTTGTATGTCCCAGACCACCTCCGGTCCAAAGTCCTCCAGTGGTGCCATTCTTCTAGACACCCCCAGATCACCTGTGGGATGGACCAGGGATGATCCAGGAGATCCATTGTTCAACAATGCTTTTGGTTGCCCACCTGGAAGAAGGAAGTTAAAGAGTTTGTAGGTGGCTGCCCAGCCAGTTTTCTCCCCTGCTTCCTATACCTCGTCGTCCCCCATCGCATATCTCTATGGACATTGTTACCGGCCTTTCCCCCCCTCATGGTCACACGCTATTCACTCTGTGGTTGACTGTTTCTCCAAGATGGTCAATTTCATTCCTCTACCCAAACTTCCATCCTCTATAGAAACTGCAGACCTACTTGTCCAACATGTTTTCAGACTCCATGGCATCCCTCTAGACATCGTTTCCAAGAAAGGTCCCTAATTTATTGGTCCTCATACACCCGACCATCCACATCTCCAGGGTTAAGCCAGAAACCGTGAGTGTGTGTTCACATCCAGTCGTAGAGTGTCATCACTTTCCTTGAGTTTAGTTCGGTTTTAAACCCTCACAGTTCCTAATGTTCACCAGGCTGGAAAGAGTTACCAAAAAAAAGGAAAACGATTTTGGACATGTGTACAATCGGAAAACATTCAACACCATTATTGCGCTGCCCGGTAGTGGTCAAGCAACAGAGATCACACCAAGAGCAAGGAGTGAAATAACATATGTCTAGAAAACTAAAAGCCTCTCTTGCAGTGGCTAATATCAGTGTTCACCATCACTAAATAACAATTGTGTGCATGGCAGAGCTGCTACTCTACTAAAAGAACACTGCTGCTCATTTACAGTTTGTTAAAAGGTTATGTCTGGAAGAATGTTCAGTGGATGGATAAAGCTAAATATAAATATATTTGACCAAACACTGCATTCCAGCATAAGACCTTCATACCAGAGGTCCTCACTTTAATCCTATAGAATTGCAAGGTAGCCAAACAAAATGACTAAAATTAGTTGAAACTGTTCTGTGAGGAGGAAAGGGCTAAAACCTATGTCCAAGCTGATGCACAGGGCTGATAAACAGATGCTGGAAACATTTAGTTGAGGTTATTGTTGCTAAATGGGGTCACGCTAGTAACTGAAGGGCGCATTCTCTCATTTGTTTTTATGTGTTGCTTTTTTTTAATTGGACATGGAAATGGATAATGTTAAAGGATATGTTTATGCAGAAGTAGCAAAAACATTCTAAGGAATCAGATTTTTTAAATTCATTAAATTAAGTATTATTCGTAATGGTACAATTCATTGCTTCTTGTACTGTGTTCATAAAGTTTGTACAAATGAGAATGCCCAGTACTAAAGTACATGAAGCAGTGTGACTTTGTATTCCAGCTAAAACATAATATTTCTGCTTCTAAACACTGAAGGCAGGATTTCACATGTACTATTGTACTATTGTTGGACTTCTACTATAATTATAGGCTCGGCATAATTCTTCCTTTCTGTGTCAGCAGGGGTGTTTGCACTGTTTAGGTGTTACTGTAGTAACACCACTCAACAGACAAAAAAAATATGTATATGTATATGTGAACATGATGTTCTGCTGAGAAGATGAAGCAGATGCTTGTGTCTGGCTGTGTGGCTTGTGAACAACAAGCTTAGTGAATGGAACAGCGTTGTGCTCACAGGAGTCGAAGGCAGGTGGAAAAAGTTCAACAATACCTTTAATGACTTAGGCAAACAAAGATCTAATGTGTTGAGATGTTCACACATAGTTTGATAAAGAGAGGAAGCACACGACAAAAGAGAATCCAAAAACGAGCACATACCCACTGGAAAACAGGCAGAAATGAAGGCAACACAGAAAAACTGATGAGGGATGAAGTCAAACAGGCTGATATATTTGGGCCAGGTGATTTACTAACAAGTTGCAAGAAGCAGAGTTGCTGGTAGTTATTATGAGAACAATAGAGGAGGCTACAATGATCTGAACACAGTGGTTATTACAGTTTCTAAGGGTGTCCACCTGAATACTGTGGAGGCTTGCTCGCACCACACAGCTTCATTTTGACACCTTTCTTAGCTGTGAGACAGATCAACAGCCATAATGCATTCAGAGGGGCTAATAAGTAGAATTATACACAGCCATTGTGTCGACAATGACTAATTTATTCCTTTACTGTTAAATCTATGTGTGCAAAACATGACAGTTAATATGATGTTCTCTGACAGTAAATGCTTGAAACTCTCCTGTCTCATGGAGACATCATTCCCTTCTAATGATGTGTTAAAAATTTTAAGTGAAAAACAGTTTAATGTTTTCTCTTACATCATGACAGAGAGAAAAAAAAGGAAGAAGCAGGTGTGCGTATTAAGGTAACATCTTTTAAAAATACACATGGGTGATAATTGGGTAGAAAAAATTACTGAATGTATCTGTGCTGAAATATTAACACATCACCAGGGGACTATAGTCCAGACATAGCTAAAAGTGAGAGTATTCTTATACCTCGCTGAAACAAAGCTCCAACCTTGCAGAAAAGCATTGAAATTAAAAGTCATACTTACCTGCAGTCATTGGTTTGCCATAAAAAAGACAATCTTTTCTACAAACTCCTTACAAAATGGTTGTTATTGATATTTTGAAGGTTCACTACAGTTGTATAATCAGATATTTAGCCTATAGAAATAGTAGTAAAATGTGTCACGACTGGCTCAACCCAAATGCAAACAGAGGAAGTGGAAGAACAACAACACATCAGTCTTACTTACGAGTAGACAAAAGTAGACAAAAGAGAAAAACAACAGATTCCAGGTTCCTGATGTAAATGAGCTAGACAGGAAGTCCAAACACATGGGGAAAAAAAGCTCTGTCTGTATTGCTCAAGTGATAATTTGGCACAGTATGAATGTGGAGTAGTGGCTGGTTAGACACGCTGAAGGTTCAACTGCAGCTGAGATCAGGTGTGTGGCCGCTTAATTAGGACTGAGCAGCTGCACCTGGGGACGTGACTGTGTGTGTGTGTGTGTGTGTGTGTGTGTGTGTGTGTGTGTGTGTGTGTGTGTGTGTGTGTGTGTGTGTGTGTGAGACAGGTGACAAGAGTAGACAGAGAGAAAAACACTGTGGGGAAAAAAAAGCGAACAGCAAACAACTCAGAGTCAGAATAGAACTCTGGCAAAGTTGTCTATGGGAGAGAAGGAGAAAAGGTCAAACACAGTTAAGGTAAAGGGTACATGACCATCAGCAAGCAGCTCCATGTTCCTTTGATCACAGCTGCTGACACTGTAAAAATGTTTAATGTCTGTGAGACTGTAGTGAACCACACTGGACGTGGCTTCAGAAAAAAAAAAACTGAGCCAAGCTTGAAAAGAGGGAAATTACTTCAAAGGAGATATAAGCTGACTTCTAAGATCAAGGTACAATAGTCTGCTGCCAACAAATGTCACTTTCTGAATGAAAGAGGGCTCCATGAGAGAGGACACAGGAAGTTCCCTTTGTTGAAAGAGACTGAAGTTTTCTAAAATGCATTTTGACATGACACAATGCGTGTAGTGTCCCTCCAGCAGATGAAACAACATGAGTGAGATGGTGACGTTTTGTTACACAAGATCAGCTCCACTGCATGAGGGCAGAAGAAAAAGTGACGCTTTCAAAGGAACAACACGGTCACTGTGAGAGTCAGAAGATGCTCTGTTATGCTATGTGGCTGTTGTGCTGGTGCGTTTCACAGTGTGCTTTGAACGTGTGCAGGAATGAAATCAGACAATTATCAAGGCGTCCTGGAGGGAAACCTACTGCCCAGTGTCATACCGCTGCACATCATGGCTCCTCCAATATGATTCAAAAAATGCATTTAAAAGCACCAAGAATGAGTAGGAGACATTTAGTCGTGATCCTAATTCAACTCAACACAAAAATGGAAAGAGCTAAAGAAAGCAGTCATCAGTTTCATAGATTCATATAAATGATAGGAACTCTACCTTTGTTTGCTTTATGTTGCAGATTCTGTAGCAACAAATGATAGAACCATGTTGTGATCATTAAACTGGTTAAATATGGAAACACGTCATCATATACAGTAGTCCTATTCTAACTGAACCTATTAGTGCAATGAAATGAAGGAAACTAAAGGAGATGCTGTTTAGTGAATTGAAAACAAATGCAGATGTAAAATCTAATTGCCTAATTGTTCACAGGATGAACCCTAGCGTCAAGCTGTCACTCCGATCCTTGATTAACACTGAGCTACAGTAAATGTCTTCAGCTAGTAACCTCATCTATATTTACCCAGAAAATAACAGGGTTCATCAACGGAAGACAATCATGTAATAAGATACATAGATTGTTCAGCCTCATTCATCACACATCACTTAACATGAAGTCAACAACAACACTCTCATTAGAGAAACATTTGATTGAGTCAGACGACAACTCAACCAGGAAATATTCATTTCACCCACTTTCTCTACATCGGGAAAGTCCGAGTGAAGATACAAAACTCACTTGGTCAAATTAAATAATTTGCAGTTCAGAATTAACGAGGTGTCATGCCTTTCTGTAAAAACGGTGCTTCTGTATAAACTGAATTCAAACAGCCATCATTGTCATCATTATCACATCGTCACCCATTCATTACAAATACAAGATCCTCTCCCTGAGCAGCCACGCATTCCGTAAATATGAAGACAATTTTAGATATCTCCCTTCCGACCAACCTTTTTAATAATTGTGAATCTTTCACATTCATCACCTTAGTCATATCCTTTTATATCGTCTCACAAAATTCTCATTACAAAGGATGATAGCAAATAAAATAGAACTTTCTTCCTTCTTTCATCTTACTTTCAGCGTGAAGAGGCAACATCTTGTTATTTTGTTTGGAAAAAACAAACCTGATCTGATCTTGTAACAACACAATCAAAAGAACAAAATAAATTTTTTAAGCGGTGGCACTGGACAAAATAACCCTCATCATTTTTCATCTCTGACTGATCATTAGCAGGTACAGTTATTAGGCTATGCAACCTTCTACAGCTGACAAGTCAGCCTGGAAAATTACCCTGCACCTTGTCAACAGCTGTCATCCATCTGACACCCATCGGCTGGAACATAATTCTTACTTCAAGTCAATTTTTTATGAACGCAGCTGAACTCAAATTAGTTTCAGAGCTTAATCAGTGCAGCACACGTCGCCCTCTGTCCTTAGACCTTCTCAACTTATTTCTTCTTTAAGTAAAGTCACTCATCTAAGCATGTAAGCACTTCCGTCTCATTATCACTTCCTTAAAAGAACAAATACAAAGAGAGCTGTTGGTGCAGTTCATTGGTCAGCAGCATCATTCTACTGAACTTTTGTGGGCTGGGACTCTCCTATTGTAACCATAAAGATACAGACTGCAGGAGGCACTCACAAGCCCATGTGGCGGAAGCCCCTTTTACATTCAATCACGATCATCATATCCTGCTAATTTTAGAATCACCCACAACTGTGTTACTTGAATATTATTATGATTATTACAACTTATTTTGAGTATACCACAGGCATCAAACTCTACATTTGCTCACAGTTACTAAATTCTATTACGTTGGTTAATTAAAACAGTTTAAAATGCTTTGTTTGTTTGTTTATTTTTGGAAATAAAGATTTAAGAAGAATTTCAGATTATAAAAATAGTCTGAACTTTTCTGCTGTGTGCAGCCATCACAAAAGCATGGGGTCTCAAAGAAACCTATCTCAGAGTTAGGATAAGAGCTCGCACACTCTGTCTGTGGCACTCAGGCCTGAAGCCACTGGTTTCAACTGAAGAGGGATTTGTTGACATTAATAAAAATATGGAATCCGTTAAGCCATATTTAATAGTTAAAGGATTACAGTGTAGCTGCACAGCCCACGCGCTGACACAACAGGGCTGCGGTGGCTGAGTTCACAATTGACATCATGTAATGTTATTCTGATTTGATTTTCTAATATTAATCTATTTGCTTTTATGCTGATGTGAGGCACATCAAATTGCCATTGAATATGAAAAGTGGTGTACAAATCTAATTTACTCAATTTGACTTTATGAAAACTGTCGAACGTCCTACTTGTACTATTTTAACAATGTACACTTACTCTTAACACTACTGTCCTGACCCCACCTTAAAAAGCCAAGTCAGTATTAGGGTCACGCATCTCAATTGTTAAAATTCTGCGTTGCCTTTGCACCCAACTTCTTGTTTATGATTAAGTCAATAGTCAGAGGAAATCCTGACCCAGTGACCCACCAACTGTCCTGCCCAACTCTCCATACTTAGATAACCAATGTATTTATGATGACCACAAGCAACATAAAAGCAAGTAGAACTCATCACACATGTTTTACACTGTTAACAACACAGATCCAAAACATGTGGCTTGGCCAGCTTTCTTCTTCTACAGTTGTCTCCTGTGAATTACTGTAGACTGGTCCATGAAGCCAACGAGTGTAACAGTGCAGACTGGAGTTAGGCTCATCCCAGTATGAACACATTGTTGTGGACGGCTACCTGTGATGAGGTTGTCCACCAGTGTTGTGGGGATGCAGAAGATGCCCACAAGTAGGTCACTGATAGCCAGGTTGAGGATGAAGAGGTTGGTGACCGTGCGCATACGACGGTTTTCCAGAACAATCAGACACACCAGGATGTTTCCCACCATACACAACAGGAAGATGAAGAAGTAGGCCAGGATGTAGCTGGCAGCCACAGACAGAGAGTGCTGATAGTAAGGAAAAAAGGTCATGTTGGTGACATTGGCAGCACCATTTAGACTGGAGTTTATCAAGTCTGCACTGGTGGCTGAGCCCTCCAACTCCATCCCTTCCTCGCTCATGTTGTCCCCAGCCTCCATCTTTTGGATGAACCAACACTGCAGAGGAAACTAGAAAGAGATGAGAAGAGATCATTAAGAATTTAGCCTGGAACAAATTCAACCAGAAATGTCACAGTGATTTGTAGCTTTATTAGAATATGCCATGTAAATGTACGTGACATTTGATTCAGCAAGGATATGTCATTTGGAAAACCTGTGTTGTGCCAACTGACCACCACCTGACTCAACCCCTATCAGTGATTATACTGTGGTTTAGCGGCCATAATTTTGCACAGCGTGTCTGAAAGGCCAGAGCATATTGTTTTCGGCAACTTGACAGAGATAGTAATAGTAGTAGCATCTTCTTTTATATAATCTCTAAAACCAAAAAGAGTTTTGATGTATTAGTTTTACAGTGATGTGGTCATTTGTGGCATGAACCACAGCAAAGTGCTACTGTATGAATCAGCTAATAAAATGTTCCTTCAATATTACAAATCACAAGAAGTCCTCAAAGTAAGAAAACAAGGTTCTATCAAAAGAAACGCAGCCTCTGATAATAAAGTGTGACTTCAAGTTCAATATTTATAGTTTTTTTAGTTAATAAATGATGTGAATTACTCATTCACTGGACCTCAAGTTCCATAAAATAAACACAGTTTGACGGCTGAAAGGCAAATGTGCACCTAACCACTTGTTGTGTGTAGGTGGAGGGAGCAGAAAGAGCTTTTAGATGCAAAAGCTGTTACTAACATCTTTAGTTGATCCCTTTAGTTGATAAGAAGGATGTTACTGATTATATAATCCACTGTAGCTGTGCTGGGAATACTGTAATGTGCCGTCTGTCCTCAGGCAGCAACACTAACTCTGACAAAAATAGTCTACGCTATGTGCGAGACTCCGAGGGTCCATGTCACAGTTCTGATGCCTTTGCAGCTTTCATCAGATCTGCATCAGCCTGTGTTTATGTCAGCAATAATATCAGGATGCCAGAGAACTTGTGTAGTTGAACTAACTACCTCACTCCGTATGTACTGTAAGTTCACCAGCACAATGACTTATAAATGAAAAGCTGATTTAAAAAGAGGCCATTTCTTAAAAGACATGGAAAACTTTTTCTGAAAGATTAAAACACTTTCTGACTGCTTCACTGGCAGGGAGTCAGTCTGTTGAAGAATAGACCAGAGCTTTCATCACTTTCAGAAAACTCTGTCAGCCTCAGTATGGAGCCATGGTTAGTGAGCAGTCAAATAATTGTAAATTAACTTTGAGCACCAGAAAGACTTGTAAGGTCACAGCGTGATGGGAGGGCAGTTTGATTATAGTTAAGAAAATCAGGATGAGGTTAATGCAATAAGTGTGTGATGCTGCATGAACCAGCAGGTCAATAAGTAACAGCAGATGTCTGTCTAATAATATGCCACATGATGCTTTGTAAGCAGCAGCAGTGTGGGCATTGTACATAAGGTACTGTACATAACAGATTCAGCAGCATACTCTGTTTCTACTGGTGCGGTGCTCACTTTGTTGATCTGAACATTACAACAATGTCCATAGGTCAACACATTTCATTAACTTTATACTGATCCCATCATACTACAAATGAAAGGACAAAACGATCATGTGCTGCTTACATACTGTATGTCACAATAAAAGTACGCTCTGCAGAAAACTGCTCTACCATCAACAGAACAGCCATATGTACAGTACACAAATCAGAAGGGAGAGCAAAGAGGAGGAGGACAGAGTGGAGGCAGCGGTGCACGTTTTCAGAAACACAGGTTATGTTCTTTCAACAAAAGGGAAGTAATATGTAATTTATACCTCTAACATCCTCCTGTGTTCAGACAATTTACACCGTTGTTGCTATGGTGATGGTGACATCAGTAGCATCCCTTTTTGCAGATGAGAGCTTTGAGCTGCATGGATGCATCTTTAAGGCAGATCATTTGATTTGACTGGACCACAGAGCTGCAGCAACAAGAGGACCCGCTATACAGTTGACAAGCTCCATGTGTGGGAAGTGTCAGGACTTGCCAACCCATGTGGTGAGCAAATGCTGCCCGCAAAATCCAGAAGCACATATTGGCACATGGAGTGCTTTTGCTTGGGGCAAAGCACACTTCAGAGTAAGACAACTGCTGTGCAAAACACTGGCCCACAGAGACTCGTGACCCTGGTAATGCAAATACTCAATCCTGGCATGGTGGACAAAGGAAGTTTGTCCTCTGGCAGCTATAATTTTATCAGGGAAAACCAAAATGTGTTTCTAGTTATTTTGTTGCTATGTTTGGTAGATTTCAAACAAGTTTTCTGGTCCCCTCGGCCATTAATCTGGCTTCCTTCGTGCTAATGTGTAAGAAAGTGCAGCATTTTGAGTTCCTCTGTGTTAAAGGGTTTGAAATCATATCTCTGCTGTAACAATAAGTGGGTATTTCCACTGGGAGAGATGAATCGACATTCAAGTTAAAGTTGTTTAAATTTCTTAATGTGATATGGATATATTTAGATACCTTTATAAAATGTAATGTACAATATATACAACTATATACAACAATATACAAAATGTTCTCAGCAGAGATTAGCTTACATGTCATATTTCTACAGGATAACTAATTACAGAAGTATAATAGAATCATTAATTGTAGAATCATTAATAATTTCACATAAAAGAGTAAGTAGGAAATGCATCAGTAAGATGTATTTCTTCTTTTGATTCAGTATAGTAGTGAGAACTGTATGTGTGTCAGAATGTATTGTTGTATAGTCTGTTTTCTTCCTTCACATTTAGGCTTTTGAAAGATTCTTATTGAGGGGACAAATAATAAGTCGCCTACTAGCAACAGAGATAAAAGTCAAACTAAAGTCTATAGTCTGTACAGTAGCTACAATAAACTCTAGACAGCATTGATGCATGAATCATAGCTGTGGACATTTATAACAGTGGGAGATATGAACAGCTCCAGTAGCCAGTTACACTGTGATGCCATTGGAGAAATGGGTTAGAGATAAAATATACATTTTTCACAAGAAACCATGGAACTTAACAACAACCAATGATGTATTGTATAATTACAGTAGTTATACCATTATATAATTCAATTCAATTAAATTTTATTTGTATAGCGCTTTTTACAACTGTCATTGTCTCAAAGCAGCTTTACACAACCAAAGTAACTATGGAAGTTTACATGAACAGTGAATGTGTATGAATCATAATAATCAGATTGTCCCTGATGAGCAAGCCGAGGGCGATATATATGAATATATAATGTACTGGAACAGATCAGTGTTACCCAAATACTCAAGTTGCAAACTGAACTTCAATGCATCAAACAAGAGTGCAGTAGATGGCCTACTAGTTGCACTGGGATATATTATGAACATTTATTAGATTGACGTTTAGCAATCTGTCCATTAAATGTAGCAGTATAGTGAGGATTATGGTTTATAGACAGGAGATTGCTGGGTTATATTTGATCTACTTTACAAAGCTGAAAAAAATCAAATAAAACACAAAGCAAGCGTGTTCAATACTAGTTTGATTGTCGAGTTCATTTTTTCATTTTTATTTAATTCAATGTGGTGCAATCCTGCATTGTATCGTAGATTTGATCTAGGGATAAACATGGCTAGTCAAGTATGCTGGTATTTATTTGCATAGATTTTGCTAATACAAACAACAACAGCATGTCACGAAAACATATTACTTCGGACAACTGCAGTGAAAAGTCTACAACTTGCTGTCTTCTAATTTTTGGATCTACACAATGTGTCAATACTTTAGAAAAGCATATAATTATATTAGATCCCATGACAAAAATGAAAACATGCTTAAGATTTTTCAGTTTTAGTTTCAGTTTTATTAAACTCACACCTTCACATAATGAAGCAAATGGTCAAATGTTACTGTTTCACATTTAGCACAACATGAGATTTATGAGGCATTCATATTTATGGCTTCAAAAAGCTGTCAACGCAGCAATGATGGCTGCTATTCATTGTGAATTAGATGTGGCTTTGCAGCAATGCGTCCCCCACAGAGCTTGACTGATTAGGGCTGGCTACAGAAACATCCTTTGGCGTATTGCAAGACAGAATAGACTCAGAAGACTCCGTTCTTTGGAGAGGGTCAGTTTGTGCACATTTTCAGACTTGCCGCTCACTATAATCTGCACACTTTTATTACTTCAAGGACCTGTTTCTTTAGCTCCAATAAGGGACTTAATTAATGGGAAGAGAGGGTGACAGGTGGAGTCACAGAAGGTTGGTTATTCCAGGTAGACATTGGTTTACTCCTCTACTCATTTTTCATTTTAGCTTCTTCAACAAGAATATGTCTATTGCTGCAGGACTGTCCCATGTCCTGCAGATAGACTTGAGTCTTAATCTTAGAAGCTGGTTTTCCTGTATTGTGCTATGCAGCAAGTGTGAAACAGCGTGTTAAAAATGTACAAGTCTCTGCATTCTTTGCTGCATTGAGCTGCATAAACTACATTCATCTGCTTATTTCTGGTTGGCATATATAAACACTTGGAAGATCCAAATAGGTTAAGTTTTACTAGAGCAGCCTCTGGGCCTCCTGCAGAAACTGGACCTCCTAGATTTGGTGCGCCCTTGGTGATTCATGTGAAATAAAGATGTGTTAGAAAGTGCCTGCCGGCAAAAAAACACTGCCTGCAGCTTCAGTTTATTCTATTATACACTGAAGTACAAAATTAAATTTAACGAAACCTGAAAGAATTGACAGCTGCAGTTGACAAGCAGATAACCAGTAGCCAAGAGACCCAACTGAGTAGAAGCAGCAAGAAAGTGACTTTGTCTATATAAGCTCTCAACCTTCTCAGCATGCATGGACTTTATATCCAGGTCTTTATATAGTAGTGTTGTATAGACACTATGAAGTCTCCTACACATTAATACACTCTGACATCTGTAAATTTAATACAGTGTCCCAGAAATGTGATATTTCTGTTCTATTTCCTAGTTGATAACTCCCTTTTGTTACACTAACAATGTAGCATTGTGTCCAGAGTAGCGTTAGTGGTCTATACAGTAGGTTGCTGTTCCAGTGCAGTCTGTTCAGTGCAGTCGTCACAGGTAGAGGGGACACATAGACCTGTAACACTGATACTGAATTGTGGAGAGGTATTCTCCAAGTATAAATACTTAATTGAACTATGAATAAACTGCATCTGCTCACTCCTCAAGAGGAGATTTGAGTGTGCGTCTAGGGAGGCAGAGCTGTCATCCACTAATTCTGGAGTTCGCAATACATTCTCCAGCTCCTCCCGTCCATATTTTGAAGTATCAAGCAGGTCAGACCTTGTGTGGCAGCTCTGCTGTGTGTGAGTGTGAATGAGCATCAGTATAAAGTACTTTGGGAACTCATGAGGTAGCAAACCTCTGTATAAGTGCAGACCATTTACCATTTAACTGTGACATTTTGCAATTCAATGAATGGCACTTGACTGGACACTTTGTCATTCAGCTGCCAAATTTTATACCTGCAGCAGTGTTTCTGAGTGGGCTTCAACTGATAACTGTTTTATCAGCTGTGTATTAATTATTGAAACAAAGAATCAGCTATTTGGATTATTAGTTAGTCAAAAGCTCTTATTTAACTATGAAACATAGGACTGGGCTAGCTGCTCTGCAGGCACATGTGATCTGGCCACATGTACAGCACAAGTATTTTTCCCTACAATAGCCTCACTGTGTCTCTTTTGTCTCCTAGTATCCCTCCCTGAGATCATCAAAACTCTGAGTAAAAGTATTTGGAGTATTCATTCCAAACAGTATGAGTGCACATGTCAGTAACAAAGCACGACATGTGCCATGGCTCATAGCTTCCCTCAAACTGAACTTCATAGACAGTATTTCAACATCTTGACGGTACATTATAAAAGTCTTACCCAAAACTATCCATGTTCCTCTGCAGGAAATTACTTGCAGCAGCTGGCGAGATTCAGGGAGAGCTGATATTATTTCCCTTCAGCACGCTATTTTAAAAGAATGGCAGTTCACAGACACAAGTGTTGCTTGTCCAAAATAAATACTATGTGGCCAACAAAACAGAAAAGTGAAGACATCCAAGTAGAACATCCATCTCCAGTGACACAATGGCTGAACTGATGAGAGACAGTATTAGAAGGTGACTTTCAGTGACCCTGTCAGCAAACGAAAATGTTCCAAATCTTCCAAGGAACATTGCTTCTGCGGAGAGGGCACAATAAAAGGGTAATAACACAGGTCAGGCTTTGACAGAAAATAGAGTCAACTGAGTCTGTGTTAGAAAAATGCTATTTATCCCATTGGCATATTAGACCACCTATTGTTTCAGTACATTAGAGCTACTACTGTAAGGGTAACTGTGGAGCAGTTGTCCATAAATTGCAGGGTCAGTGGTTCGACTCCTGTCCACATGTTGATGATCTATCATCTACATGTATGTGCAGTTGGCCACCAACTATTTACCCATCGGGATCAATAAAATAAGTTTGATTTTCTTTTTTTGTTTAATGTTTTAAATACAAAATATACTACATGGCTAAAAGTCACACTAATAGTGATAATAATAATGTTTCCTGGACCAACTTTAACTTTACTACAATGAATGCCTGAGTGTCATTTAGGTTAGACAATGTGACCATTCTTATTTACTGCTTTCATTTCTTGCCACAATCTTGTACAATGGTAAGATGATGACTTCATGATGACTTCTGTATGATGTTGTCTACATCAGCACATCCCAAAAATTTTCAATGGAGCGTCCAATGTGTGAAAATGTCTCCATGAATCACAAACTAAGCCCAGTGAATTGTAGCATTGTCATATTGCATTATGCTGTGCCGTCAGTGAAGAAATACCCACTTATGAACAAACCAGGTCATTCAGGTAGTCAGCTGACTTCTCTATGTTTATCATTGAAACACATTAATCACTGTTGTTATTATCCAATGGAAACCTAAGTAAAATCCAGGTGGTGTCTTTTTTCTTGGCCAGGCAGCGTAAATACTCTAAGTCTAGTTAACCGAGCAGAGGGATAGTTTGGTGTGATGGCTAACACATCACTGGGAGAAGCACCCCCCCCCCCTCCTTCTAGAGACGTTCTGCTTTGTGAAACTGCTCCAAAGTGTCACAAGATTGTGTATACACTGTGTCACTGCCTCGTGCCCAGCTCCTCCAATAGTGGTTTCTAAAATATCCCATTCATGGCAGGAAAACCATTTCTGATGGGGACTGTATAATTTGGCTTTTGTTACAAGTACACTACCAGCTGCCATCTGTTCATTCCAGAGTCTGGCATTCTGATTGATCCGAACTCTGGAAGCAGCACTTCATGCACTTTTCATTTCTCTCTCACATCTGCGCTATTTGTCCCTCAGTTCAAACGTATATACAAGACATTGATTCCCCCAAAAAGTATTGGAAAAGTGAACCCACAAGAAATGAGTGGGTTTAAACAAAAGGTTGCGACCTTCTTAAGTTGTAGATCACATCTAGAGGTAAACACCTGGAAAAAAAAACTTAAATGTTAATCTTTTGTCTCTCAAACACAAATGTTTTTTTAGTTTACAGCAAAAATAACTTTCCTGTAGACTGTTCCAATACTTTTGGAGTGTGACTCTTATTTGTCTGCTAAGTAGTATACAGGTTATCCTGTACATATGTATGTATATAAATAGCTCAGATGAGATCAATGGTGTGTTTATACTGTATGTCATTGTGTAGTAAAATTGTCCCCCACTCTGAGGTCAACCAAATAAATTTCATTCAACATTCAATATAGCTGTCAATAGCACAAACTACCAGAGTGGTCCTTTAACTAAACAACCATTTGTTGCCATGGTATTGTGCAGAGCTTCCAGCAATCTGCAGGGACGCAGCACCATCTGTGGTTAGTGCTGTGAGGTTATCTTTGGGTTGTGCAAATCTAAAAGGAGCTTTTCAGTTTTACTACTCAATCTACTGCATGGACATTACCTGGTGTCTGATGAACTGAAATGATAGCACGTCGTTACACTGGTGCTAGAATTACTGGCACTTCTATAATTTCACATATTTCATGTTTGTCAAATGCAAGTAGACAAGCTGCTGATGTGCTAAAAGCAAGTGTAGCACATACAGTGCTAACACTGCTTGAAGATGTCAGAGTTTCAGAAGAGATTGCTTTTTCTGCCGTTGAAAAGGCAGCAGATTACGTTCCTCGCTGACCCTTTCATTTCACAATCTGACTTATAGTTTTGTGAGGCCTACGACTGACAAACTGAAAACTGCTAACAGGGAAGGAACGTCCAGTTCTTGAAAACTGGGTAATTTCAGAACCATTCCATTATCACATAGAATGAAGTGACATGGCTGCCAGTGTTTGGGTCAATTACATTTTTAAAACCTTTTTTTCTCTTTTGCTTGGATGTCATCCAGGGTCCAGTCATCTCATGGTCATCCTGCATGGAATTACAAACAGCCTCTACAGGGCAGCAGTACTTACTGTAAATCACACTTGCTCAAGTTGTTCGGGCAATTTTCATGTTTCTTCTTTAATCCTGTAATCATTCAATAATCCAGACACTGTAAAGCTTTACAATGAAAACATTTTGACCCTTGACGTCTATGAAAGTCCTGGTGAGGCTGTTTGATGGAGTAGTCTGGAGTGACTGTTTTTGCAACAATTGAAATGTACTAGATAAAAAATGTTTCCTCATTTCTGGTTGACTCCTGTGTCAACACTACATTTCCACCAAATTTACATTAGGGAGTACATACTGCCAGTTAATGTGTGTAATGTTAAATTAGATTAATGGATTTAGAATCTTACATGATAAAATAAATACCTGCAAAGGCGGAATTAAATGTTTAAGTGCTTTATATTAAGATATCAGCAAACACTTCAGGACATCTCACTAATATAGATACCTAGACAGACATATTCCTTGATTATGTCCATATTAAACCTGTTTTTAGCACATTTTTCAGATTGTCCAACCATTGCTGACTAAAAGGGGTCAATGACTCCAACATACAACAGTTATTTTAGATGGAACGATGGCTGTTGCATGTTTATCTTGATTAATAATTAAATTCCAGGGAAACTATCCTCTACCTCTTGTCAATGACTTTATTTTTCATAGCTATGAAGAGGTAAATGTACTGCTTTTTGTGTGTGTGTGTGGTGTGTGTGTGTGTGTGTGTGTGTGTGTGTGTGTGTGTGTGTGTGTGGCAGTTGAGTACAGATGTTAAACAAAATTACATGATCAAAAAAAATGATATTTTCTGACTGTTGAGCTGTTTAATTAGTTTTTTAAAAATAATCTTCACATATACTGTACTGTATGTCAAACATTCAGTATATGTCTACTGCTGCAGTAATGTCATGTTTTTGCCTTTCAGCATATGACATTTCTAACTTCCCAAGGGTATTAAAAGCTGTTATTAGTCTGTCTCAGATTCCTGCCTTTAGGTGGACACCTGTTTGAGCTACCACCCTGAATATTAACAAGCACAACCACACTGCAAAAATATATTGCACATAACCTCGACACTGAGTTATATTGCACCAGTGTTTTCTGAGTAAACTATTGAAGAATAGGATATCTGTAAGGTGGTGCAGACATGTCACATCTATTTTGGTTAAGGCTTGTCGTTTTACTTTACTGACAGGAATCACAGTCATGCACTTGTATTATTAGATCCATGAACACAGATGTTAGCCAGTTCCAATGATGCCTTCAAATCTTTGGCTGTCACTTGGGCTTGTTTCTTTGTTCTCATTGATGAGTGCTTGTTGTGTTCTTGGGGTCATTTTGTACTGTACTGTATCTTTGATAAGCCAGAAACAAAGACCTTTCTTCTAAAATTCATCAGTCTACAAAGGTTTTGAGAAATAAAGACCACTGTCCTGCAAAAGTTAGTGCCCAATTTTTAATCCAATGTTTTTGTGTGTGTACCATTATATATTTAACAAAAATGCAGAAAAAAAGCATGTAGGCCTGTTACCACAAGATGAAAAGGGTAAGTTGTAGCCGAGCGCTGCCAATCATCAGCCCTAGATTAATTGATCACCAGCAGGTGTGCAGACCTCTTTAAGAACACAAAGGCACAAGTGAGGTTCACAAACCTGTATCTGAACAAGCCACAAGACTTCTGGAACAGTGCCAAGTGGGGTTTTTTTCAGCCTTAATGCCCAACTCCATGGTTGGCAAAAACCAACACAGCATACCCACCGTCAAGCACAGAGGTGATGATTTGGGCTTGTTCTGCACCCACAGGACCTGGGCACCTGGCAATCAATGAGTCGATCATGACTCCCCTCTATACCAGGGTATTCTAGAGGCAAATGTGAGGCCATCTGTGTGACAGTTAGAGCTTCCATCAAAATTGGGTGAAGTAACATTACAATGATCTAAACTTACCACTAAACCTATTTCAGAATGGCTAAAAAGTGAAACAGTCAAAGCTTTTGAAAGGCCTATTCAAAGCCTGAAATGCAACAGAGCTGTGCATAAGCAAAAAACCCAAAAGCCTATAAACTGAAGCAATAAGGAATGGGCTCAAAGTCCTTCACAACGATATACGAAACCGATAAAGTCATACAGGAAACAATTACTTTGAGCTAATGCTGCTACAAGTTACTGAATCAAGTAGTAGTTTTTTTTCTTTCTTGTTTTTATGTTTTGTTAAATAAATAATAGCACAGTGAAAAATGCTATTTGTTGTTGTTTGTCTTGTGTTGTATTTACCTAATACTATGAACAGATGTTTTGACACAAAAAAAGCACAAGTTATAAAAAGCGGTGCTAAGTTTTGTGCATGACTCCATACAGCAAATTACCCAGAAACCCAGATCTCATACAATGCAGTGAACTACTTCCTTCACAGAACAAACTGTAAACTGGCTCCAACTAGAAGAGAAAGCGTGGCAGCTTCATTAAATACTGCCCACAATGTCAAGACGTGGGTCGATCTCAACAACGACGAGTTGACTCGGGAACGCTCTCTTCTTTGCAGAATAGTAAAGAAAAGGCCGTATCGCAGACAGTGTTACCTGATGACACCTCAGGAGAACAAAAACAATTGGAGACTATTGCATGTTTTTGGCTTATGATGAAAAACCTTGTTGTTCTTTCTTCTTTTCTCACGTAAGTAACTGAAATATTCTGCTTCTGATGGAAACACTAGGGGCTGACTGAAGGGTTTTTAAAAAGCAAATTATATTACTTTGTACTTTTATTTGTGTACTGAAACTCTCTCATTTATTGTTTGTTAAAAATGTATGAGAACACCACTTGGAAGAAGTCATCTGTACACATTACCTTTTTATATGCTCCATCAATTCAATAGCATTCTGTCACTGCAAGGCCATTTTCAGACCAGAGAAGATGGTTTAGCTGTTCTAAGTCTAAAGTACACATCAATCTTCAGAGAAATATGGACTAAAGTTCTGTCTCTAGCTCTTTCTGGACTATTGGTATCTGTGCCATCAGTTCAGTGTAAGCAGTAGATAAGGATACCAGCTTACATTCCACTGTAATCTGTAGCATCCGTGGCTGCTTTTTATATGATCTACATCCTATACTCCTTGCTTGTCAGCGATGAAGACAGGTGTGATCTTTATGAGTGTAGCTGAGGCTGATTGATTTGTTACACAAACAGCAGCTAACCATTTGCTGCTACTCTGACAGAAATTGTATTTTTCCGCAGTCGTATATTGGGTTTTTGATGTTGACCTTATGGAATCTGTATAGGCCCACTGGCATTTTCCATGTATTTTTAAACACTGCCACAACCATTTGCTGTGGTTTAGAGCAGGAATTTCTCCTGAACCCACAGACTTTGTATTGTAAGTGGGTCAACATGGTTTCTATATAACATAACATTAGTCTGTAACAAACCATGGATAGAAAATCACATTTAATTACTCTGACATGTTTGATAGATGCTGTGCAGATCTGTTTTCTCCGTAAAGGTACAGCTAGATCAAAACCTGCCCAGTGAAATCTACTTGCATGGTGTGTCTAAATGCAGTGGACAGCACATACACTCCCCTTTCAAAAGTATTGGAACAGTGAGGCCAGTTCCTTTATTTCTGCTGGTTTTACATCAAAAGATGAATAGTTTGTATGTTTGGGGTCATGAGCAGATCCTGTCTTTCTCAAATCCTTTCCATCACTTTGGTAAAGGTTCATCTTTGTCTCTTCAGTCACTGTTGTTTCTTTAAAGCTCTCACAATGTCTCTGTGGTCAACTGCTGTTGCTTTCCTTAGTCTACCTGTTTCCATCTTCTCTCAGCTTCAACATTGCTTTTCACCCACAGTTCTCTGGTTTTCATGTTGGTTACACCTCTTAACTCTAAATGCAGTGTGAACAGGCAAAACCCAAATCTGAACCTGGGCACAGACATTCAGTGCTGTTTATTGTTTGATTAATAAATGTAATAGGACACAGCTGTCAGTCACATGTTCCAATACTTTTGCTCACATGAACAATGAGTGTATTCAAACAAAAGGTGCTTTGTTCTTAAGTTTTTTATTGGCTCCAACACTTGGAATTACAAACTGAAATGTCGTCTCATATTCCTCTCTGTTCCAATACTTTTGGAGGGGAGTGCAACATGGGTAGAATTGTAAACATAACTTGCAGAACATAGAGGCTAACAGCAACAGTCCATGAAGTTGTAAATGAAACATTTAAACATTTGGCGTAACCGTAGAACTGGGACATGGATGAATCATCTCAATTCCACGTTGCTACATCGAATTGAAAGTGTATCGACGTGAAGACAATTTTAATGAGGGAAGGGAAGTTCATGTAAGTAAATCTTAAATTATCCACTTATCTATCTCAAAGGTTGTTGTAAGTACAGGAAAGAAGCGGCGTTTTCCGGCTACACTGGCTTAGCGCGCGTGTGTGTGCGCATGCAGTAGAGGTATTCAGAGCCCTTCACCACCTCTAGCTCACAGGATGCACCAACTCTGTCTGCATCAGAGCAGGCTCAACAAGTCACACGAGCCAACTCCTGCAACAGCTAGACTTCAGGTAGACTTCAAACTTGTAAAAAATCTGTCTGAATTCTACGGCTGTTTCTCTTTTGTTATTTATCAGTTCTGCTGTCGCCTCAGTTCCCCTGTGAGTAAACTATCTTTCATACAGCATAACTCAAACTTTAATTTGTTAGTTATTTGTAACAAACTCAAAGCTCTCTATAAAATGGTCTCTGATTTTCAGTGCTTTACCTGACGAATGGACACATACAAGTGTAAATGTAAGTTTTTTCACGTCTGTGAGCTACGCTGTATGCTCCACGTCATGCTGACCTGCTTATATCTCTGAGCTCTGATCTCTCAGCTTCAAAAGTATATATATATATGGGATTGTCTTGCAACCTGTCCAGGTTGAGCCCTTCCTGCTGCACATCAGCTTTGCCTTTGGCCTTGCTAAAGGCACTGCAATAAAACACATGCGCAGTTTTAAATATTGATCTTCGTGCGTCTCATAGTGCTCTCCAGCTTGATGTATATTCTCTGTACTCACAGAACAAATACTCTTTCGTAACATTAAAAATTTTCCACCGACAACCAGCCATTGAGCCTTGCAGTAAGCACCTAATAAAATTCAGTAAGATGGTCAGAGATAGATCAGATCTGAAACCACTTATTAAAGCCAAATCAATCTTTCTTTCTTTCAATGTGATGCCTTCACTGTGATTGTGAATTTATTAACACTATAAAGGAGTGAATCAATTCACTCTGCATCAACAAATGTTAAGAACAAGTCATTCATCACAACATGATCTTCAACCAGGAAGGAGGATCTCTGTTTGGCCTCTTGTTTGACGTGACAGGCAATTTCTTTCTGAGCCCTCCGAGTCAGAATGACTATAGCATATTATCTCACCCCCTCCCTGATGCAACTTGATGTGTCTTGTGGAGGCACAATATGTACAATGCTGTGTTTTGTCTGCTGCTGTCCTCCCCTGAAGAGTTGACAACTCGATTTGAGCTCCGTGTAGATGCTTTTGTATGTTTTTTTTTATACTATCAAGGTCCAGTAAAGACAAAGTTCAGCTGCTCTCTTCTACGTGAAAATACATCGGAGACGGCAGAATTTGATGTATGTTTATATTTCTTTTGCTTCTGACACCACATATGCATTAAAGCCTCTTAGTTACTTGCCATAAAACACCAAGTTGTAGTTAACTCTGCAGTGTTTGTAAGGCTTACCAGCTTCGCCATAGCTGCTACACCAAGTCAGTAAAAAGTATGCTGAAAATAATCTTCAATAATTACATTTGCACATTAAATGTATTCAAATAGTGTTTAATACATTATGCACGGAGAGCACTTTATCACTCAGTGTGATGCAATTTATCTTACAAACACAGATTACATACCAGAAGAAAAAAACAAACATGATGGCAGCAGAGGTTTGATAAACTTACACTGGCGCAAATACGTTCTAGCTGTTCTAGTGAAGGTCGTTCTTTGATTACAGGAGTGGAATGTAGTTTGCTACATGTGCTTTCTGCTACTTGTTCTGTTACAAATAAATGGATAAAATAATAAATTAATGCAATAAACAGCAAAAAAAGACAATGCCCACGTAATAAGGCACGAGGGGTCACTTTATGGTTGGTGAGTATGACAAATAAAGTGGATGACATGCTATGGAAGGTTGCCAGATCACCTTTTAACACCAAAGGGAGATTTAGAACTGATGTGTGGTGTAGATACACGTGCATATATACAATTCACAGTGCACATATATATATATATATATATATATATATATATATATATATATATATATATATATATATATATATATATATATATATATATATATATATATATATATATATATATATATATATTATATTATTTCAATCGAATATATTCCTTCCATAATTAATAATTCAGTAACTCAGTTAGAAAGTCAGCAACGCTCTACAACACATTAAAATTAGCTGTTTGTTGATAAATCCTGATGTTGGAGCTATTTGAAGCAACATGAGTCACATGACCCCCGTCACATGTTTTTTAATTCCACACAGATGCAACTCTTATCTTTGGGGCTCTGCTGCTAACCTGTTCCACACACGATTACACAGAAGCAATGTGTACATCCACCATGCAAACTGGTTCCAACTTTAAAGCTTTACAAGTGGAAATGCACTGTAAAGTGCCTTGAGAGGTCTTTTGTTGTGATTTGGCATCGTATACATAAAAACTGAATTGAATCCTGATTAACATGAGTTAGTTATGTATGTGTTGGTTAAAACATATAACTGATTTCCAGGCAGCTTCTACCACCTGCACGCGCCGGGATCACCAGAACATTTCCTAGTGGCGTGCAGGTTGTGAACGATACAGCCAGCGGGGATCCGTTGATGGAGCTCTCATGCGTCACATCAGGCACGACTCTCATTACAACCACAGTCAGTGTTGTTTCTTGGCAATGCACATGGCAACTTATTACCTGCTGCTCCAACAGTAACATTTCAGACAAGTCTCCCAGAGAAAGGAACAGTCATCAGGCTCTGCAGAAAGGGAAAGGTGGAGTAGAGGAGGAGAGTGTGTGCGTGTGTGTGTGTGTGTGTGTGTGTGTGTGTGTTTGTCTTTCTAGCTATGTGCTCCTGTATTTGCTATGACTGCTGCATTCCTATTAGGTCGCTGAGTGTGCACTCAGACACACACTTCCACAGCATACCTTGAAAACTCAGTATTCAGGTTAGACAGGTAATTTGTTGGTCAGTGCCTGTCTGCAGGAAGTTATGTTCCCATGCAACTAAACAATGATTATGTTTGTGTGTCAAAATGTGATCTTCATGCTCTGATGGAACATGTTTTTTTTTTTTTGTTCTGTTTTGTTTTTTGAATTAATTAAAGGATACCTTAACAGAAAGTGAGATACAAAGATGTGGAGAGCAGATAATGGACGACTAAAACTGTTAAACTGCAGAGTCCAGTTTCAGACCACAGTCCCATGAGAGCTCTGGTTAGGGTTAGAGAAAGATCATGTTTTTCTTTCATTTTAAATGCAGACGCCCTGTGAAGAAGGGCCAGTTGTGAAAGTCTAATCCACAGGTACAGGAAGCGCATGTTATCAAATTCAATGGTCCTCCTTAGATTTTCCAGCAGCACTTTGACTGTATAATGGGTGTGTTTAATACAGGACATTTTTATAACAGGTTTCACCTAATGCTATACAGCATTTTCTAATCTGAGCTTGTTTGAACTCCCAAGCTGAACAGCAGACACACAGACGTGTAACAATGTCTTATAGAAGTACGTCTAAACCCTGGAAATGTTCTATCCTTAGATGGAGAACAATGTCCTGCTGGGACACTGACAGTAACCATGGTGATTTTACTTAGTTATGTGCACATTTTGTGATGCACAGCTGCATGTCCTACATTCACTTTCAAAACACATTTGGATGTAAAGGATATAACATGATGAATAAATAAATCTTTCACCATGTTGAGCCTAACTTCAGTAAATACAACTGACCATCCACCATCCTGTGATCTCCATCTGTCTGTGGTGCTCCATTCTCCATGCTCCACTCTCCACGCTTTTACAACAGCACATTATCATTTCAATTTTATATTGGACTTTTTCTTTTCAGGTGCATTTTGATTTTGTTTCTCCTTATTTAAAAGCTGTTTGTGGTCCAACCTGGGGTGCATTCCAGAAACTGAACTTTAACCAGCTGCTCATTTGAATGTATGCCTAATGTTAGTGTGCATTCTGTTTAACTGGATAATGACACTTGACCTCAGCTCTACACTTACACATTTAACAGTAACCAGGTTCACATCCTGCATCCAAAACTTTATATTCTTAAAATAAATGGCCAAATAATTGTTTGTCTGATATGAAGTCACTGTTTTCCCTCTCATTAAAAGATTTAGTCTTTTAGAAGTAATCTTTAAAAGGAGCGCACACAAATGTTATTGACCAGTGAACATGCCCATCTTCCAAAACCATACTCAACGTATTGAGTTTAGTGTTAGAGGGAATCCAGCTGGGGTCAACTATCTTCATCTTTCACTCATCCTTCCTCCTGATCCTGTAGTGTGGATGCCAACAGACAATGATTCCTGCCTTGGCTGTATTTATTTTGGCCAATCTGCTCTTTAGTCAGTGTGAGACACAATCTGACTCCCTGCAACCCCTGATTTCTGATGGTATAAGGCAGTTTTTATTGTCACCAGATGTCCTCAGACTTGTCCTGTGACTATCCACAGATCCACATGAACACCTGCTCTCAACTCCCTATAATCGGCCCTCCTACCTGTTTCTTACATTTGCTATACGTACACACACACCAGCCTTCTTGCATCCAGTCATTTGCTTGATTGCTTTCGGTCCTTTATGCCTGTTCTTTTAACACGTCATGTCATGTTATCTCCTACTGGTTCCTGTACGAGGTAACTTGTTTTGTGCCCTCTTGTTTTGCACTGAGTCTGTTAATGGTATCATCAGAGTCAGCATTGGTTGGGTTTGAACACTACAAGTTCAAAAAGGAAAATTTAGGGACGTGGAGTGAGAAATTAGACGTCTTTGGCCTGCTTCTCATCCCTGCCTGATGTTTGTGGTTCAAAGTTGCATTAGCTGTTACTAGCATAACACAAATGAATCTCAGACGGGCCATATACTGATGCAGTCATGAGAAAAAGTCACTATTAGTAATTTCCTGGTTTTCTGAATAAATTGGTCATAAAATGTGAAACGATCTTCACCTAATCTGATCAAATCAAAACATTATCTCTATGCTAATAAAACAGAAACAGTCATATTTTTTGTCTTTATCGAACACATCAATTAAATAAACACTGTGATGATGGAAAAAGTAATGACAGCAGTGTTTTAATAACTGGTTAAACCACCTTTGGCAGCATTAACCTCCAGCAGGCGCTTCCTGTAGCTGTGGATTAGACCTGCACAATGTCCCTATTTACTCAAATGAAGGGGCCAGACCATTAGAAACACCTCTTACCATAATGTACCTCAGCACGACTCCAACAACCACTAAACAGAGAAATTATAACCTTACAAAGGTAGAACTAAAGGCAGAGCTGCAGCTTTATTGGGCATTAGATTCTACAGTTGAACCTAATAAAGTGGTCAGTGAGTATATATTGAGGCCAAAAGGTACAATAAACTGAATTTTGAGTGCAAATTATTGTATACCCCAACAGCCTAGTCTGTCTCATTATATTTGTCAGGACAAATTACTGTGTTTTTGAATCTTGTCATAGATTAAGGCTGACCTACGGACACCTTAATGTATGTAGCATGCACGTTTTCTGATGAACTAATTAATTGAGATAGTGGGCAGTGCCTTGTTTGTTTACACAAAAAGTTTTATGTTAATATTTGTATTCCTTTGTCATCAGCAGCATCCTGGTGTATAATTTCATTAATCACAATCAGAGAGTGAATAAGATCCCATGAAAATGAACAGTCTCACTCATTGCACTTTTATGATAATTGTAATTTTTACAATTAGCATAAAATCACTGCATGATTATTAAGTACTGGTATTGGTACTTATTATCAGTAAGTACTGCTTTGATCATTTTCTATTTACCTAGAAGCAGATTGCTGCTATCAGTGTTAAATAGTGTTCATGTTTACAAGAACAATACGTCAGTGTCACAAAGCAACAAGCTGAGAACTGCTGCAGCAAAGAATGTACCTGCTATACCTGCACATAGCACTCAGACATACTAAAGAGGAGTGGAAAGCATAGATACAGCAGAGAGAGCAAAAAGATGGCACAGGTTTAGAGACTGTGCTGCATAGGCAGGGCTTTATCAGACATGACTGTGACACACGGCTGTGGCCGTTGACAGCTTCTGTAACACTGATTTATCATAACTGCAAACCATAATCACTCTGATATCTCAATCATCATGATTAAATGTCTGAAAGACGACTGATTCTTCTAAATAATGCAGTTGTTTTCTGTAGAAATGTGTCTGCTCACGTGTTCTGTGGTTCAGTGTACCAGTATACGTGTGGGGAAAGGTGAAAAGGTGCACACTAACTCATTTATCATGCTTCCAACACATCAGCTTCAAGCACAACTGTTCACTCTTTGCCTAATATATCTCACCGCCTGACAGGTGCCACTGTAACAAGGTAATCAACGTTATATCTTCAGCTGGCAGTATGTAGCTGATCAGTGATCAGTCAACAAATACTATGGATTAATCACCTGTCAGTACGCAAAGTGGCAAAAATCAGCTCCACCTTTACCATCTGTCCTTTTTGTTTCAGGTACAACAGAAGTCTTTGGTTGTCATCATGTTGACTTTCCACTGACCACCGTGTTGGTGGTTCAAACCCTGGCTCCCAAGTGTCCTTGGCTAAGAGACTCAACCCCAAGTTGCCCTTTGTGCGTGTGCTTTGGTAAGAAGTATTTGTGAAAATATTTGCTAAAGCTTTTTGCTGTCTCCAGCAGAAGCATCAAATAAGTTCATGATAAATATTTTCTCCTTTATTCGTCTTTAGTCATGCAACATTTCCTTGATCATCACTGCTATATAAAAGGGTGAAGGTTGACTCAAGGGGTATCTGAAGGGAAAAAATGTAATGACTAATAATGATTTTCAAAATATATTCTGAGAAATAAGGTCTCTCACAGGTCGGTATATGAATTAAACCTAAAAAAGCAGAGCTACATGTGGAACCAAACTTGACTCACCTTGAACATTATGAACAACAAGTTGCTAATAGTGTTTACAATACACAGATGTATTTGGACTTGTACCTCTGTATCTCTAAAGTACATTTTAGAGTATGTGTAAGTACAACTGCAAGTCGCAATATGCATCTACTGGAAATCAAGCTAGTGACAGCATCAGACTCTGCTCCACTTATTTGCTGTAAATTACAGCAAATAAGCAATTATGCAAAACTTACCACTTTAGCAGAAACTGTGGGAATTCTCTGAGTAAGAACCTTGTTTAAAACCTTTAGTTTATCTCTACAATATCTCTGCACTGCTGCCAGGCTGTACTGGCACTTAACCAGCACTACATCAAGTGAAACTAAAACACATCTTACTGTCTCACAGTAAGATATGTCCTTTCTAAAAGTTTTATGTTCTACTAAAAAGTATTTGAAAAGATTCCCTCTAGAGCTTTTTTCACTTTTACTTTAACGTGAACCTGATTTTAACCGCTACACTTGAGTTTGCATACTGTACCTCTGTTACCTCTGCAGGTTGCAAATACTTCAAATGACTGATGTTTGTGGTCCTGACAAGTGACCTACAACAATCCTTTGAATGACTGTTCTCCCCATCAAAAACAGAAGCGTGACATCCTCTACCTGAGATTCGACACTGACTGCCTATTCGTGAGGCCATCAACGTCCTTGACTTCTGCTATAAATGGTGCACTTAATGAAAAACAAGTGCACGGCCAACTTACAGCTTAAAGAACTACCTTTGGTGCATAGTTGGAGAAATGAGTTAATGTCACTGTTTCGTGCTTGACTCCACGGTGGAATGAGATCTAGTCAGGTGTAGGAAGATTTCTGATTGACAGGAGAGACCTGTCAGTCATACTCTATCTAGTCCCTGTGCACATGACATGTTTCTAAAGCATGGTAAAAGCAACTAAGATTGCCACTCAACAAAGTCTGTTGTGTGGTTCAATCGTACGCACCTGTTGTAACTGCCAGCAATCTTCAGTCGATCTAAACCATGTCTAGTTACTGAAAACTCTCCCATCCTTATTAAAATGATGCATTCACTGAGAACATTAACCATTTCTCACCACATTACAGATGCCTCCCAGATGAAAAGAGGTTCAGTAGCATATGTGTAACCGAATGATTAAGAGAAGGGCTTTGTGTTCTGCTCTGCGTCTGCATTTATTAATAGATGTGTTGCTGCCACCTGCACGCTTGATTTTGCGGCTGCACTGACTGCAAACATAACACGGTGTCTTATTCCAGGTATCAAACAAAGACACCGTCTCCTAGTATTCATGTTGTGCTTGTTATTTACAAGGTGACAGGATGGGAAGTCGCTTATACGTGTGATGCTGAAGCTTTGCTTAAGAAAACCGAACCTCACCAGTGCAACTCAAACAGTGCAAACACGAAGACTGCACAGTTTTATACATGAAGGGCGACTCCTGTTTATCTGGCTTTAAATGAGCACTTTAATCTCACAGTCAGCGTGTCATATAAAATCACTTCACTGTACTCAACCTGCAGGACAACTGTGTGACACCTCCTCCATCATCATTACTTTTTCATTTGTGGTATTTTTTATTCATTTAACAGATGTTATATGAGAAATGATCTTAAATAAAATATTACATGTACAATGTAATTTGCAGGGACAAAAGCAAATTCTTCAAAACAGTAGATTTTTATTTTCTGTTGTTTTAACAAGAACTATTTTTAATCGCAAACAAAGGTCGAAGTAAACATAGTAGTGCGTAAAAAGCAGAGTTGGTCCATTCAACAGGAACCTGCTGCAACATGACTACAAGCTGCTCTTAAACTTAGCGTTTGGTTTATCAGTGTCTCTGGAGCAGAAATGTAAGACTATGCACAGTGAAGTCCACATAGTGAGGATGAGAAAAGGTGCGGACCCGGTGCAGTGGAACCCAGTGTGTGTGTGTGTGTGTGTGTGTGTGTGTGTGTGTGTGTGTGTGTGTGTGTGTGTGTGTGTGTCAAACATTTGAAACATAACCTACCTCTGTGGTCGCTGATGCTCTTTAGCTTGCAGATGTCAAACAGTAGGTTGTGGAGAAGGAGCCAACGCGTAAGAGCTGGAAACGCAGAAGCCAAAAGTGCAGCGGCTCGTCCACGGTTTGCCAACATGGAAATGAGAGAGGAACAGAGCAAATACGATTCAAAGTCCCGATTTCTAGAGAGAAGTTCAAAGACGGAGCGACGGTTCGCTGCCGCACGGACTCCTCTCCGACTGTGAGCGCGCACAGGGGAGAGCGGTCATAGTGATGCCAGCCTGTCATACAGTCATCACACACTGTGGTGTCCAGAGACGAACCAGAGATGTGGCTGTGACTGCATGCACATGCATGTTAACGCTTCAGAAGTAAATTAAAGAACAAACGCAACATCCGATAGAATTACTTTACACAGACTCTTTCAGATAAACCAGTTTTACTTGGACTGAATGGATTTAACTGGTTCCTATTTTAAATTACAGTACAGTACTCACTGTATGCATTGCATTGTGGCTGTGTAATTTGGGTCTGCAGAAAGTAATTATTTTCATTATTATTAATAATAATATTATGATAATGAAATTAATAAAATAAATAATGATAATTTGTCCAACATTTTGAAACAAGGTTTACAAAAAGCTTTGTAGACAACATATACAGTAAAAAACTGCCTAAATAGAATAAATTAGACAGTGAGCAAAACAAAACACAGGAAAGGACTATTTCAGGAGGAGGATGACATGAACAGCAGTGGTCAGAAATACAGACCACGTCAAATCGGATCCTTCACAGCCTTGAGAAAAACTGGGTGTGTAGTGTTTGTCCCCAGCAATCAGCAGACCTGGATGGTAAAAGGACCGGGTTAAAAGAATCAATCATGGCTAAAAAGTCAGCTCTTAAAAAAATAAATAAAACAGTGAGTGTAGAGTATAAAGATATAGAAAATATAAAATAGAAGAAAAGGAAAACACGGGCAGACTGAAACAAATGAATGAGGATGTGATCAAAGATCACAGGAGAAAATGTCAGGTTTTAAAAGATGGAACAGATTGGTGGAATGATCTAGTTTCTGGCACCTGTTAAAATCCTGCAGGCTGCATTATGCACTAATTACAGCTAAACAGGGACTTTTTGATACAGACGGGGAGAAATGAGTTGCACTAATCAAGTCAAGAAGATGAACAACAGTTTCCAGGGGTACAGACTGCACACCCGTCTGCACAAAGCCTCATTGTCAGCTGAAGTGGAAACATCGGTGTTCTGCTCTCACTAGATTTCCGGCTTGTGCAACTACGCTGCTTTTAATAAGTTCCTCTTGTGCATCAGCTTCAGGTCCAGCCACTGTAAACCTTTCAAAAAGCTGTAATCCAGTCGTGGTGACAAGCTTCTCACGCTCCACAAGTGTGTGGACATTATGGACCGATGAGCACAGGAGCTGCAAGAAAAATGCCAAGTCTAGTGCAGCCTCACAACTTTCCAGGACACCTGAGGTCCACACCCAATGGCCCTGCAGAGGAGATGTGCTAGGACAGGTTGTAGAGTGAGAGGTCAACATAGTGCAAACAAATGCACCACAGAATGTGTATATAACAGTCAGTATGCAGTGATCTTTGACTTTCACATCAGCAGGGGTTATACAAGAAGTATTATAATAATAGTATTATGATAATAGTATTATAATAATAGTAATATAATAATAGTATTATGATAATAATAGTATTCTAATAATAGTATTGTTATAATAGTATTATAATAATAATATTCTAATAATAGTATTGTAATAATAGTATTATGATAATAGTATTATAATAATAATAATATTCTAATAATAGTATTGTTATAATAGTATTATAATAATAGTATTATAATAATAGTATTGTAATAATAGTAATATGATAATAGTATTATAATAATAATATTATAATAATAGTATTGTAATAATAGTATTGTAATAATAGTATTATGATAATAGTATTATAATAATAATAATATTATAATAATAGTATTGTTATAATAGTATTATAATAATAGTATTATAATAATAATATTGTAATAATAGTACTGTTATAATAGTATTATAATAATAATATTATAATAATAGTATTGTAATAATAGTATTATGATAATAGTATTCCCATCGGCCTAAACAAGCCAAACTGCTGCATGTGTCTAACACAGGACAAGCATTCATCAGTGCCTGCTGGGACGCATCTCTCAGCAGCGCACACATTGGTTACAATGTCAATAAAATACATCCCGCCTCTGTGTTTGCGCAGTTATTTCTTCCCCTTTACCAGATCACTCATTTATCAAAGTGCATGTCTATGTAATGTTTTCATAATTCATGTAAGAGGGAGTAATGAAAAGAACCTTAATTTCTCAGTGTCAGTATACAGTAGATAAAACTAGCTGAATGGTACAGTATATCCTTGGTAATCAGAGACGATATTGTGAGGAGAGTGAAAAGATGCATTTCACATTGCAGAGCAGCTCAGTACTTGGACGGAACTAAAGAGAGAAAGCTTCAGACTGCATCAAGTTGGACGCTCAAAACATCTTTTTAAAAGAAAGTGGTCTATGACTAATATGTGAGGCGGTCAGGGTAATGACAATCACTGAGGTACTGCATTAGAGAGTGACAGTCAGCTTACAGCAGATGATGTTACAACAGAGTTTATTACTGGTCCGTGACCTGAACAATGCATTAAATAAAGCAAAGGAAAACTGAAATTAAACTAAATAATTAACTACTACACCATGAAGTACAGCGGTGCTTGAAATTTGAATTGAATCAGTTCATGTTGATGTGTTGAACTTTCACTACAGCAGTGTTGGGAGATTAAGAGGAGACTTGTTTCTACTAAGAGCCTGTGGTGTCTGAGCAGCAGCATCATCAACATGCAAGAATGCATCAGAAAACATCTCGAAATGAATGAGGTCTGATGAGCAGAGCAACGAGGAATGTTCAATTGGCACAAATTGCAAGTGTAACGAGTGGAAAATGTTCATGACTCCAAGAAAGAAACCTGCCTGTTCGCTCTGAGTGTATAATTGCAGTGTGGTCAGAGCTCCGATGCTGCTTCACACTGGTACTTTCACAGTTCACACGGTGACTTTGTGTTGGAGGCTATAATAAATATATATTGTTGGGCTCTGTCTTTGACCTGTGTGCAGAGAATAAGTGACAGGTAATTAAGGAGCAGGTTGATCAGCGAAAGAGGAGGAGTGAAGCTCTGCCTGTGTCCATTATAATCAATAAAATGAGCTTTTGCATTACTGTAGTATGTTTAGTATGTTTCAGTTGTCTGGTGTACTTAAAGGACAAAGCAGAATGTTTCTATATTTATGTGCTAATGTTACAAATCTAATAATCAGAATGAGTGCACCAGTGCTCCTAATTAGTAAAGGAGGGAAACAACATGACGACATCAATGTTTTTATGCTAATGCTAATTACCTGAGGAGGCTTCTGTACATTTACGTTTATCCCATTTTATCAGTGGATGTTTTTGGACATATGCAGATTTCTATCAGTAGTTCTATCAAAGGTTTTGTGTGAATGACAGAAAGGTTGTGCACGCATGTGTGACACATACAAATTCACCTCTAAACAGTAATTTCACTGGTTTCCCCCATGCGGCTTTATTTCTAAAGAGTGAAAATGTCCACACAGAAGCCGTAATGACTCAGTGCTAATGTTGCTGCATGCATCATTGATTTACAGCAGGAAAAACTGTACACAGGAAAAACCATACTTAGAGTGTGACATATTCTGTCATGCCAGCATCCTCAGGTTTGTTTGAATGGAAGAAAATATTTGATCAAGTAATGAGTCACAACACCTGTCCTCACACGTTTTGCAAAGTTGATCTAAAACCTAATTAATTCTCACTGTATTTAATTGCGAGGCTCTTCAGAAACATTTTCTACACCACTCAGGTCCTTATTTTGTCAAAGCTTGGTAAAGCAGAGTGTATTTAATACTAATGATTAACTGGCTATTTGACCTTGATATGTATTTTATTTTTATGATAGTTTGCTTCCAATATTGAAAAGGCTTGATTGTAATATTAAAGTAAGCACATGAATAACACCCAAGCCTATATTTCCTAGAATGCTGCTTTAGATAGATAGATAGATAGATAGATAGATAGATAGATAGATAGATAGATAGATAGATAGATAGATAGATACTTTATTGATCCCCAAGGGGAAATTTTGGTGTTGCAGCAGCCATTACACACAAAAACATTTGAACATTGAGTAACATGGTCTACACAACAATACACGGCCAGCTTTCCTGATCAGCTTATTCAGTTTCTTAGTGTCGCTGGCTCTGATGCTGCTGCCCTAGCAGACAACAGCAAAGAATATCGCACTGGCTACAACAGACTGGTAAAAGATCTGCAGCATCCTGTTGCACACATTAAAGGACCTGAGCTTCCTCAGGAAGTAGAGTCTACTCTGTCCCATCCTGTATACAGCCTCTGTGTTGAACTTCCAGTCCAGTCTGTTGTCCAGGTGAACACCCAGGTATTTGTACCTCTCCACCATCTCCACCTTCTCACCCAGAACGGACACCGTGTCAAAGCCAGTTTTCTTCCTCCTGAAGTCCACAACCATCTCCTTGGTCTTGCTTACATTCAAGGTGAGATGATTGTTCCCACACCACTTCACAAAGTTTACATGTAAGATCCGTGATGCATTATCACTACATCCCATCATTGATGTTTGCAGAGAAAGGTGACCTACTGTATTAAAGAACCTGTCGCTCCAGCTGCATTTGCAAATGCTGTGGGTGAATTCCAATAGGTTATGTATGTTCTAATGCTTAACAGGAAGTTTAATTAAGTTTAATTACCATTTGATGTCAGCATATTATTTCCACGTGGCACACAGAGCATTTTAACCTGATAAGAATGATATTAAATGACAGTATCTTTACTGACATGCAAAAACTGTCACGTGGTTTCAGATCAGACTGGTCAGCTGTCCAGTCCTTTACAGAGTTCAAACACCGAGCTATGTCGCTCATAAACAAGACGTCAAAGAGACGCTTCCCTTTTAAACATTTAAAATGGGTTGATTTTAAGAACTAATTTAGGTACAATGATCGAATATGGTGAGTGGAAATGCCAAATAAGATCTGTATATATTTAAACTCAGCCCCAGGTACCTCCCTGGTGGCAAGGAGAGTTCTCAAGAAAGGAGACTGCTGAAGGTCATCAGGCAGGGGGTCAGCTGCATTGACTGAAGTGGGAGCTCTGAATGGTAGATAGCTGCAGGGGGAACAAGACAAACAGCTACCACATTTTCAACACCACCACCAGACTCCTGCACTGGTTGCTGCCTGGTCTATTTCAGCCCCTCGGAGGAAAATAATTTTTTTAGTATGGTTTAGGTCTGACATGAAAACAGGCCACCACATTTGGGATTTCAGTTGTGGTAGAAAGCAGAAAGCAGAAATTGCACGTACTGGCTGTTGATGCCTCTCAGTGTAGCGATAACAAATGGCTTCTGACTCTAGTATTTCAACAAAGTACCAAGCAGACTACAACAATGGAAAACATACTCAACATACAAACTACCACTGTAGCAGGACTGTCACGAAAGTGCTAGAGAGAGAGTGTGTGTGTGTGTGTGTGTGTGTGTGTGTGTGTGTGTGTGTGTGTGTGTGTGTGTGTGTGTGTGTGTTTGTACCAATCACATTCCGCTTTGTATTGCTGCCTAAAAGCAACTTATAGCCAAACCCACCTGGGAAATCTGAGTGCTGTGATTTTTAACAGTATTTAACAGCATGGACCCACAAGTCATCACTTATGGTTGGTCAGATTAAAGAAGGTTAATTAAATAAGGTTAATCAGTTTTTTTTGTTTTTTTATAAAACTTGAATTGCACTATTTCTGAATCAGAGTCCTTCTCAGCTTATTTGTGTTGTATTTGTCAACCATTCATTTGCAGTCTATAAAAGTCTATTATTTGGAAGTCTCTGAGTAATAACTAGATTACTATGTGATAAAAAGTGCATTCATTTAAAATGTCAAAATCTCTTTCTGGGGGCCTTCAATAGACCATTGAAAAACCACCACATGGCCTCGTGTCCTATGGAAGATGAGCTGGAGCTGTTTCTATGGACAGCACATAGTTAAGAGAATATTATCTATTATTTTATTATAACACTTTCTATTTGCATTTAAACCTTTATTATTATTTGTGTCATATGCACACACTGTATCCATGTTGCAGCTGGTTAAAACGCTGTATTTCATGTGAAGGGAACCATTGTTTTAAATGTTGTAGCTGTCTAATTCTTGAATGCATGCTGTTCACAACCACCTGCTGAAGTGCATAATGTCTTTTCATCCACAAAGATAAACACAACGGGTTGTCGACTATTTCACATATAGTAGAAGAACTGACTCATTTAATTCCATTATCTACATCCATGACAGCAGCTGAGAGTAAACGTGTTGCATGGAGTATATGCCTTTTAATTATAACTATTCCACATAGCTAAAAATGAGCATTTTTCAACCCCCCCGGCAACACAGATTAAACAGGAACAAAGGACAGACACGTCAAGCTGCCAGGACACAAGCGCGAAGGCATTAAACCTTGAGACATTCAGTATATAGAGTAGACTCTGTCAATACCTAACTGTAGAAGAAGCTGATCCTGGACAATGTCCACACACAGGTTTTAAACCCAACTGCAAAATGGTGTCTAAAATATCTTTGTTGCAACTTAGGACTTGTAAACAAGTGTCTGAAGACGACTATGAGTCTTAATCATCTGTCTACTTTCTAATGCATTTGAATTATTTTATTATAGAAGTGGACCGACCTGTTGAGTGCTTTTCCTTTTAGAAACCACAGTAGATGATTAAGTAAACATTACTGTATTGCTAACACAAGTTATTGTTCTTAACCTCACTGTCTGTGCTGAAAATTCAAAGGGTCTACATCAATGGCAGAGAAAGAAATTCCTGAGGGTCTGTCTCTGGGGCGGGCATCGAGGGCTGACAGAGCTGTGCACTGGATCACGTCTCAACCAAACTCCAGTCTGTTAAAGGAAAATAGAGTGTCCCTGCCCCTCCTCAAAGTGGTACAGTCCTACTTTAACCTTGACCTGTGAGAATAAATAGCTCTCCTGCTGAATGTTGATGGATGACAGGGAAAAAAGAGCGCAAAGGAAAAGGGTGGCACAGAGAGAACACATCAAAAAGAGAAAACAGCACTGGTGCAGGCTGCAGCCAAGTGCAGTGAAAACTGTGACGGGCAGATGGACAGTGCAACTGCTGCTCAGTTTTTACAAATGTTACATTATTCAGTACTATTTAGTCAATACATTTATCCTGTAGGCAAAAAACTCTCTTGGTTTAGCCAGGGATAAATGAAACAAGGAGCCAGGAGGAGGCACACAGTTAGTTTCTTAAATAATGGAGTGATACTATTCAGGCATTTTGCCTCTGTACACCTCCATGCAGATTTTAAAATGAAACACTCAAAAAAAAAAAAACTTTTCGCTTTAATTCAAGGGGTTTGACAAAGTGAAGCATTAACTTCAGGTATTACAGCCATTTTTATATAACTGCACACATCATCATGCCATTATTTATGGACCTACCTGTATTTCAGGCTGTGCGTGTGACATATTGTACTGAAGATTAAAATTTCACAAACTAGGAATAGATTTATTTACTTAGAGAGAAATAAATTAGAGATGAATTACAACATACAAGCAAACAGAAGAGACGACCTCTTTGTATACAACAGTTTGATAGCAACACAAACTACAGCCTCCTGTTGAATCAACCCCAACATACTATAAAAACCTAAGAACCTTTTCACATGATGCAGGAGGATGACCCAACTGCAACTGCAACTCTCCACTATGGGGACAAGTACAAAAGCAGGACTATAAATAACACAAGAAAAAAGCTACAAGAGGAAGAACTTGAGACTTAAATGTCTGGAAATGAGGCACAGACAACCAGAGGAGAGAGAGAGAGATGGAGGCCGTCCAGCACAGAGAGTCTGAGTGAAAAGGACAGGAAAAAGAAAAGTTTTGAAATGACAGGCACACAGCTTGGTGTGCACGAGGTAACAAAAGAGGGATCATGTGGACTATATCATATGTGGCAGGTTCAATCGAATTCAGTGACACTGAGACAGATCCATGGGCTGGAGCCACATTTACATTTAGTCATTTGGAATTTAGTTTGCTTTGCTTTTATCCAAAGCAACTTCCAAATGAGGTACAAAGCAAGACGAATATCTAAGTAAAGGAGAAGAACATTAAAGCAAAGTGGTATGGGAAGAAGTGCAAGACAAGATCAGACATATTCTTAAAGATTTTTAAGATTCATGTTAATAGAAAGCTGCAAAGGAAATTTTTTCCAGTCGATTTCTGAACACTGGGAGTGAGGCTGCTCAGTGTGCACAGGTTGGTAGGTCGTTTCACCATCGTGGGACCACTAAGCAGAAGAGCTTTGCTTGGGATTTTTTGCCGATTAGTGAAAGGACCACCAGATGCTGTTTGATGGAAGAGCGCGGTGGGCAGAAGGGATTGTAGAACCTGGATGAGGGAGTTCAGGAAGGCAGGTGCTGTTGAGTTGACCACTCAAACTGCAGGCGTCACAGCTTCGAACCTAAGCCAGGCAGCTATAGGAATACAGTGCAGGAGGGCTACAGGAGCAGTTAAAAAGCACAAAGATGTGTATTCATTTCACATTTAAAAGCTCCAGAATGTATGTATGTAGCAGATACATAAAGAAGATGTGGTAACAGTCTGTTTTGACATAGACAAAGTGTAGGACATAACATGGAAAGAAGGACTCCTAATGAAGTGTGAAAAGAGTTATTGGTGGGAAAATAAGCATTAAAGACTTTTTATTTATATGGCAGGCCAGCGACGATTTGTGTTGGAGATCACTATCAGAAAGATACATAGTAGAGATGAAACCTCCCACGGCAGTGTAATAAGCCTGTTACTGTTTTTGGTGATGATAAATCATATTTATTATCAGATAAGCCCAAAGAGCCATCACTTGTTACAGACGATGGCACAGGCTGGAAAATAAATTATACTAGTTTAGTTTAAAAAAAAGTTAATGGGTAACAAAGCTGAAACTTAATGTGATCTTTTAATTTACTATGGGGAGCTACAGTAGGCATGTCTACATATGTTTTTAAATAGGACAGGTTTGGACTGTGGTTCAGCTGCATCCACAGCTCTCAAAAGATTGGAGGGAATTGAAGCTCAGGCTTTAAAGAAGTTTGTGAAGCACTAAAATCAACTCCAGTGTGCTCCAGGGAAGTTCATGAACTGCTTCTTCCTTTGAAGAGAAACAGTTACTGTCTAATTACTGGATAAACCTTTTTCCAACAATGTGCATTCTTCCAACTAAACTAGACAATATTGTTAGGAAAAATTATAGATGTGGTGTCATTTCTAATACAAAGAGTTAAAAATAAATAATGGGAAAATTACTCCAGCTAATGCACTGGCAATCATTCCACCTCCCCAACCTGTAGCAGACCTCTATGGTGGATCAAATACATTCAAATGGAAACTGTAACAAACTGGCAAACCAGAGAACCCGATAGCAGAGAGACGAGGATGATCTTGCATGATTAACCAAATTTATTATTAAGAAGAATAAAGACAAAATCACAGCTTCAGGCTGGACAGAATGCAAATGAGAAAAGAAACAAATATCAGAGGATGCTCACTAAGAGAACAACAAAACAAAATCACTGCAAATTGCAGGAGAGACCAGGCTAAACTAAACTAATAGGGAAAAGGGACAAAAAAGATTACTGACCTAGTCAGTAAACCAAAATAACCTGAAATCAAGAACACTGCACAGCGCAGGCAACTCCAAATCTAACTAGATAAACAAAAACAAGTCTAATCTAATGTAATGGTAACAAATCAAAATACTACATGAACCAACAAAAGCTAGAGGCCGGGGAACAGGAGCGAGACAAGCAAACAGGCCAACCAGGAGAGGGTAGTAGCAAGGACACAACTGAGGGGTGAACAGAAACTAGTACATATACACATGATGAGTAGATGGCTAAACGAAAACACCTGCTAAAAACACCGGGGGCTGGCTGGGACGCGTCCCAGTGCAAACGAGGGCAGACAAGAACAGGGTAAACAAAGCACTCCCCTGGATACTGCCCTGTAACAGGAAACACAATTAAGCCACAAGCTTATTTAAATAATAATCTGTAGGGGAAATATAGAAAAACAACATGTATGGATGTAAAAAGTTAGAAAATGGTACATTACATAGTGCATTTATAATTTCTGAACTGAATGTGGAAATGAAAATGATAATTACTGACCGCATAACAGTATATGCAGCAGAATTACTATTAATTCTGCTGAATATACTACTATAAGGTCTGATTTCTTCTACACTGGGCAGAAGAAATCCAACCTCTGTGAGTCCTTATTTGTTCTGCTTCTAATGCAGCCCTGCAGAGTATTAAAAATTCTGCATATTGCATGCACTGTTTAGAAACTGATGTGTAGTTTCTATGGCCACCAGACTGTAGAACGTTCTGTGAAACAGGGAATAAAAGCCAGTCAAGTGGAAATATCAATAAGCAAAGGAGAAGTAAAGTCATTTACTTTGAATGAAGTTAGGAAAACAATGGCAAAGGTTATGGAACGAGATTATTAAAGGAGGCTTTTATATCAAATTCAAGTAGGCACTAGGTGGAGGTATACAGATATATTTGGGGGCCCACGGTTGCAAAACACAACAAAAGAGAAAACAGAACAACAAATGGGAAAACACAACAACATTTCAGAAAACACAACAACATTTCAGAAAACACAACAACATTTCAGAAAACACAACAACATTTCAGAAAACACAACAACATTTGTGACACTGGTCACTACGGAAGTGAACTCCCAGGAGTGCAGTGATTAGATGTACAGAGGTGATACTTGGAAATACACTTTGTCGCAGCCTTAGCGTTCGTAATAAATTGATTGATAATAGATGCTTCCCTCAGGAGCGGGACCAGCTTCTTAACTTGATAGACAGCTGTGCTGAAACAAGCAGCAGGTGAGCAGACATACGGTACTGTCCAGCAGGTTTCTATATTCTGTCACTGTTTGTTTGTGACTGAGAGGAAAGAATTAACATGACATGAACTGCCTGCTTGTATTTAAATCCATGTTGTGTCAATATTTAATCAACTTCAACTACCTTTTTAATATGTTGTGAGAATTTTATGACGATACAGGAAGATGATCTTTTTTAAACTAATGCCTTCATGGTGTTTGAAAGGCACAGCAGTGATCCATTATTTAATGACAAAGCTGTTTTTTATCTTTGACAGTTTTAACTGTATTGTAAGATGATAGTCATGTATGTTTTAATGTGATTTATCCAGATTTATCTCTTGTAAGATTCCTGTTTATATCTCATATATATATCATTGCCTCATATCTTCAAGAAACAGGACTGAGGTCAAGAATATATGAATTACGTAACAATTCTCAGAGTATCAAAGAATAGGAAAAACATTGTTGCTTTATTTCTTAACCAAAATGCAATTTCAGGTAACACTTGCGTTTGCTGTGTTGCCTCTGGAACAGGAAGCGTCGGCCGTAACCCAGTAGAGGTTAAAACATACTGCAAAAGTTACCTAAAAGTTTCTCAGAACAAAGAAATGAGATTCTTCACTGACCAAGTCAGTTACTAGGTCACAACCCAGGAGATCATGCGTTTCACTTAAAAAAAACACAAATAAGCAGCATAAGATTTTTTCCTACATGTGTTTGACTTTTCAACAAAAAAAAAAAAAAAAAAAAAAAAAACATGTACTTAACAAACAATAGCAGAAAATGACATACTGTGTGAAAGCTATAAAAAATGTTAATGTGATGATTCCTCACATTTTAACTTATTCTAATAATATTCAAAAATGTTGAATCTAGCCTCTGGCCGATAAACTGCAGGGTTTCTAAGATTTCTTTATAAAAAGACAGAGAAATATTGTCCATAGCACAACTAACTCTAACCCTAACCCATGCATATACACGAGAACAGCTTCTGAATAGCTGTCCACCGTAATGACCACTGTGGATAAAAGGGTTAAAGGCAATACTTATTATAGTTATTTATGAGTGTCCTAAAAAGTGTGTGTGTGTGTTTTAGAGAAAGAGCGGAGACACAGATTTAAAGACAGGACACTAACGAAGGATGAACAGCCTTTGGTTTTCACCTAACTAATAACTCCTGGTAGCATTAATGAGTAGATCTGTGTTCAACACTGGTAGTTTAAACACATTAGAAAATGAGTTTGATGTATTTTATAGTTTGCACATAACAAGTTTAGTCAAAGGCCAATGCCAATGTAATGTTCTAAGGAATCTATACATTACACAAGCAAGAGTAAGATTTTCAATGATATTTACAATTTAAGAACACACACACAAAAAAAAATCAAGTAACACATTCAGATAAGAAAGTGACTGAACTCTGTCAACCTTTTGTCAACACAGATGAAGTGACATTGATGTATATAATACCACTTTTAAAGTTTCAGTTTTTCTTTAATGCTATGACTACAGTATATACTGTATGTTCATCCATGGTCAGCAGTGACATGCAGTGAGAACGAGCTTCACGTCTGCTTGATTGTTGATGGAGCAGTGAAGGAGCATCAATATCCTACAGTAGCCGACTGTAACATCATGTACTGTATAATAAACATTCACCAGATGAGGTTATGACTGCCATCAAAGTGCCAGAAAAAATGTTGATGTTATACAGCATGATGTTGCTGAGCTATTGTTCCTGGATATGACACCAGCTGACTGTACACTTACATGTTATCTTTGCGTAAGCACGGATATCACAGGACCATCACCTCTCTTTGTTCTGTATTTTGATGTTCTGCTTGAACTTATACACAATTGGACTTTCTCCTCTATGGAAACCAGACTGCCTTAGTAATCATTGAGTTTAATTAATGTTTAATGACTATTAAAATATTTGTGTAAACAGGATTATTCAGTCAAGATAGAGTGACAATGATTCCCATTAGAATTAATCAGCTAGACATTCAAATCTGCCAATAGTTAATAACTCAGTAACACGAGGAATAAATAACTATGATGCAGAAACTCTCTATACTATGTATACAAATATTTTGTCAAGTGGAGTACTTGTGAAGTAAATGCTCTGAATCTAATTTCAAGTACACTATTGAACTTAATCCTCTTAAGTATTAAGGCCTTAGGAATAGTTTATTTTATTTAGTTATTTTCCTAAATCTAATGTTCTGTTTAATCAGTCAACATTCCTTTCTTCTATTCACATATTCAGTACAGTTTTAGGTACAGTTTTAATTTAATAATTCTATGCATCCATTTAATTTATCTAATAAATGTCATAATTCAAATTCAGTTCTCAAGTATCCAGCATTATTTTATTTTATTTTATTTTTTATGGAGCACAGACGTTGCAGATGTTGCACAGCTGTGGCTATGAGCCTGTGACTGAGCTGAGCAAGGGGTGAAGCTGTAGTAGCAGAGGTAGAAGAATTTGTCCTCTGTTGTTATTATTAGCTTTAGCAACAGAAAGAGTGTTGCCACCTGTAACCAGACCTGTTCTGCTCAGCTTGTTGCTGCATGTTAAACTAAGTCCACCTGTCTGGCAGCAATACACAACAGTGGAAAAGAAACATGACTGAATGACTTTAAATATTAAGAGTTGCTTATTTATCAGATATCACCTATATCTGATAAATAAGCAACTCTTAGTATTTAAAGTCATTCAGAGTAAAGAGGACAGTATTTATCTGAACAGTGACAGTGTCATTAGCCTAGTTTCCACCACAGCTGTATTGTCCATATTGATGTGTTGTATTGGATGTAGTGCTTGAACAGGAGCCCTGAAGAAAGTAAAAAAACAATTCAACATCCATCCAGTATCTTAACTGCTCTTAAGTCCTCTTAAGGGTCATTGGAACAATTAAACACTGATGAGGTAATTGACCGGAGGTGTTGACTTAAATGAAGATTGAAACACTTTAACATGCACATTACAGCATTTGTTTTTTAAAAACAGCTACCTACTGCAGTATGAGGATCTAGTCACCAAGTGGTATCAAGTGATGTGGGTACATGTCTCTTCAATTCAATTCAATTTGATTTGTATAGCACCAAATCACAACAGAAATCATCTCAATGCATTTTAAAGTGTGTTACAACATATAACAGAATTATATAGAAAACCTAACAACTCCACTTCAGCAGCACGAGGTGAGAGTGGAGAGGAAACACTCCCTCTAATAGAAGAACTCTTCAGCAGAACTAGAACCAGAACCAGAACCAGATTCAGGTTCAGGGTCAGGGTCAGGGTCAGGGTCAGGGTGGGTGTCTATCTGCCTTGGCTGGTTGAGTGAAAAGAGTGTGCTGGGGTAAAGAATTCAACACCAACCTCTATCATGGTTCACATAGTTTTACTGGTGTGAAAATAAATAATTGTGATCTAATGTATGTGTGTATTAATGACACATTGCAAGTAGAAGAAGAAGAAGAAGAAGAAGAAAAACAATATTTTAAGAGCATTAATTTGACAAATGCATGCTGGGAAGTCTACTAATTTGCTAATTTGTTTTGTACTTTATCAACTTAATTTAAAAAGTTAAGTGAACTCTAAGAAATTCATTCATTTAACTCATTTAAGTTAAATCATGAGTTAGATGCCAAGTCAGAACAAGTGACAATGTTTCTGTCAAAAACTCATTTAATTAGCTTGAAAATACAAAACTTTGATATTTAGGTTAACTTAATTCTTAATTCAATACTTTTGCACATTTACACAAAATTCTCGAATGAGAATTCATGCATGTGGTTCCCTCGTGCCTCTGCCTCACTCCACCTGTGCTATCCTCCTTCTTCGATTTTTCCTTCTTGCTTCTGCAGTATACCACAACGTTGTGCTTTTATTAAAGGCAAATGCATCATCCTTCTCATCAAGCTGGGCAGGAAATGTACACATGTCTACTGTAATGACATGCTGCTTCGGTGACTCAACTGTACTTCCATATCCATAGTTGGCTTTAATTCCATAATTCTTGCGCGGTGATCGCTCTCAAAGGACTAGTGACATAAGAGGTTTTTCAGGTTTTTCACGGAAGGGAGCTTACAGGAATAGACTGCAATTTTTCAAGCGTAACGCATTAAGGAGACTTTTGCCTCGGAGAAAAACACAAATTTGATAATCGGTGCTTTGACTGCACTCAACTCATTGTGTGTTAGAATAACTAAAGCTGTGTAGCTGGTGAGGGTTAATACTCATGAAAGAATAAAACCAACCTGACTGAACAAGTTGTAGTTACAAAATCACATTTAAACTTAAAGAATTCATAAGTGGCAAGAAAAAGTGAACCTTTTGGAATTTGTGGTTTTCTGCATTAGTTTGTCATAAAGTGTGATCTAATCATCATCTAAGTCAAGAGTATTAATAAATATAATGTACCTAAAATAATAACACAAAAGGAAGGTAAAAGGTAAAAACGAATCTGTCATCAAAAACTGGGCACTATTTTGACTTTGTTGCAAAAGACATCAATTTGTATTGTTATGAATTGAACACATTTGAATTCTGTTATAGGCCTTCATTTAAACTTTAATTTGAAAAGATTACTTTTATTGTATCACACTGAAATGACCACTGGTGATTAAACTGGGGTTAAGTACATACAGATGTGGAGAAATTTGTTGGTACCCGTCTGTGAAAAACAGAAATAAGTTGTATGTAAAAGAAACAAAGGTCAGCCTTTGCTTTCTGTGTTTCAGTCACACACAATGATTTAAATACGTTTCTTTCACTAACATGAGCTGTTCAGTCCACATACTAACACAAAGCATACAACATCTTTCAAAATCCATCAAGTCTTTTCATGCTTCACCACCTGCAATTGGTTGTCAAAAAATGCTAGTTCTTCTGAATTTCTAAAACACGAAACAGTCAAATGTCAAAGCAAACTTATTAAAAGAACTGCTGAGAATATTCAGCTAGCTAGACACAGTTTTCACATCTGATTCAACTGTTTTTTGAACACATTCTCACAAACGAAAACAGATGCAAAATGACACCAAGCCATGCACCACTAGTGCACACAACTAGTCATCACTACTGGATTACATGTATCCAATCACTGATCATGTGGAATGGACGGCAACAACAGAGGAGGAACTGTGTCAGAAGTGGTGGACAAGGAGGACAACAAAGACGACCAAGAACAAGAGCTGTCATATCAGATGAAGAGCAACAATGGTAGATCATGACCATGAGGGATGCATTGCTCTACCGGTAAAAATGTCTATGTGAGTGTTGATGGGAGAGAAAACAACAGCAGGCTCATTGTTGACATGATTTGTCAGAACAATTCAATCCCTTCAACAGAGTTTAAAGGAATCAGCAGTGTGAGTCTTATTCCAATTGACCTGCAGCGCAAACAGATACAAATGAAACAAGATTACTGATTACAATATGAGCGCAGTTCACAAAGAGAGCAGAATGTGTCATCAGCAGATACCTGTCCCCAGCCTGACCCCGGCCAGAGGGGTGATGCAGAGGCAGGTTCAATGACTGACACGGCACACTGTAAATATAAAGGTAATATTAGATGAAGGTGTCAACAAAGTTTTGAGTTGATTGTTTTATTTACAAATCTGAATCTTTAGATTTTGTGTTTCAGGAACTCTGTTTTATCATTTTGAAACAGAATTATGTCAAATTTTGTACATTTGTGCAGCAATTATATTAAAATTCAATAATAATCAATAATAATAATCAATCCAAACAGGACTAATTGCAGTTTCAGCTGACAGCGAGGTGCTCTTTATTGAGTGTTGTTGCCATCTTTTAGTAAAAAGGGAGAATTTTATCAAAGATGACATGTATTTGTCACTTTTGACATTGTGTGTGTTCTCTATCATATCAGAGTGGAGAGACAGACTCTTCACTCAGAGAACCCCGGTTACAAAGCTAACTGGTGCCTTTTCTGACTGAGAGTTATTTTTGTTGCTCACTTTGATATATGAAGTGTTGGTAGTGAGATTAACTGTTTGGCCGTGATGTCTATTGCTAATTGTATAAAGAAGTGGCTTCAGTACAGATTTGTTAACCAAACTTTAACAGCATTTGAAACATGTGCCGCAAACAGTGTTTTTCAGAGTGAGAGACTGTAGCGTGCAGTCACTCTGCTGTCTGGTGTCATCGTGTGCACCACACTGAGCACGGACGGAAGTGAAGTAGACAGATGTGTGAAGAGACGGGGATGGAAATAATAGACAAGTAAAAGGTAAAGGCTTTAAGACCTTTGATGCAAATATTATTGAGAAGTTGAAGGTACATGTGACTGTAGCCAGCCTCCCTGGAAGTGGCTGCAAGAGAAAAATCAACCCCAGGTAGATGAATGGTAGATAAAGAGCCAAGGACAACTTCTAAAGAGACACAAGCTGTTGTCCAAGGTTAGAGTGTGTGATCGTACCGTCGGTGGCCTTCTGAGTGACAGTGGACTCCATTGAGGACTGGTGAAAGAAAAACATAAAAAAGACAGGACATAAAACGACTTTGTTAAAATTTATAAAGTAACATATTAAGAAGCCTCGGTGCTCGGGATCGGGCTTCGGGAGAATGTTCTTTGAACACACTAAACAAATGGCAGTCAATGTTACATTCATATGATGTTTCATTTAAAATGTTGTGTGTGGGAGTACTCTTTTCATTCCACTACACTGATTCAGCTTGAAATGCTGTAGGTTGTCTAAATGTAAAGAAAATAAACAACACAGGAAGATCATTCAGGGCAATAAAAACCTGAACATTGTGAGAATTCTTCATCCACTATTTACCGACAAAGACGTCCAGACACCCGTGTGGTGGACACAGTTCTGCTGATGCTCTGTTTGCTGCTCAAGACTTCAAGGTGTGTGTGGTGGCAACTCTCAGCAGTCCACAGTAAAATATAACGTATTACACTACAGTGGCAAGAAAAACCTTGTGAACCTTTTGGAATTTCATGGTTTTCTGCATGAATTTGTCATAAAATGTGCTCCGATCTTCATAGAAAAATAGAAATAGAAAAACTCAGTCTGCTTAAAATAATACTACACAAACATTATATGTTTCTATGTTTTTATTGAGGATAACATGTAAACATTCACAGTGCAGGGTGGAAAAAGTATGTGAACCTTTGGACCTAATAACTGGTTGACCCTTCTTTGGCAGCAATAACCTCAACCAAACGTTTCCTGTAGTTGCAGATCAGACCTTCACAACGATCTGGAGTCATTTTGGACCACTCCTCTTCACTAAACTCTTTCAGTGTAGCAATATTTTTGGGATGTGTGGTGTGAATGGCTCTCTTAAGGTCATGCCACAACATTTCAATTGGGTTGAGGTCAGGACTCAGACTGGGCCACTCCAGAAGGTGTATTTTGTTCTGTTGAAGCTATTCTTTTGTTGAATTACTTGTATGCTTTGGGTCATTGTCCTGTTGCATCATCTATCCTCTGTGGAGCTTCAGTTGGTGACAAATGGTCTTACGTTTTCCTGCAAAATGTCTTGATAAACTCTGGAATTCATTTTTCCATCAATGACAACAATCCGTCCAGGCCCTGAGGCATCAAAACAGCCCCAAACCATGATGCTCCCTCCACCATGTTTTACAGTGGGGATGAGGTTTTGATGTTGGTGTGCTGTGCCTTTTTTTCTCCACACACAGTGTTGTGTGTTTTTTCTAAACTACTCAATTTTGGTTTCATCTGTCCACAGAATATTTTATCAGTAGTGCTGTGGAACATCCAGGTGCTCTTTTGCAAACTTCAAACATGCTGCAATATTTTTTTGGACAGCAATGGCTTCCTCCGTGGTGTCCTCCCACGTACTCCATTCTTGTTTGATGTTTTCCTTATTGTAGATGTGTCAACAAAAATGTTAGTATGTGCCAGAGATTTCTGTAAGTCTTTAACTGACACTCTAGGATTCTTCTTTACCTCATTCAGCATTCTGCGCTGTGTTCTTGCAGTCATCTTTACAAGGACGACCACGCCCAGGGGGAGTAGCAACAGTGCTGCAACAGTAAACCCAAAACTGGTGTGTTTTTAAAGGGCAGGACAGCTTTCAGCAACACATCCAATATCATCACACTGATTAGACTCAAGGTTGGCTCACTCCTGGCTCCAATTAGCTTTTGGAGAAGTCATTAGGCTAGGGGTTGACATACTTTTTCCAACCTGCACTGTGAATGTTTACATGTTATGTTCAATAAAAACATGAAAACATATGTTTGTGTACTATTATTTTCAGCAGACTGTGTTTTTGTATTGTTGTGAGTTAGATGAAGATCGGAGCACATTTTATGACAAATTCATGCAGAAAACCATGAAATTCCAAAAGGTTCACAAAGTTTTTCTTGCCACTGTATATATAGTAAAGGCAACAAACATATGATTATTTAATGACATACCTTGCCACAGATGTCATCACTCCTCTACACAGCAAACTCATTCTTGAAGCATTTTCCAAACCACTGTTCCAGTTGGTTCTGTCATAATAGACGGGAAAGACAGAATCAAAGTAGGTCATTACTGCTGCTACAGTATTATTGCTCTATTGTGTTTTTTTACTATACCGTCCATTTATTCTGTTCTAACGGTTTTGATTTTGATGTTTACTCTGCTGCCGTTGCACCTGAATTTCACCTTGGAGGATCAATAAAGCGTTATCTTCCCTTGTTAGAGTTTATTTTCAAAAATATTTATTTTGAATTTGAAACCACAACACATTTAAAAAAAAAAGTGCAACAACACACTGGAAAAGAGTCAGTTCAGAGCTGTGCCCCACTGAAAATGTTTGGCACATTACAAAAGAGGCCCCACATTGTTGAGCAGCTCAAAAAAAAAAAAAAAAAAAACAGTCAAAACTAAAACTTCTCAGTTCCCAATTCAAGTGTTGTTAACAGAACAGGTGCTAACTTTTATACTATATATATACATATATATATATATATATATATATATATATATATATAAATATATATATATATACATGCACCACCCCTACCTTTCATACCTGTACTTTCCACCTAGCTTCTTGAAGGACACACTGCATCCTGTCTGCATTCATCACCCTTTCTAGCCACTAACTGTGAAGCTGTCAGTCCCAGTTTGCCGCTGTTAACAGTACAATGTACATGTTCTTACATGCAGTAGTTGAATTTTGCAGCCTTGAGCCACACTGATTGTGTGCTGTGCTCCGGGTGCTTACAAAACACGCGTGACCTACACACGGTCCTGTACCTGAACGCCTCCAGTTTACACATAAACAGAACACTGAAAGCTGTTGCTGCTGCTCGCACTATGCTTCCTGGTGTAAGCTTGTGTCCTTGAGTTGTTTGAAAAGGTGTGCCTCTGTGTGTGTGTGTGTGTGTGTGTGTATGTGTGTGTGTGTGTGTGTGTGTGTGTGTGTGTGTGTGTGTGTGTGTGTGTGTATGTGTGTGTGTCTATGCGGAGGTTCCTGTTCTTAAAAACTCATTTTGTTCCCAATGCCAAGTGTCTGTGTCGTCTTCACCTAACAGGGTCAGAGTTTTCGCTCACTTGAGCTTCTGAGTGTAGAGGAATGATGAGTATTTTGTGGTGTTAGTAGTCATTAGAAGACCAGTTTCACTGTTTGTTGAAATTCCTGATGAAGTAGAACTTGTTTCTGCAGCATATTAATGACTTACTTTATTGATCCGCTTGGTGGTTGAGGATTCAGGCACTAAGCAATGCTACATGTCTGCAGGAGACCTTACTCTTCAACTTGTTGTTGTTGTTGTTGTTTATCTTTCTCTGAGGAGCAACAAGATGAAGAAGCTCTTTACTGGACCACATACAATTTTCTTTTTGTCCAAGACTGACATTGTAGAAGGTGTGTCACACATTGAAAGACATCAGTGTGAGCTTCAGTGTCACAAGGCAAAAAGTTCCATTCATACATTATCACAGTGTTTGGAATTGACAATCAATACTTATCAATAACACCATGTTTGTGTATTAATGTATTAATATCTATGTATGTAATTAAAATTCCACATAAAGCTGCTGAGCTTTCAGATGACACAGAAACGCATCTTTGGTCATCAAAAAAACATTGGTCCAAAATGTATATTGCAAGGTTTCAGTCAGGTGATGCTCTTGTAGAGAGTTGCTGTCGGGTAAAGTGGCGCCGGCAAAATGATCTGTGATGGCAAACTAAATTGGTATCTTCCTTTTAGATGCAACTTAAAAATGTGTTTAGCTGAGAGTGCTGCAGGTTATGCACCATTCATCTCTGCAGGGCGTGTGTCTTCAAATGACACTGAAGAAAAAGTGGCTTTTCAAACGCTGAGTTATTCCAGTGCCTCCTGTACTTTTCCATCACAGTCAGTGTTGTGAGCTGTACGTTGTATTCCTATAGATGAACTGGTGTTATAATATTTAGTTTGTCACTGTGCATGTGTTTCTGTCCTCTAACCTGGTACTGCACACGTGGGGCTTGGCAAGATTGCGTATTAAAGTGCTGCCTCATCCTAGGTAATGATGCAGCAATGTGGCCTGGCACATCAGCATCTGGTGAACCACCACATGGCCGCGGTGACTGTCTGCAGAACAACAGAACAACAGATTTGTAGCACACAAGGCCAATCAACATCTTTGACTGTGATGGCAGATGATGTGTTGACATTTGATTCCCAGAACAGTAATGTCAGATTTAATTTCTCTTTACCTGTGTCCCATGCTGATTTGATGAAAGGGCAAAGTGACAGTGTGGTACCGGTGCCTGAGGCGTAGGCAAGAGATTCAGCATGCTCTGTTCAAGATGATCCATTGATGAGGAGGTGGATGAATCATGAGGAAAATCTGTTGGTGAGTGTTTGAACAAGTGACACAGTGGACGATTTTAAAAATCTTGAGTGCAGGCGACTCACTTGGAGTTCATACTAACCAGATTAAACCAGATTTAAAATGAATTGTCACACACTTGAAACGTGACTTCAGAGCAAAACAACTAATCCAAAAAAAAAAAAAAAAAAGAAGTCACTGCAGAAATGTAAAATGTTCAGACCTTGTCTTGTTTAATTCCTGTAGATGTTCAAGGAGAGAAAGAGTTCCAAAATGTTATTTCTGAGAAATCATTCTCATTCTGTTCTTCTATTCACAAATGAACCCTTTGGTATGAAAAAGCTATAAAAAAACAAAAAGGGAGAAAATTATTTCAACTCACTTCACATGTGCTGCATATATCAGGGAAACTTCAGTGAGTTTATGGCACTAAATAGACACTTTGTGTAGAACTGAAAACTTTCCAGAGGCAGTGATCCACGTGACGCAGGATTCCTCAGTGGACACGAGCGAGAGCACAGCCTGTAAAAAGCGATTTTAAAAGGTCTGAATAGGTTGAGAATCATGCACAAGTTGAAGGATTCAGTCTTTCTCTACCTGGACATATAGTTTGTTTGGCTTATTATTTGTTCATGTTCATGAAAAATGTCCCTTTGTTCATGACTAAACTTTTCCCCCTATTCTCTGATTCACAGACTTCCTGTCGGCCCTAGTACGTTTGTATTCTTTAGAAAAAATCTTTTCATGACTTACCACAGCACCTTCCACATGAAACCTCAATTTACTTAAAAAATAATGAAGCCTGCAACAATGGCAGGCTTTTCATAGTGAACGGAAATTGCCAGGAGTAATCTCTGCTATGCGGCCCGGAGACGTTAGAGCTCGTGAACAGGAGAGGTAAGTAGGCTGCCATCAAGTCACATGTCTGCGTGCAGTCGTTCAGTACAAGTCAGCTGGCTGCACATTATAACAGAGTGCCTCCCTCTGTAAAAAAAAAAAAAAAAAGGTCTGCAATGACTTCTCTGCATTTTAAAGTTAGTTCTGGTACTAAGATTATTTCCACATGGTCATAACAATTGAGAATGTAAGTGTGTTAATTGCTAATGAATCACTGCTCCACTGAAAACATCTGAATTTAATGACTTACAACAGGAAAGAACAGGGACAGGTTGTAGCTGACTGACTCTGAGCTCCTCCACTGATTCTCACATGAGGTACGTTAAATTAACTCATAATGCAGAGTGCCGGTCAGAGAGCAGGAGAGAGCTCTCTGCACTCTCTGCTCGTATCATCCGGGCTTCAGGCTTTAATGAATTAACGGAGTGCGTGAGTGTCCTCCAATGCACAACGCAGCTTTCCCTTCTTGTTTGTTCCTAGTGTGCTCGGCGTTTCAGCAGGTAATGATTCTTGGTTTGCTGATTTTTTGTGAAAGCTCCTCTAACTCACAGTATATACACAACCATCCTGTGGCTGAATAAATGTGAACTACCTTGATCCATGACACATTACGCTTCTTCTAGGAAACAGGTGTGGTATTTAAGAAAGATAGAAAGAGGCTTTTGAGGTGTGTTACGGGAAAAAAAATGGAATCTGTCTAAAGCACAATGTATTTCCCATATGATTTATTTGAAAACAGGCCACACAACATCCCTGGAGTGCTCTGACTCTCTGTCCTCTCCACGCGTTATTTATGAGGTCATCAGCAGCAGACAGTCTACTGCACTGCATATGAAACGGGGTCAGTGGAAGATTGACAAAGCGTAACAAGGAGGTGGTGTATCTGAGAAAAAACGACTGCAAAGAAAATGAATTCCAGCTTGAAAAATCCCTTTCAGCACAGTCAAAGCTCCGCAATCCATCAGCCTTTCCAGCCGCAGCTGGAACGGATCACAAACAATAAAGTGTTGCTGCAAATAGTACTACCTGCTGTAGTACTTTGTACTGCTGCTGAATCTAGTGAGGAATGTTTTTATACGTTTTCATAGACGGCAGGTATTACTGCGAGTGGCTAAAATAAATTAAAATCTGTGTACAGCAAGTACATTTTTTATCTGCATATATATATATATATGTCTTTTTTTCCTGAAACATAGACAAACATCTAATTTTCATTTGAATGTAGATATTTAAACATGTTTTCCCGGAAGATTCACGTTTAATCAGACTGACTAAAAAAACTCTAAGACTCACACTAAGATAAAATCTCAGATCAGTCACTTGTGATGGGATGTAGGATGTAGTTTGTGTCTGTTATTTTATAACTACTGACAACACAAGGTTGCTTTTTTTTATTTCTGATTATCATCACAGTAGTAGTGATGGAGTGAGGTTGTAACAGCGTCAGCATCAGGAGTCTCTCTGCTTCTATCCAGGCTTGTTTTCTTTTTACGTAACTCTGCAACACTTCAAGAGTCGTATTCCTGTGGCATTAGCTGCTAATCCACAACACCCTAATAAACAACATGCAAGTACATTGGTTGTATAGAAGTCTGGTCACTGTCCACTAAAGAGGCAGCTGTAGTGTTTTGCTACCTGCACTGAACTCTCCTCACACACACCGGCGCCATGTTGCTCACGATACCAAACCAGGTGGTGTTGTTTAAATGTACAAGTCTTATTGACTTTGACTAGAATCTAGGCACTATAATAATAACCTAAAGGAAAACACACACACACTCACACACACACACACACACACACACAGCCATGGTCTCATCAGTTACATCACATGTGATGTCACCTGATCACATTTTGAGAATTCTAAAGGCTTCGTAAAAAGATTCAAGACCATAATTGAATCCTATTTTTGGGAGCTTGTGGACACACCCAGCAGTAGTGTGACTGCTGCCACCTCACAGTGGTACGGCGTAATGGATGGTGGCGATGGAGGCAGCACATAATTAGCCCACCACCGGCTGTTCCAGCCACCCTCACTGCCTCTACAGGTGGCTGGGTCAGCACACCATCCCCTGCTCCGTCTGCAGTCAGACAGGCTGTTCGCTGAAGGAACAGGGTGGAGCGCTCTCTGTTTCTGCAGTTATTTTAGGTACTTTAACTGTCAGTTAACATTTTATTTTACAAAACAAACACACCACAATAAATGATGCCGAACATTTGAATCTCAATCCTAATGTGTCAACCCTTCTGTCCTTTCTGTCGTCTCTCTGCAGGAGAACACTGGACACCATTTCCCAGCAGCCCCCTCTCACGTGTGACTCTGTCGCCTGTGTCCTTTTCCACAAATTCATTTTCACCTGTCATGTAGAAAACGCCCTCCGTGGTTCACAGAAACCAGTGGAGATGTGTTTGACATAGAGAGTCAAATGGCTCAAACACGGAGTTATTGGATTCCTCGGTTTGATCATTTCAACCCGGTCCACGCACCTTTTCATGGCTGTATCATTAAAGTAATTGTGAATCATTCATGCTCTGTGCATCATTTTATACACGTCTCAAAAACTCACCCCAAAATTTCAGAAACCTTTGGAAAAACCAGGAACCTCGACAAGAATTATAAACGACACCTGTGGGTTTGAGCAATACCTGCACATACGGTGCTGATAATAACAGCTTTACAACTGAGGCCCGACCTGACACACTGTGTGAAAATAGAGGAAAGTTTGTCGCTTATGAAACACTCAGAATTGATGTAGACTTTTTCAGAAGCTTTTTTCCAATACAGACACTCATTGCTGTCATTAAAAATGACACTCACACAATGGCTCTGTTCCAGGCTGTGCAGGAGCTGCTAACCGCACTTTTCTGCACAACGTTCACACAAATTTTATCTTTATGTGTGTTGTATGGTAAAAGAAATTTATATGAGCTAAAGAACAGATTTGTCGAGGTGTGCAGACAGGCAGTTATCTTTTATTGATTATTCTCCACACTGACGCACTACCCTAACTAACTTCCCCCCCTGACAGCCTTGTTTTAGCTGCAGTGACGGACAGTACAGGTGTGTTCCACTGCTGAGTGTAGTTGGAGGCACAACAGGGCACAAACTTGGTATCACTTGTGGCGTCCAGTAATAACAATAACAATAACAATAACATGTCCACTGGCAACCTGCTTACTGTTGGACCATACATATTTCAATCAGGAGAGAATCAAGAAGTACTGCTTCATCTATTACTTATCGCCCTGGTGTGCATCACAGAATCGAGAGGGTTTGACTCTGTGGTGAATGCATTTTATAAAAAAAAGATGAGTTGGCCTGTCAGGAAGGGAACAGGAGTGTTCCTCTTGGGTCTCGACACTGGCGGTGGTGGAGAGAAAGGATTGATAATGATGAAGATGGAGGAGGTGAGAGAGGTGATGGTGAAATGATATCCGAAGATGAGGAGCAGGGCTGTGATGCGTGGTGGAGGACCTGTGACGGCGAAGACAGACGAGACTGGAGCAGAAATGTGTGGAGCCTGATGGAGAGCCCCAGGAGCCCTGATCTGATGGAAGTGATAAGCTGGGATGACACAGGAACCACAGCTGACAGCAGGGGGAGAAAAATGGATTTTTAAAAGTTTGGCATCTATTGATGGAACCGTCACCATAGCTTCATATGAATCTCTTCCAAAATAATACAATGGCAAAGTCAACATTTAAGTGTTGTGACAGTAAAGCTGTTAGGTTCTCTATTGTGAGATATAACATCTTCAGTGCCTCGCCATTCTGGACTGTAAACAGTATGTTGACTTTCAACTATCCATATCAATTAATTGTATTTCTAACTATTATTATTATTATTTAAATCATTTCAAAAGAAATGGATGATCATTTAATGACGATCTGTGGTATTGCATAGCAGCGTGCACTATAAGCCTTCCCACGCACACCTACAGAATATTACAACATCTCCTTTATAGAGAAGTTCATATTTAGATTGAGAACCCCTGTAGTAACTATCCCTGTGTTGAGACGTCTATACGTGATAATGCAGCTGAAAGAAATAAGGTCAGAGCCGAGGAAGCTTGAAAAAGGTTTTTCACTGAGCCTGGTTTAAAGCACTGTACTAATGGCTCACCAGAAAGGTTTTGAGATCATAGCAGTATGTTGTATTGTGGTACTCTTTAAATTATAAAAAGCAAATAGCCTCTCTTTACTGCGACCCTCTGCATGTCAGATTTTCCACATTTTCTCTCTGTTTTTCAGTGGACAACAAGCATTTACAGTAAATGGTCAGCGTCCATCTGGAGCTTTTTAGCAAGGACCTAATTAGATCCTTGCTCTCTGAGACCACCCAGGGTTTACTAATTAAAGTGAAAACACAAATCAGTGAAATGATCCATAGTCTGAAGCAAAGTGCAGACTCCCATCACTGTGCCACTGTGATCAAAATCAGGACTGCTTACACAATGAAGTCACCAGACACATGTTCACCTCAATGTTTTTTATTTATCGCGCAACATAAAACAATATTGTGGGGTTTTTACCACATACACTATGTATTCACATAATACACCATACAGCTACAAAGAGAGAGAGACTGAACAAAAACACTTTTTACATACTGCATCCTTGACATGAAAAATAAAGAACCAAGAACAACCCTAAAACTCAAAAAGGAATGTAGCTGCCAGTTGTGTAGGTTCATATTCTTACTTTCTTTTTTTTCTTTTCTTTTTTTTCTTTTTGTATGGGCCAGGGTCCAAGTCTTTCTCAAATTTGGAGAGTGTTCATTCAATTAGATGACTTCTAAAAGTGGGCCACACAAAATGAGATGCATATGTATTGTTAGGTGTAGGTGTGTGTGTGTGTGTGTGTGTGTGTGTGTGTGTGTGTGTGTGTGTGTGTGTGTGAGAGAAAGACAAAATATACAAGGTGTTAAGATAAAGAGAAGGGTTGAATAAAGGAAGTGTATGACTAGGGAGAAGAAGAGGGAGGCAGTACACAATTGCTATTTTGTATTGTTCAAATATCTTAGCATTCAGTTAACATGAACATGTACAACATACTCAAAAGATCATTTCAATAGCCTTTGGTACTTGCGCTGTACCAAACATGAAACCCAGATAACAGTCTTCATAGAATATGATTCTATATCTCATCCTAGTTTAAATGACTTCAAGTACAATATGGAATGAATATTAATAGAGAATGTAATCAACTGTTTGATTGACCCCGCTGCCCTCAAAAAGAGATGTCACTTTGAAGCATTGTAACAAAAGACTTTTCATAAAGTCAGCACCAGGGCAGCTTCTCATCCTGTGAAGCTGCGATAATCAAAAGTATAGTTCTCTTGACATTCGAAGAGCTCAGAAAAATATTTGTGGTGATCATTTATCCCTCACTTTTTTTTTTTTTTTTACACAGTGAATTTTAGATGTAGCATCATAGCACCAGCTGACCAACCCCCCATCTCAGTATGTGTTTGGGAGGTGGCGCCTCTCATGAGAACCATCCACTAAACTCATGAGACATTTTGAAATTTACAAAGTTATTAAGAGACCATGTACACTGTATTCTCACTCTTTCTTAGCCAAGTGTGTGTCCGTGTGTGTGTGTGTGTAATGTGGGCCATGCATTAAGTTAAACAATGTAATGGGCCCAGTCTCAGCACCTGAATCAAACAATTGTTAGTCATGTTGTGTGTGTCATATAATTACACACTAAACATCTGGTGGCTTCTACGGGGATGTCGTGATTTTTATGCCAAGTGCATTTCTTACTATAATGAGAATTCAATAAGATTATAACGATCTAAACAAGCAGGGAGGCAGTCTCTTACCTGATAGTCTAACACAACTGATAAAGATTCCCGAGCTACCACTGATTGGCCTCTGACTGGCTCTGCAGGTACCATGAGGTTCCAAAAGTTCCACCCTCTCATGTGGTTCTGGTGGTCGAGCTTTCCTGTGCAACTCTGATATTGCTGATATTATGGGAGTAGTTTAGCATTTAGAGAAGTCTGCTTTTTGGCTTTCTCGCCAAATGTTGATGGAGAAGAGTAGTAACACTTTCATGTCTGTCAGCTAAATATGAAACTATGGCCAGCAGCAGGTTAGCCTAGCTTAGCATCAAAACTATGCCAATCTAAGCCAATTCTCTTGGCTCTAGCTTCATATTTAGCATACAGACTTGAAAATGGTATTGATCCTCTCATCTAAAGCTTTGCACGTAAACAAATAAGTGTTTCTCAAAATGTCAAACCTCTCCTTTAAACAACACACAGCAAATAGCAGGTTTCTGGTTTAAATTTGTCCTAAGGTCAGACCACATTGAACACTGCAATATTAGGCTTAGGGTGAAATCTGCTTTGCTATTCGTTTGTATTGAGAGTGTCTGTCTTGGGTTTTTGACCCCTATCAAAGACACAATTGTTCGACAATTGTTAATCAGTTAAGCTTTTCTAAATTTCTACAATTCATCCCTGTTTTGAAGGTTGTGGTCAGAGAACTGCACAACGGGGAAATCTCAAGTCATGTTGACTGTTGTCAAGCAAGTTTTCGTACATAACTGGGATAATGAATTTGTTTTGTTTGAATTAGTTTTCTGTCAGTTACATGCTGACAGGGGGTACAGTACTTATGAAAGCAAAACAGCAGTGTTACTAAGCACACATTTACACACAACACATTGAGACCAAGTGTTGTTTACTGTTGTTAAGGGCTGTCGGAGACTTTAATATACCCCCTTGTCTTTCGTGATTTAGTTACTATCCTCACCAGTTAAATAATCTTACCTAAATATTTTAATATTTACATTTTTATCTCTCTCTTGAGAAAATAAAAAAAAAAACAAAACCCTAAGCTTCAAGTTGTCAATAATCGGCTCTTTCTTTTTGTCATTAAAATCAAGATTAAAAGTGCTTTTATAAATCTTTTCTTCTCTATGTACAATTTGTATTAGCTATATAAAAAAGATGAAAAAAAAATTCAAAGACAATCATTATCATCACCATGTAGTAATAAATAAGAGTAAAAAAAAGCAGATTAAAATGAGTGTGAAGATCTAGGGCACACAAAGGGACATGTATGCATGATTCTCTGCCCTCAGTAGCAAGTTGTGATTGTGGCCAGTGTCTCTACAGCATGAGGTAGAGAGCTGGAGACCCTCGGGAGAGGTAACAGGGTCGTTCACAGATGACTAGGGCTTTGACCCAAACAACTGCCCAGCAGCCAGGAGTCCGCCTGGATCCAGTTCTTTTAGTCGCCCATTTTCATTTTCAACCCATGCTGCAAGTTAAACAGGTCTTAACATGGTTGATGAGGAGAAAACTAAAACGAGGGACTCACGAGACTCTATCCAAGCTATCAAATTCTCTCTCTCTTTGCCGCTTCTCTATCACACCAGCAAACACGCACGCATGCATGCACGCACGCACAAAGTGAGAGATTCAATAATTCAATGCATTTAAATTTGGAGCCAACTCCCAGAAGCTACAGTAAATATCCTAAGTCTCCCTTTTTCTCGCAGTACAAATTGTTTTCTCTGTGAATGGGTTACCAAAAATGCATTGAATGACTGTGCTTCCTGTACAGTGTACTTTGTTTGAGACAAAAACCACTTTGCCAGAATAAACTGCAAAAACACCTCAAAAGCATATGGGGCTGAGCCCAGTGACAGAGCTGCAATTGCTGGGCAGCCAGCATTTGCTGGCTCTGTGGTGACAAGGTGCTCTGTGGTGACAAGGTGCCTGTAGAAGGACACTCCTCGCTCTGCTTGAAGATGACAGCACCATGCAGAGGAAGGAGTGGGGCCTTCGCAGTAAATCAAGTGTAGTAGGAGAGCACCAGAGTATGTGTAGGAGCACCAAAGCACTGCTATCCCAACACTGTGTCCTTCTGCTCTAACCCCGGATAGGCTAACCAAAGATATCTCCAGACTTCATTCACATTTGTACCGTAATGGAACAAAAAACCAACTTTACCTTTAGCTGATGGTAAGGCCAATCCACGGTCAGCAAACCAGTGTGTAAGAGCCCCCTCTATCGGTCATGGATGGTTAAAGCAGCAAGGCAAGGCTCAACTGGCTTCTCAGTGGCTCTGAAGCACTTGCAAGGTTTGTTTGTACACATAATGGCAGTCACCGCTGCCCTCTAGAGTTCACACTGGGAAGTGCACACCCCTACTTGAATGTTACAGGAAGATGAAAGAGTGCCACCTGTTTCATTTGTTTGTGGTAATGGCTGATCTGGGTCAAATAGTATCTGCAAATAATATGTATTTTGACTGTGGAATACCAAATGTACAGTTTTCCATATAGTAAAACATGACAAGCGTAGGAAAACATTATCAACAGACAATTCATTACACTTTTCTCAACCAATTTCCTGCAGCAATCAATCTTTTCACTCTGGTAATCCACCTTGGTGAAAACATTTACTTGCAAATACTACGTGAGCCAGATTTGAGCTAGAGCACCTAAAGTACAGCATCAAGTGCCATGAAGAGTAGCAGAATGAAAAACGATCAGAGTTGGAAGTTGAGCACCAGTCAGAAGCTGGAGAGATGCACAAGAGGAGAAGGAACACGTCATCTGACAAGAGAAGCAGTTACATTTTCTTCCAATGTGGGTTAAAGGACAATTACTTTTAACTGGCTCTTCTGTACTCATCCTGTAAGCTATACCAATTTTAACACACCCGTCATGTCAACTTAATTTAGGAATCTGGGGTTAATAGTAATTGAAATGATAGAAGCCCAGACTCGCTCTTACGAAATTAAAGATATACATCTGCATACAGTCAATTACAAGCCTACTGGAAAGGCTTTTTATATGTAGTAGTATGATTACTGTAGTAGTGACCTGCTCTCTTGCCATGCAGACAATGCCTTCTCTTCTTATCACAACTGGAAGATTGACAAGAACATAAAATGGGGTACACCTTTTCCAAACACGGAAAGCAACTGTCTGAGTCTGAAAGACTCAGATTGATTGATTTAAAAAATATATAACCAAAAACAATCACATCATTAATAATAACATTAATGAAAACAGCAATAATAAAAACAAACAAATCTTCATAATAATAATACCTGTAATAACAACATTGACAGTAACAATAGCAATCATAATAATATTGATAATAATAGCAATAATTAGAATCATTAAAATTCTATAAACAAGAGAAAGCAATGGAGTTCCTCTCCAGGTAAGAGAGAGGAAGAGCACCACAGGCAGTGTGTCTGAAGCCAAACCACTGCCTGACATGAGGTAAAAAACAATAAAAATGTCCCCTCCTCCAAGTGGATTGCAGAGGGGGCAGGATGGAGAGATGCCAGACTGCGGTACAGCTGCGAGACATTCATCCTGCTCATCGCTCTCTCCAGCCTCCCATTACACCACTCTGTAATTATCAGTTTGTTTGTGTCTATCTGTCTGACCTCAGACAAAGTGGCTGTAGGGCCCAGTGAGGCGGGTGAAGGCATAGGGAGACCCAGTAACCATAGAGGTGGTGTGGTACGTGGGGGCTAACCGCGTCACTGGCCCCTCCCTCTTGTCCTTACATTGCCCAGGGCCTGGACTAGCACCTGCCACGGTAGCCCCCCACTTGCGCTTTTTCCCAAGGGCTTTGATTTCTTCCTGGGAGAGGCCAAGGAGAGCCGCTTCCTGCTGCCTTTGCAGCGCTCTTTCTGCCAGCAACTTCATTTTGGCCTCCCACAGAGCCAGTCCGTGCATGGGCTGGTTGAGGTTCTTGTGCTGGTAGAAAACCAGGGAAATGCGGGTGGGGTGGGAACGATCAGGCCTTTTAATTGGAGTGGTAGCGTGTAGTTCCCGACGGGCACATTCAATTAGGATGGAGCCATGGGCTGGTGCTACTGCTACACCACCAATGTTGGGATCCAGGAAATTATGCTCGCTGTCAGACCACTCTTCGTCCTCATCCTGTTCGCAACGTTTGGTGTGCTCAACATCGCTCTCAGCTCGGCTGGGGTCCCAGCAGGCCTGATCTGACTGCTGCAAGGCATCAGGGAAGAGGCGGCCCTCAGGTGCAGGAGAAGGGGTACTGCCTGCCACTGAACCTCCACAAGACTTCCAGGCCTTCTCTTGGAGCCCAAGGGGAGTGGAACACCGACTCTCCCCAGTCTTGGACCAGATCTTGTCAGCGTAGGCTCCTGCAGGATTACTGTGCTTCAAACCAGGGCTATATGCAGCATGGCCAATGGCCCAAGCATTCGGCTGAGGACTTGGTGCAGGACTCCACTGCCTGGGGGTGCTTGAGCCAGGGATTCCTGGCTGTGGTGTAAGGGAGCCTGAGTGAGAGGTGCCAGGACGTGGTGTACCTGGAAGAGGGGTGCTTGGGCGTGAGGGGGCAGAACATGTTGAGCCTTGGTGCATGTTCCCTGGGAGCGCTGTGCCTTGATGAGGGGACGGAGAGGAAGGTACTTGGAGCAACGGTGATGGGGAATGTGAAGGGGAAGCCATCAGGGCACTTGAGCCAGGATAAGATGTCCACTGCTGGGGGTAAGGAGAGGGCTGCCGCTGCAGGGGATGCTGGTGCAACTGCTGTTTTTCCAGGTTCACTGATGAGGCTTCAGGATTTTGTTTAGAGTTTAAATGACCATCCCAGTTTGTAGGACCAATACTTCCATTAAGCTTGTGCCCTGGCCAGGCTGCAGACTGGGGGTTGTTGCTAGTTATGTTAGCACCAGCCTGACTTGGAACTGTGCCTTCATAGACTGGCAAATCCATAGGCTCCTGTTTGATGACCGGAGTGCCTCTGTTGGAGGGCTCAGACGATACAGAGGAAGGACGGGACTGGGTAAAATCTACAGGCTGGGCATAAGCACTGTGATTTGGTTGGTTGGTTTGCTCTGGGTGGCCAGGGTAGGACTGGGGCAGTCTAGCCTGAAGACCCTGAATATCAGGCTTCTTGTCTACCTTAGTGCCTGCTTTGGGCAAGGAGCCATTTCGACCCTCATAGGTCCTCAGCTTCGGAGGAAAAAGTGCATTGGGTGGGTAGTTGTAGTAGCCATAGTGCATTGGGGGCAGATTGGGGTGGTAACCATTTACTGCGTCTGGTGCAGAGGGCTGGCCAGTTGGGGTAAGGCCTCCCCTTGCATAGTAGGCAGGGTGTGGATAGATGTTGAATGAGTCTGCTGCCTGAACAGGGTGTCCATCTACTGATCTGTTGAAGGGCTCCTTCTTGATGTTGGGTTTCACCTCTTGTTTTATAATTGCTGAACATTTGGAACAAAGGACAGGCAAATTAGAGAGCACAAATAATGATCATATCATTATGATAAAATCAGATTTCATACCATAATAATTTAATTTTGAAAAGCTATTTAGTTTTCAGTTCTGTAACACACTGGATGTAGGTTAGCATAAACACATTGCAGGCTACTAGACAAAGCCTCCAGTCTGGATAGTGAGAGAAAACATTAAAATTACTTCATCAGTGACACACACCCACACACACACAAAAGCAGTGACTAACCTTTATTGTCTTGGGCATATGGGGAACCTGTGATGCAGACCTCAGCCTTAATCACTTTTTTCTCTGGTGTCTCCACTGTCTGCTGCATTATTTTATTTTTCTTCTTCTCTGAGGCGGCCTTCTTCGCCTCTAGTCGGCGCTGTCGGCAGGACTTGGCAGGTTCTGGCAACTTGCGTACTTCACGGCGAAAAGCCTGAAGCACCTGGATGGCTCCTGTTTGTATCTTGAGACGCTGGGCCTCCTCACTGCCAAACTCATCAGTCGGGGAGACTTTGTAAAGAGGCAACACATGGAGCTGCTCATCCTCAGGAATCTTCCCAACTGTACGGTTGTCCTCCTTTGTCAAGGTACACACCTAACAGAGAGAGATACAGAGAGCAAGATCAAATAAAAACCAAAACACTAAAAATAGCACTTTTCATTTTTTAGCTTATTTACATAAAGGAACAATATGTTGTTTGTCCATCTCCAAAAACCCAAATTTTAAATTGTGGTGAATTATCTTACCACTGTGCAGCCATTGTAGAGATTGTGCTGGTCCTTATGAGCGTGGGCACAGAAATCCATGCAAGCAGTGACTCCAGAGAATGGCCGGCCATCTTTCAAGCCCAGTCTGCACTCTGCAGCTCTGGACTCAAACTGGCACTGAGGTAGATGACAGAGATAAGTTAGACAAACACACAGTGAAGCAGTTAGGATTTTTGCAATTATCACATTGTTATGTCAGACTGTAATAGTAGTTTGGAGTGGGGGGAGTCCATGCCAGTACATAATTTTCTGCGTTTTGGTATTCTTGCTAAGATCAGATGGTCTGATGTACAGTACTGCTCACTATGTGTGAGAGAATAGTTAGAATGGCTGTAGGCACTAGGTTGCTAATAAGTAAAGACTTTGTCCACACAACATACCTGGTTACTGTAGGCCTGTGGGGCCAGCTTCTTGTACAAAGGAGCCACCTCCGTTGCCAGATTTTGGAAGTTATCGCGAATTTTGTCCTCCTGACAAGAAAAAACATGGATCACAGGTCAGAACACAGAGCCACAGAACTATTGAACGATAGTTTAAAATTACTCCTGATTATACAGTTTATTAAACTATAAAACATGACTAGTTCATTACCAGCATTGATATATTTTTGCATAATGCTATAAAACAAGTGGTTTGATGTTATGAGTACCTCTTCAGGGTGGTCTCCTTGAAGCCTGAATTTGCGTGGCATTTTGCTGCGGGCGTATTTACAACCATTAAAGTACATACTCCAGGAGCAGCCAAAGGAGAAGGAAGCACCACAAGATTCAGGATCCTTGCCTTGACATGCACAGGTACGACTACAGGGGGAGACAATGAGCTTACTGTCAGTATCATGTATACATTTTGTGTACCCTGTGCTTGATTTATATTACATGAAAACCAGAGGTAGTAAGTTACTGCACTAAGTAAGTACATTTACTCAGTATTTGCCTTTTATGTTTCCTTTACTTTTAATACACTACAATACGGATGGAAATATTGTACTTTCACTCTATTACATTTATTAGACAATTCTTATAAAAAATATATGCAAGTAAAAATGATGAGGTACTACTTTGGACAACATCCCCTCCACTTTTATCTGCTGCAACATGAACACATTTATGCATCAATATTTCTAATCGATAGTATAATACAGTATATCATTCTCCACCCTTGTTTATAAGGCACACAGGGACAACTGTGGACTACCACTGTATATTCATGTTAATAACAGGATCAAGTGTTTAAAATATTTGTTTTTTTTAGTGGAGGACTTGTGCATTTTTACTTTAGGTACATGTTAGAGCATATACTTGGTACTTCATTTTGAGTAAAGAATTTAAAGTTGTACATATACTGCACTTGTAGTAGACTTGTAGACTTGTAGTATCTTAAGCATGTATATGACCTTTTACTTATCGTACTGGGTTTGTATATTTCTACCTTGTCTAGGTGAGTGAGACTTCCTATTGTGGCAGAGAGAAATGTCAATTTGGGTCATTTTCATTTGGGGCATTAATGTTACAACACATCATCTCAACCTCTTAGAACAAATATAAATTTTATCTTACACTATAATACACACATATGAAATAATTTAGTACATAGGCTAATACAGTTTAAAGTAAAACAGCACAGTGTCTGCTTTGGTACTCTAATAGGATGTTGCCAGTGTCAGACTAAGACAAAAACAAGCCATCTTTTCATTAATGGCATACATGTTTGGTGAGGAATATGTTGAAAACCAGCGTCAAAGAGCACCTAGCAGCTACTCACTCATCATTGAGACCACAACGTCGGCTGGTGGGGTTGCCATATTTGGGGATGGTGTAGCTGAGTTCACGATACAGCTTGTCAGCCAGGGCCTTTGGGACACCTTCCCAGGCTAGAATGAGGATGATAATGACAGCGTTGTCACAGTGGTGGCCTGCACGATGGCGCACCAGACACAGCAGCTTCTCTTTGTCACTGCCTCGACGAATCACCTGACAGGAAACACAGTTTATCATTACTTTAGGCTTTACTTATGTGGGGGAGATTAGCCAACACAGGGTGTTTATACTTAAGAAGTTCCACTCCTCTTATCTTGAAGCTACATCCAAAAATAACGACTTTCAAAACACTATAGACTTACTAAATTAAAATAAATAAAATCATAATATGCTACAAAACCTACTATTATCTAATACCAAAGTTACTGAATTTGCTGGTAATAAATGTTAATGTTAAAAAGTAGCAACATCAATCTCTACGACACACAACCTACCTAGACTCCTTGCACACCTTTGAACACCTTACTCTGGGCATTGTACATCGTATGTATCAACATGTGATTGCATCGCAGTTGTGCAACAACTTTGCCATCACTTTTATCTTTACACACCAGCACTAGCATTTATGAACCTTTACACACTTTGAACAGTTCTCTATGATCCTAGAAAGATACTCAATGTTGTGCATTGCATATTTTATATTGTATATATCAATCATGTCATTTCTGTATTTTCACTGAATTTGACAGTGAAACATTGAATTTCAGTTTTTTCTTTTAGTGTAGTTTTTCTTCTGTTCTTACCTACTGTATCCTTTCTTATCTAGTTTGTGTCTTCTCTACATTGACAGCCATAAAAAGCCTTTACATTTGGTAGACACTTTTATCTACAGCGACTTACAAGTGAGGTACATGGTACAAAACAAAGGCAGGGTACACGTAAGGAGGTCTTGCCTAAGGACCCCCACTGGAGGTAGACCACAGCTGGGAGGGCAGCAATCTTACCACAACACTATCCAGCCGCATTTCACTACATAATGTATTTTGCATGATTGTGTTTGCGACAAATAATATTTGAATTTAAATTAGACAATATGCTTTTGAAATACTTCAAAATGTAGCTGAGGTGATGCTTTAATTGCATTTTAAATTATATTTAATAATAATACCTGTTTCGATGCAGATTATCAATCAATCATTATTCACCTTTAGACACATTAGGTTAAAACAATTTAGCTGGAGAGTCAATTCACATTACACAAGTACTCGTAAGTACACAGTTTATATTTTTAATGAAGAATAAAGACAAATATATTAGAGAATATAAAATATTAAAATAATAAAAATATCCAACATTAAAGCCATAAAATTTGAACTTTTTTAACCATATAACATAAATGTTTTTTGAAATATGCAAGTCTGCTCTCTTTGACTCAGATTATGTCCATGCCACTCCTACACACCCTTGATGACTGTTCATGACATCATTAGCAGATTGTGTCAGGGGTGACATGTGACGTTGTTACAGACTGAGACCCTCGACTGATTCATTGTCTGTGGGTGACAAACTTGGCCGAATGTCTTGCCAGTGCACCTAATTCTACACACATACACAAACACACATGCTGCATAAATCTATTGTTCATTTGCTGTCACTGTTCTGTGACTGTGCTCTCACTTGAACACATTCAGTGCCTGACCTGCTAGAATTCATGACTCATTCTTTTAAAAGGTACAATCAGACTCAAACCAAGAGCAGAACAAGTCTTCACAGTACCGAATGAGTACTTCCTTCCACTGCAGTCACCTACTCCAATGCATTTACAAACTTTGGCCACATGGCAGATGTAATGTAATAATACTTACCCACTTAGCAATAGGACATCCTCGCGAGCTCTTTCCCTCTTTGCCTGTGTACACCACCTTCTCAATCCGGATGGCATCCCCCTTCTCTCCATATCTAAACAGAAGCAGAGAAACAATTTAGTTTGAGATACAATTTATGTTTTTTTTCTATTTTTATGCTGTAAATTTATCTAAATGGTGTATTGCTAATAATAAAAACACACAGAAAGCATAAAACAGTGAATTTACTTTGTTGAATGACGTTTGATATTTAAAAATCTTTGTGGCCAAATGACTACTTATAAAAGGTAACTAGTGCCAGTGGGACCACAATGCACCCGAATGACCAGTAACATCCCAGCGCAGCACCTTGCTCTGAACCTGTTTATGTTTTATGTATAGTAGGTGCATATGTCAACTCTGACAAAGACAGGGAAACCTTAACAGTTCTGGCTGGAGTGGAGTGTTCACAAGACTCTGCTGATATTCACACAAGAATGGCAGAGTAACAGAGTAAACTAGAACGCACTAGCTTCTGCACAATGCAAGGCACAGGGTCTTCTCTCAAATATATTGCAAGTGTTAGTGCCAACTAAGTAGTTTTATGTATACATTTTTGCACACCTTTATTTGTTATGTGGGGAGTGTGGAAGTATATTATGGAAGGGAGGGCTCAGAGATTGTTTTGAGGTGGACCTGACATCTCATGTCAGGTCTCCTTGCAATACCTGCAATTATGAAAACTGCCTGAGCAGATTTGGCATTACAGCAGATACAAGAGGTTCTTGCTGAATAGGAATCATTCTGAACTGACTAAGAGAGTAGGAGGGGCATGGGCTTTAATACCACATTAAAGGTCAGAGAGTGCAACAAAGGTCAGGACTATGGGTTTGTAAATCATATGTCATCGCTGAAAAAACTCAAAATGTTGACTGGCCTTGTCACAGACTGGTCTCACTAAAAACCAGCCTGTTAAAGAAAATAACAGTCAAATGTTTGTTATAGTGCAATGTTCAATCTTCAGTATAAAGTTCAGTGCTGAAGCACACCCTGTTACAGAGAGTTACTACATTGAGTACAAGCTGTCTTTGCAGTCTGAGGTTACAAGTAACAAAAATGTTTTGCAATGATTGATCAGTATTATGTTGTGAGGTAAATCTGCAACACCTAGTAAACCTATGTAGATTAAATTTCATAGATTTGTCTTTCATAGATTTAGTTTTTTTTTTACCATCAATGTGACTGAGATATTAGTTTTTTTCTTCTTTGCATCTACATTATTTACACTCACCACATTCATTAGATAATATAAATATATATAAATATATTTATATTATATATATAATATAAATAATATAAATAAATGAACTTGATCTTAGTGCATTACACTTTTCACTAAAATTTTTATTTCTCTCATCCATTCCTTTTGTTTTCCCCTCTCTTTTTTCTCTGTCTTTCTCTCCTCTTTCCTCCCTCTGCTGTTGCTGCTCCTCTGCCTCTGATATGCTGATGATGCTGATATGTTCCTCCTACTGAATTCTGGGTCACCGATTCCCTAAGGACAAAACGTGAGGAGGAGGAAGGAAGGTAGGGCGAGATGTAGGAGAGGCAGAGAAAAGCAAGACGATGTAGGAGGAAGAGAATAGAAGAGGAAATGAAATGAGGAGAGAAATGGGAGAAGAGAAGAGAAGAGAAGAGAAGAGAAGAGAAGAGAAGAGAAGAGAAGAGAAGAGAAGAGAAGAGAAGAGAAGAGAAGAGAAGAGAAGAGAAAAACTTTCACCTGTTTTCCATTAGAGTTCGTATGGAAGATACAGTAGGTCCAGATCCTAGATGGTTGTAGTAGGGCCCTTCATCTTTCTCCAGGATTTGTTCTAGAAAAAAAAGACAGAGCAGAGTGAGGAAACAACACATACCAACAAAACATAGGGAAACAAAACCGTTGATTAGGTTTGGTCAAGGTAACTTTCTTATTGTACTTATCTGCTGTTATATTGTAAACACTGCGACAGGCAAACCTCAATAGAGTTCTGATATGAGTGATATCCAACCATTATTATGAGTCAATATCTGTATTAATAATATCTGTATTAATACTACTCCTATACCACCTTATAATAATGATAATGATAATAATTAATAATAATGACATACTTTATTGATCCCTTTGGGGAAATTGATTCATTTTTAATTTCCTTATGTTACACTTAAAAAGCAACTGAGGCAAACTTTGCTTGATTTAAACAAAACAGAAAAACAGACAAGAGAGCAGCAAAGACTGGCCACAGCCCTTAAAAGGTTGGAAAGTTTGTAGGACAATGAGACCAAAGCAATTATTTGGAACTACAGTCCTAAATAAATTTTGCAATGAAAGATTATCCAACATTACATTATGTTGATTCTACACCTTCATTAACACAGTTCTGTTTTAATCCATATTACCAGTGGTACAAAAAAGCCTTTGTAGTGGAGAATACAGAGGTTTAGAAATGTTTCTGAACATAGAATAATGTTATCTTGCTTTCAAGAACTGAGTAATGTCTCACTCAAGCTGCAAATATTTAACAGTTCAATGAAGAGCAAAGCTGTGTCTTTGCATGTTATTACAGGGTTAAAGGTACAACTCATGTTCTGATGTATTTTTAGACAAACTCCTCCTTTAAAAATCCTCTTTGTAGCTGTACTTAAATCATATTTGAGAAGTGTGAGAATATGCAAGTGATTGCAACACATAGTTCCCACAAACACACATGAACAGAGTCTGGGTGAATTTAGTGAATCATTTGATACACCCACATTGTTATAGTGTAAAAAGGTCTTAAGTCATGGACACATGATACTGTGTTGTACATATATCTATGATTGTAAACTACAGTATGTCCAGTGACTTCAGTGATAATGTCTCCATGTACACTCTAGATGACATTAAGAGTCTGTTGTATTACGTCTAGTGTACCACACATTCATACTAAAAAACACATGAGCTAAATGCTCTACACAACTAGCTAATGGTCTAAAATGTGGACACACACTCAGGGTTGAGTGTGTCTCTGGTTCAGAGGCAATATGAGGTCACATTCTCCTGTTAGTGCAGGGAGGCACCAGGGCGTGGCTCCTGGCAGGAAGCGGAGGAGTCATAGTCTTGTATTGGAGGCAGTCTCATTCCAGTGTGGTGTTATGCTACAGGGAGTTGACAGGGCAGTGTAACCAAGCTTTAATTTCTGTTGGTCTTTACTCTTAATAACAGGACGCAGCTAGCATGTTTTTCCCAGCAGCTGCCCTTCCCATGCTGTGAACCCTCTTCTGTGTGTAGGGGCAGCAAGCATCTACTTACCTAGGATCTATTTATTAACCCTTCATAATCCTACAGTTATCACCTTGTAACTGAACAAAAACAATGGTGGTAATTTCTTAACTTTTCTATTTGATTTTTCAGTAATATTCAGATTTATTGTGACATTATTTAATTATTATTTAACTTAATGGACATAAACTGACATGTCTTTTTAAAACATAAACAATAAGACTTTAGAACCTTTTACACTGTAGAAATGTGGGTGTATCAAAATCCACCCAGACTGTTTTAATCTACTTGTTGGTTGGTGCTGACAAAACTCTGTATAGGCACATTTATTATTATATTTATTTTAAATATCTGTTTGATAATACGATCTACAAATTTTTATACACTTCATTGTAAGCTCACCTACTATGTTGTAAACAAATAACCTGAGCATGGTACTACCCAAACTATGGGAATGAACCCCTCTGTGTTAAACAAAGACTGTTCTGATTTTCTGCCAGACCTAAACCCACACAAAAGGCTCCTTCTGCCACCACTGCTATTGTTCCTGCCCGCTGCCTTCAGTGCCTCATTCTGTCGCAGTCTGTATGGTTGTGGCCACACACCCTAGCAACACACACATTCTTATACACACTCAACAAGCAGATCGGTTGAAAAGCCCAATGGTGGACCCATGTAGATCAATACATAGAATACAAAGTGGCCAGTCACATTATGGATCAACAGGTAGAACAACACACAATTCTTCCACACTCGAGAAAACATTCCCAAAGTGTTTTTCCTACAAAATATTTGTGTTGCTATCAGGCAAAAAAATACTATTATTATTATTATTATAAATTACTATCTAATACTGCTCAGGTTTACAGTACTTACTGATCTTACTTATTTTTCTTTATTCAGAGATGATTGGATAGTGTGAGTTGTGTGAAATTTTACCAAACATTATTGAAATGTGCCTGAAAAGTGCTAATGCAGTTTATGGATAGACCGTAACCTCATTCCCTCAGACAGGCACAGAGACTTACCCACACAGGTGCAGGTAGGGAACTCTGCTTGTAGATCCTTAGAGGGAGTATCTAGCAAACTCTTGGTGGGGGTGTCCAGGTAGCGCATAGGAGATTCTAGGAAGCCTCTGAGAGAAGGAGAAGAAGGCAGACCTTCCTTAGTCGGCGTGTCCTCCTCAGAATAGCATGTGGTGGACAGTACTGCTATATCACCCGACGATTCAATCTTCATGCGCTTAGGCAGCGGGGAACATGGTACGCTGAATGGATCTAACACACTGGACTGTTGCTTGTCCACAATGGCCTGCTGCTGCACCTCCATAGGTCTTTCTGTAGATGCCAGTTTCAAGGTTGCTTCACTTTCACTCTCAGAGTCCTTTGTAACTTCCATCCCCTGATCATCTGGATGAGGTGTGGAGCTGGCTTGACTGGTGAGGATTAAGGGATCTGACTGGGAGGTGGACAATGATGTGGAACTGAGGTCCTGAGGACTGGTCTTCCCCAGCTGAGGGGCTGTAACAGTCCCCTCCATGGGTTGACTGGCAGCTACGTCTGGGGCTGAGTCCCCAAATTCAGCCTCAAACTGGCGGATCAGTTCTTCGTACTTCGGATCTATGTTGACGAGACTGGGTAATTGTGAGGTGCTGGATAGAGATGTGGAGGTCAGAGATGTGGTGGTGCTGGTGTTGCTGTAGGCCAGGCTGCCCACCCCTTCAGACTTACCATGGGCTATAGGAGCCACATGTGGGGGCATAGGGCCCAAGAGGGCTGGAGTGTTTTCTGACAAAGCAGAAACATTGGAAGAGGGAGTTGTTGAGGAGTTGGAAATGAATACCTGAGATAAGGCTGGGGCAGGCAGGCCTGCAACAGCAGCCTGAGTGGAGTAGGGCAGCGTGGGGAGAGAACCTTGCAGGCTGGTCAGGGCCGGGGCTCTGTCCGTCATGAGGACTGGTGGTTTTTGTACGGTGATCTGTGTCTGAGGCAGGAAGGTTGGCATGGAGGCTTTTTGCTTTGTCTTCTTGATGATTATCTGTTTGGGTTTCGGCAAAGGGGGGTCTGTAAGCATCCCACTCATTTTTATGACAGGAGATCCCTGGCTGTTTTTTTTCTTCTTGGGTTCTTGTTTGATGGGCAGATGTGGCAAACCTTCTGCCTCCATCTGTGGCCACCACTTTTTCAAGTTTTGACAAGCAAGAGCTGCACGTGGGCCTGGTGCACCAAAGCCAGAGGAGTGGTTAGAAAAGAGGTTCCTCTTGTAGTGAAGATGCTGTTGCAGAGCTGCCTGAGTGGAGTGGCTGATGGTTGCTTGGCCAGGGGACAGGGGAGTGCCAGGGTAGTGCTGACCCTGCTGCTGACCATTAGCCATGGCATAATGGCTCATGGAGGCAGTGTGATGATAATGCTCACCAGAGTCTGGCTCTTGCTTTATCCTGGCCAGTGCTGGTTTATCCTGAACCTGGATGCCCCCATTCTGGTTCAAGCCGAGCTTCTGTGTGACTGGATGTTTGAAAAGAGCATTGCTAAACTTGCCAGTGTTGTCACCAAGCAGCTGTTTGAGCTCTGACATCGGGTCTGAGCTACTATGAGGTGCAGCAGCAAAGTGAGACTGGGAGTCAGACTTCATACACATCCATGGGTTCCTTTGTTCAGACCCTCTGCCTGAGCCCTGCAGCCACTGCTGGGGATTAGGACTGAAGCCTGGTTTTCCCTGACCTGGGAAGGGAGAGGTAGAGGATGGGAGAGGGGTAGCATGGGGTGGCTGGCCCTGGGACTGGGGCCTGTGGTGCTCACAAGACACTGGGGCTTGTTCGCTGGTGTGCAGTCCTGGAGGGACAGACTGAGAGCGTGAGGAAGATAAAAGGGTGCCAGGAGAGAATGGCATCAAGCTAGAACCATTGAGGAGCTGAGAGGGGAGGTTCTGGGTATGTTGATGGTGATGGAGGTTACTGTTGTAGGGGGGTTGACCTGGAGATCCGGCAGATTTTGGACTGGTACTCGATAACTGGGTCAGGGCTTCTATGGCAATGGCTGTCTGAAGACTGATGTTCTTTTCCTTGGCTATAGAGAGCACCTGGGGAGAACAAGGAATTGGGGGTTTGGAGTTGGGCACTTGGTCTCGTCGAGGGCATTGAGTTCCCTGTTGTTGTTGTTGGGAGAATGAAGTAGACTGACAGTGGCCACCATTCACTTGTGGGTGGGGCTGAGGATGCTGAAGGGGTTGCTGTAGATGAGGCTGTAAGTGCGTGGGTGCATCAGCTATCTTGTGGGCACCTTGATCTTCGCTGGCTGCCAATTTAATCTTCTTCTCCAGCCACTCAAGATAGTCTGGACAGTCAGGCCCATCACAGTTGCAGTTAGGGGGCTTGTGTCCATGTTTGGCTTGGCTCAGTGCTGTCTGTAGAGTGTTCAGATCTTCTTGAGGTTCACTTCCCTCAGGAGCCCCTGAAGAGAGTCTGGCCTGAGCCCCCTCAGAACCCATCTCCTGAGTGAACTTTTCATACAACTGGGCTGTGTTAGGCTGCACAAGGAGGCAGGAAGATGAGGAAGAAGGAGGCAAGGAGCCAGCAATAGCAGAAAAAGCAACCAAATTGTGGGCATCCTCCACATCTGCATGGTGGATAGGTTCACCAAGCTTTGTACCACTGTTGCTGTTCCAACATTGTTGTTGTTGTTGGGTGTCATTGACCTTGCCATGCCCTGTCACCCAGCACTGCCTTGGAGGCACACTTCCTGCCCTCTGCTGATCTTTTTCCATAGATCCCTCAACATCATTAGGGAAGCCATTCACTCCATTGGCCAGTTCCAGGCTTAGTGCGCCTTCCTGGAGGCAGTCATGTGACCCAATTTCCATCTGGCCTCCACTTCTGAGGCCATCCACTGAAGTGACTTCGTGAACAGTCTGAAAGACAAACATGGAAAAACGCAAGTGTGATTATACGAATAATAAATAATGAATAAATTCGGGACCAATATGCAAAAAAACACATTATAGTATAAATACAACTAATGAAGTCTAATTTAGTCCTTAATAAATCCTCCCCTTTATAGATATGACAATGTAACATTTTTGGAAAACAGTTTTAGAAAGGAGTTGAACTGTATGGTAATTTAGAAATATGTAAATATATGTAAATATATTACATTATACTGACTGGAGTTTCTATTATTTTCTGCATCTGCATTAAATAACAAAAATCTTTTTGTACAGTTCAACGGGAGCACAAATTAGTTCCTACCTCTTGCTACAGTGCTTTGGCATGATCATCCAGTGTAAGCCATGTGTATTAAGTACTCACAAAATGATCATCTGTATTTCAAGATTAACTTGGCCGAGTATTAATAATCAAGTAATACCAGACTTAATTTCCATTTTCCCAACTGTTATTCAGGTGTCTCCTTTCCACCTCACATACAGAACATACAGCGCTGCAGGGTCAGGTCAGTGGGGCTAAGGAAAACTGAATAAACAATTTCTTCAGTGGAGTGATTTCACAAAAGGCAAGTGTTTGGACAAGCAAGTCACAGGTCATGTGACATAGTTTCACTGTTGTTTATAAATGGACACTCAGCTTCAGATCAGTTGGACTATGCAAAGCAGGCAGTTGGAGTTAAACATGTGACCCATGGTGTTAGAAGAATGTATGGCACTGAGTGGTGTGGGGTATTGAATACAAACTACAAGCAAAATATATCTAATAGACCTAGTAATATTACTATTATTATTAAAAAGTTGTGGAGTTATTGTTGCAACCTCTTATGTGAACTATGAATTATGTATTCCTATTTGTATTATTGTTGTTCTTTTATGGTGTTGCAAACGTAAAATGAAAGAAATGTTAACACAAAACATGACCTAAAATGGCAAAGCTAAAATGACATGACAATATGATAAACATTGTATCATACTAAGTAGCCCATTAGACTTCAGCTTATTTGAGCCAACTAAAAAAAGCATGCCTTAGTTGGTATAAGTATAGTCATAAGATGTAAATAAGAGAACTGCTGACCAAGTGTTAAGCTGGAAATACTGAAATTCTTTGTTGTAGGACTGAAGGAATGTCTTGTTTGAGCATGACTTGTGAAAGCCTTCCGGCAGAAATTGGGATACATGAATTTTGATGAACATGAGCACTTATTTGGATAAACATTCAAATGACAACTAAATGCTAATATGGGAGAGGTCTGAGAAGGTGGAAAGAGTGAAAGTACTGAGAGCAGGCATTGGTATGTGCAGGTAGAATGAGCATCTGTTTGGACCACCTAGACATGCAAATACAGTATTTCATTGGAGCGTCCACTATGGCACTATCAACTTTATGCTATGCAGACATGAGAAGCCGATAAAGTGAAAAAGCCGAGAATTGGCAGAGAGAAATCTTACTGTTACGGTACCTAAACATGCAATGAATCATGAACTGATAAGTACTGAGGGCAGTTTGTTTGGTTTAGGTAAAGAAAACTCTGGAAATAGATACATTAACTTGCAAACTTATATCGTATAAAAAATATATACGATTTAAGCCCTACTAGGCACAGGGCACCAGCAACAGTAATGTGTCATTCCCCGTGTTAGCTGTTCAATTAGATGAGGTGTTAGGATCATAGCAGAATCTTTGTCAAGCTGCCCCTTCTACTAATTTTAATTCACCATACTTTATTAAATGTTGAACTTTATTCAATTTAACAAAACATTTCTTTGTTTTGTTTGATGAAACAAAAGTTATCCGAGGAATGAGTTCTGTGTCTTGTACTGTATAGAGGCCTCTTTCAATCTAAAAAACAACAATTTTCATCAACAATTTTAACATTGTATTAAATGTATCCACTATGTTAAAAGTCATAAACATGATGGCTAAGAGTCATAAATAAATAAGGGGCTCCTTTGTTTGTGTTTTTGCATTTCAAATACTTACTTATTTAGTTATTATCAACCATTTCAGAAGGGTAGATGACCTTCTTAGAAATTTGGTAATACTAATCAGGAGCTGATCAGTACAGCCACATGCATTTATCTCACTTCCTCTCTAAGCCAAAACTAGAACACCACATTAGTAGTTAAACTGAAATAAACCACCTGACCCTCAGATCAAATTACACTTACATATATCAATATAATGCTTACTTTAGTCTGATTGAAGCATGGACAGTACAAATGTAATGTTATATTTGCCTTAATTAGTTCTAAGCTGAATTACCTTGATATGTTAAAGCCAAATATTGTCTGCAATTCACTTGAATACTACTCACAAACAGTATTCAGTCCAGGTTGGGTCTTCATAGGGTATAATTAAATGAGTCTAGAGAGGAACAGTAAACAAAGATAATCCAAGGGCACGCTTGGAAATCATTGACAGAGTTCATGTTGTGGCTGAACATTGTATTTCAACATGTGTAATGACTCTTGTGCAAAGAAAACAATAGAGTCACTAAATTAATATATTTTTTCAGTTTCATTGAAATAATCAAACACACCATTAATACACTTTTTGTGGCTTCTACTTGTGTGTTTACTGTAAACAGAGAAGATACTATAAACAAGTGCCTGTTTTATGCTTCACGCTGCATGGTAGCCTTAACTGTATAGGACAATGTCTATGCATCAAAATACAGGTTTCAAGCACAATCCTTTCCTATCCTTGATGGATATCTAAATTATTTCTTACACATAAATTAACCTCAACCAAGCTAATGGTCTCACATCCCAACATAAATGGGAACCAGTTCTTGATTCAGATATTTGTAAACCCTCCAGTATTCTATCATCTCCACCCAGAAAAAAAGAAGATGGCTTCTGTTTGTAGATCCGTCAGTGTATGACAGTAGAAGGAAGCTTGACGTCCAGCTTCCCCATCATTTGAATAATATTCAAATGAGCCTTTGAAGTGGATAATTGCTGGACAGACAGTATGCTCAGGTCTTTTGAATCTACCTTCTGTACTGGGTGTCTGGTGGGGGTCCCTGGGGGTGGTGGCGGTATTGGTGAGAGGTGGTGTAGGGTTGGACGGGGACTGGGGGTGGCAGTGAACAGCCGGCATGCAATACGTGAGAGGCCCCATGTCTGCACTATCAGTGGCATCAGACGGGAAAGAGGAAGGAGGGGGGTAGTAGCTGCGTGCGGCAGTTATGAGAACTGCAGTGTTGAAACAGTGACTGCAACACTGCACAACCTCCTATCCCACAATCACGCACTGTCAGTCACACTCACAATCTCTTTTCCTCTTTTTCTGAGTTACATACACAAAACACTACCAAAGACAAAAGTCACATGGGTTTAAAGAACCTGAAGTCAAATGTTTCGAACAAAAGGGCTTCACTGGTGTGCCAGCGCAAATAGCGAATACAAAACAAAACACCTCATAAAATATGAGCTTTAAATGAACCTTTACCAGCTCTTTTTCCTCAGTATATGCAGGTGTAGCATATAAATGCAGTGCTGACATCTGCAGTGCTTTACACCTTCTCTCTGGGTGCCTCAGTCTGTATAGACCACGTGCTTTAACAAATATTTACACTATGACAGAGTCAACTATCTTTCTAGGAGACCATCTCTGTCTTTTCTCAAACCATGTCATACACTCACACACTATACAAGTTTGACACACACTAATAAGTGCATCCCAAAAACATCAACACACCTAACCGGATCAGATCTCGCAAAACCTGGTGGACCTGTCATTTCAGTCTGGCAGCCCTTTAAACAGGGTAACAGTCTCCACTGAACAAGTGCTGCTTAACACTGGAGCTGCAAAAAATGGAGTAAAATAAAAGAACAACTAGATAGAGGACTGTAAAATGTGTAAAGACACTAGTGGTGGTGAGGGGGTTAAGTCCAGCTTGTGAGTAGACAGCTGAACCTAAATCCTAGATACACAACACCCCCCTCAACCTCCCTCTTGTCCTCCTCCTTCTTCCCCCACCCCTTCGTTTGCTGCTGTGCCGAGCAGGAACATTAGGCACAGACCCTGACAATATGAAGCCGGCTGAAAGCCTCAAGGACCAGCGACACATACTTACATGGTCCTAGACGTCCAGACAGAGCTGCCAGTCGGAGAGCAGAAAGCTGACGAGGACACAGAGAGGAGCATGAGACTTGCTTGCCGGTAGAGCAGCCCACAAGCAGCCTGGCCTTGTTGGGTTGTATTCCTTTTTATTTCTTCCAGCCTGTGCAGCGCACAGACAGAGCGAGCACAGAAATACACATGCATACATTCACACATGCACACACAGCCAGCCACAAACACAAAACACACCTCCCCCCAGCACAGCACACACGTTTCTCATTCTCTTTCCTCTTCTTATGGCCGACGCTTTCTGTTCTCTCCTTTTTCCTTTCTCATTATCTCTGTCTGCTCCTCCCTTCCCTTTTTCAATATCCTCTTTCTTTCTCTTGGCTACACATGCAGTCAGCTTCTCTTCAGCCCCCACCTTCCCCTCACTCTACCTCCCTCCCTCCATTCCCCTCCCTCTCACGCAGCCTCTCCCTCCATCTCCTCTCCTCTCTCTCTTCAGTATTTGCAGAGCAAGAGGCCATTATCTGAGCCACAGCGGGCACGTACGATGGAATGGAGGAGTGTGCAGTGAGCTGAAACAGAGAGAGCTGTGAGGGATAGCAACTAGCAGCAGCAGCCTAGGAAACAGCACAATGCAGCAGGGCTCTTACCAATGAGAAAACCTCTCTGTCTCTATCCACGCCCTGCAACACTACTTGCTCTGTTGTATGAGATCATAATACATATAAGGCTATGTTGTGTGTTTTGTTTATCTACAAATGTCCATTATTGGCAATTTTTGGCTATGACAAAGTTTCTCTGCTTTTGAGTACAGAGGCGAATCAGCGGCACCCAGCAAATATACACAATCTCAACTCACAATGTCATCAACAGGAAAAACGAGGAGCAAATGAAAAGCATCGTTTTGTTGTTTGTTAATGCCTTCTGCTTTTCCTTACGGGGATTTTTTTTTTAATGTTTGAGCATTTAGATTCGGCTCAGCTCTGGGCTGAAGGAAAATCCGCTGATAATGGTTCTTCGATTTCCATTTTCTTCCTCATCTACATTCACATCGGTTGTCCATTCCCCGTTTGAATCAAAAAGCTTCAATCTTACAGCCGAGGCTGATAATAGATCCTCTAGCAAGGTTGCATAAACAAGAAAGAGCAAGAATGGTAGATGAGAGGGAGCTGGTTTGCTGGCAGTCACACTGGCCCTTACTCCAAGATCCAAAGGATGCAGACGAGGTGTTAAGGGTTCTGAGATGAATCTGAGTTTAACGAACGATCATTCCTCAAACCTCCATAATATTAACTCACAGTCTTACAAGGAGGAAGGACATAGATGGTGATTATGATTATGGCAGAAGTGTAAGAGCAAGACAGCTACAATGGGGAAGGAACAGATGACATTTCGACATGAAGGATGAAGAGAAGGGAATGGAAGACGCTGAGGAGAGGGAAGACAATCAGAGGGACATCTGTGGAGAAAACAGGAGTTATTCATGTGATTGATTCTGTATTGGGAGGGAAAATGATGAATACGAGCAAGAGGAAACAAATAGAAAGAGGATCGGCAGGCTGTTGCCAAATGAAATCAACTCATCACAGTTTGCCGAAGTCCCAGTGCTTCTGCTCTCTCCTGTCCACCAGCCTACAATAGCGTCGTCTTGTTTTCTCTCCTCACCATTGTTCTGCATTGGCGTCACTGCCATTTTCATCATCAACGATGTCATGATCGCTGGTTTCCTCTTGCCCACTTTTTGGCTGACCGGCCTTGTGGTGTCTCCTCTCTTCTCTCCACCAGTGCTGGAGTTTTGAAGCAGATTTAACCAGGAGGAGGGGGTGGGGGGGGGGACATGGCCATCTCCCCCATGCAGTTCGCTGTCAGCTCCTGCGTAGTGTTTTTCTCTTGTATTACTACAGATTGTGCTGGATACACTGCGCTATGGCTGAATTAACTTTCTTTGGCTTCCCCTGTTTTTCTAGGTCCCTCTTGATCTCTCATCCTCTCTGGCTTTCTCAGTCAGCCTCTGCCTCCCTCTTTCGATATGCTTCTCTGTTTTGTTTCCTGAGCCTTTTCTCCTTTTAGCACAGATTGTTGAGTTACCGTTCCAACACTTTCTGATGCACCCGCTCTCTGGCCCTGTACATTTTACACTGCCAGTCTCTCTGTTGCCACACATATTCGTATATACACACACAGATGAGCGCCAATCCTAAAGAGAAACACAGCGCAGCCTAAGCTGTCTAAGGGAAGGAGAGAAGTAGAGCATTAGGTCACATGACCAGAGAGTGCCAATGAGTGAGAGCGAGAGCAGTGAGCAAGAGAGGTAGGAAACACATGTGGCGATGACATAGCTGCATCGTCATCATCAGTGTCTCCCACCAGGATGCTCGCCTCCGCCACTGGGTGGGCACATGTGTCACCTGACACAAGCCCACTATCTGCTATCACCAACACCACACACCAACTGACACTTGAAAACATGCTCTTTCACTCACCCAACTCACTTGCGCTCGCTCGCTCCCCCAGCTGCCGTGACACAGCATTTCTAGCTCAAGACTCGTATTAACCCCTGAATTACATGCTCTCCATGCCCATCATATTAAAAACCTACCACCTAAACACTAAACATTTGTACTATCTTTCACTGCTGTGCTGTTATCAGAAAATTCATACCTTTCAGTAGTGGCAGTTCTTTGTTGTTTAACAGTAACATAATTGTTAGGCTAAAAGAGACCTCTGCAGATTGACAGCCATTACAAATTAATCTAATATAATCAGTGCTATAAATGAATAACATATATATATATATAAAACACTGTTATATATTATCTAACCCAACAAAAAAAAAAAAAAACAGAACAGAAACACGAGCTGAACTTGTGACCTAGATAACAGTACTGTCACTCAACAAGATACATTAACTTGCTCACTCACATCAAGAAAACATGATCTCTGACTTGGTCACGTACACAGCTGAGTAAAACCATGAGCTATTATTTGACCAAAACATCAACATGGAAGAAGAAATCCCCACAAAAACTAAATCAGCTGTTTGCTATGCATACAAAATATTGTAAACACAATATATATGACACAATGTATGTAGGTAGGCCAAACTTAATTACAGTGACACTACTACTGATACTATGTTCTTGGTAATGAGATGTTTCTGTGTTATTAAAGTTGTACACAGAAGCACAGCACACAATCTTGCCATTCAGATTTGTTCTGAAATCCCCTTCTGAACTACTTCTAAGCTTCTTAACACAACACAGTGACGGGTTACATTATAACTGGAAGCCATACAGTCTGGTTAACTTGTAACTCAGCTGTGTTCACTTCGCATGACACTGGGACTTTAAGACAATGGAAATTACAACAACAATGTAAGCACCTTAACCTTTTAGTGAAAACAAAATGGAAACCATGACACTTACTGTAAATCTGCTGTAGCCCGGCATGGGGAGAGTGAGAAAGGAAAGTATAACAGAGACTCCAATTCAAATCTTACATCAACCACTTCATCTCACAATGTAGTCAAATTATCATCCAAATGAGTTGTTTCACGCCCTCATCTTTCTCTTTCTCTCTCTCCATCTCTCTCACTTCTCTGTCTCTCGCTTACTGTTTCTCAGCAGCTCAGAGGAAAGGTCTTGGTTGTAGGAGTGATGACTGACAACAAAAGTCCATCCTCAGCAGTGTGTGTTGGGTTGACTTGCATATGACTAAGCCTGAGTCATCTTTGGCTTTTCTTCTCAACAAAGTCCTGACATAAAACTCTCACACATCAGTAGTGGGAGGTCTGTGTATGTGAGACACACAAAACCCAAAAAGAACAAATTGTTTCAAAGGCTCAATGGACAAATTGCATTACTAAGGACTTATTTGACCTCGCGTTTCTGCATCTTCATCATCTTTAACCAGTGAGAAGATTTGTGTCTGTAAGGGTGAAAATGAGTTCTCTGGCAGCCATTAAAAAACTACTCGCATGAGCATCACGGTCATGACATGCATGAGGGGCTTCTCCCCTCCTCCCATCTTTTCCTGTCAGCTGACATCACCTCCCTCTACCACTGCTTCCATCTACTAACCCCCTCTCTCCGTTCCCCTCTCCCTCTCTTTTCACTCTGTGTCTTTATCTTTCTGTTTCTTTCTGTCACACCAGCCCCCCACCCCCTCCCCCAATACACACACCTCTCACCTAGCACATCATTTGTTATCATATACACACACACACACACTCCAGAGCCTCCTGCAAAAAACAAGACTTTTCCTCTGCACCAATACATACTCACATGCTAGTATGCATACAGTAGTGGACCATTAACTGAGGGTCACTGGGTTTAATGGTGGGAGGGACAAGAGGCTGGAGGGCTGCACTGAGGACATTAGATTTAACAGAGTAGGCGCAACACAGAGTGTTTTAGTCTGGCTAAATAAATCAAACCAATATCTCACTACAATCACCTATTATTGTAAACAATGGTCTGTTTTTAGACTGGTTTTGTCATTTTATGAACAACCCTGTCACAGAATGACTGACCGTGCCACATATTTACCATATCACAATCATTCCATCTCTCTGTATATGGTGATTAAAGCACTCTTAACATCTTGTTTTTGTTATTTAAGGCATACCCTTGCTATTACTTTCTTCTGTTTGGCTGTTTTTCTCTTTTTGTCTTTGTTTAGTTGTCATCTGTCCACCCGTCCACAACTACCCCTCACCCCCCCACACCTCTGACCTGCTCCTAGGAAGGATAGATTGTAGTGTGTTTGGGTGTGGATTGTAGTAACAAGTGTAGGGTATCAAGTCTGAGTCATACCTCCTGACATTCGGCACGTGCAAGTCAGCACGAATAACCCAGCTGGGGAAGCCCTCCCCCCCTTCCTCCAAGCCCCTCCTTTACCACTCCTGACAAAGAGAAAGGGAGGAGTGGTTTGGGAGGGAAGAGAGAAAAAAGATGGAAAGGTGGTGATGGGTGGGAGGCTGTTTTAAGCCTGGGTGGAGCCACTAAAAAATAACGATGAGGAAGAGGAAGGGGGGCTGTTTCTAAGAGATGATTCTTTGTGCTTACGGTTTGGGACATTAAAATAAGGAGGTGAATGTTATCAATATACAGAATATGTTTTCAAATGAAGAGAGTGGCTAACAGATGGATGGAAATAACTGAGTTCAATTTGTTCATATAATGGTTCAAAGAACACTGCACAACTACCTGACAGCATAATACACGCCAAGTCATGAAAAAGAGCTGACCAGACAAACCTGATTGGACAATGACGTAATCATTAACAGAATGCAGGCATTACTAACACCAGAGAATCACTGAACGATTATGTGGTGAGATTTTGGAAATAATATTTAGAGGTTAAATCATATATTGCTCAGGTTTGAGAAGGAAAGCAGAGAGAAAGCAAGAGAAACCTTTCTCAGTCCTGCATAGTGGCTGTGTGCCAGCCTTGTCTCTCTCAGGACTTGGGCTAAGATTAGCTTCCCATATGTTCAAGTCAGGCGTAGCCGGGCTTAAAGGGCCAGCACTTGACTGTGGCAAAACAGAAAACCCTTAAACAGTGTTGAGGTCAAAATTTTAGATTATTAATATTATATTTCTATCATTTTATATTAAAGGCAGGTTCCTAGAAAAGGATCACTAGATGTTAGTTTGTTTTTCTAATGTGAAGTATTTGAATAAGAAGTATTCTGTGCTTTCCTGAGGTACTAGTTGTTAACACTGTGTTACATTATAATCACTTCAACCTTCCACTGTTTTGGATATATCAGCCTACAGTGTATTCATATGTTCAGAAATCAATATTTTCATGTGCGTGTTTCAGCAGTGTGATGAAAACCCGAACAGCTGTGGCACTGAGTTGCATAAAACCTGGCAGTGTCTGGAAGCAGTGGGATTCGGGATTCTATAAACTGTATGCCCAGTGGGAGCAGCAGAGCAGCCGCCAGAAAGGCGAGAGTTAAAGAACTCCAGCAACAGCTGAGGGCTCCTCCCCCTGTCTTTCCATTCATTTTTTATTAACTGCGGCACCAGGCGGCTGACAACCTCCCTCCGACATCAAACACAGATACCACTAACAATGCCAACAAGCCACCAACCACAGCTCATCGTGCCATTCATGCGATCGATCCGGTCAGGGCTAAGAGTAGTGTAAATCCAGCAATGTTCATTGGTATAGGAAGAACCATATCAGGACAAAGAGTGTGAAAATGGACATCTGATGATTGTCATGAATTAAAACTAAAACATGGCAAGTCTCTATACAGTATAATAATGAGATCGTGCACGTGAGGCAATTGTTGGTGACTACGGTAGAAACATTCAAATGTCCCTAGGAATTAAATTATGTGGGTTGTTCTCTAGTCCTTAATGTTACATTGTTAAAAATGTCCATTTACAACCACTGAAGGAAGGCTGAGTGGTAACCACCTGCACCTGCACTACATGTGGTTCACTGTTGACACAACAGTTGCCCAGGGCCTGGTAGCAACCAGCTCTTTTTGGGTTTGCATGCAGCGGTGTAGAGGATGGTTAATGGGTAAGCGGTCACCTTTTAACTTACAGACAATGATTCACCTTCAAGTTAATTCATATCTTCTTCTTCTCTTTCGGCTTTTCCCATCAGGGGTCGCCACAGCGAATCATCCTTCTCCACCTAACTCTATCATGTGCATCTTCTACCCTAACACTAGCCAACCTCATGTCCTCTGTTAAGACATCCATATATCACCCTGTAGGTTAACAGCATCGGTGGCGGTCGTTGTTAACCCGGGCCTCGACCGATCCGGTATGAAAGTCTTGTGAATGATTCGCATGGTTATTTTGGCAATTTTTACGCCGGATGCCCTTCCTGACGCAACCCTCTCTATTTATCCGGGCTTGGGACCGGCACAGAAGTCACTGGCTTGCAACCCCTATGGCTAGATTCTTCAAGTTAATTCATATAATTAGTGATAATAGGATTAAGGAACAGTAGTATTAAGGACATACAATAAATAAATGCTTCTCAGGACACAGAATTTTGTTTATATTTTTCTGTTTATATTTTTGCCAGCATTGTAATCAGGATTAATCACATGAGCCCATAACAACATGAAGTCAGACACTATTCAATGCCAAAAACTGACCAGAAACAGTTTAAAAAAATGCAAACACATTACTTGTAAGTCTTGTTATCTTGTGTCGGTCCTTCTACAGCTCTGTTAAAGATTATGAAACACCCGTCACTATTATCCAGTATCTTCAAACAAAGAGTAATACACTAGGAGACACGATGACCTTAAGATTATGAGATAAATGTGTCTGTATCCATTAGATCATTAGCTGTGTGTCATGGCATATGGTTAACTGGGCTGCATTTCTTTACTGACTTAGTGGAAACACTGCGGTAAATACACTGAAAGCAAACGGTGAATGGAAGAGATGATGTCAAACCCTCCACTTCCCGGGTCTGTACTATATACCAAACCACTTACTACACAAATACACACACGTGTATGTAGTGCCGGCTAGTTGGTCATGTGACCAACCTTGAATGCCGGACTTGAGCTAAAATTAAAGCAATGATGTCATCAGACATTCAGTGTTGCCACGGAAACTAGGTCAGTGTTAACCCCTTGTGAGCGAGGCTGGGGATTCCACGCAGGGCTAAACATGTGATTAACAAACGTTCCATCTGCTGTCACGCACTCGGTGGTTCGAGTGTTTCTACTCTGCTTTTGACTCTTTCCCACCACTGTATCGTGTGAAGTTCATCTAGTGTGTAAAGAGGAAATCCTGTGTATGGGCGTGGAAAAAAAATCACATACGTGCAAGTTTGTCTGTCTGTCTTGTGACCTGTTGTGGTAACCTCCTAGTTCAGTTTTGCCTCCAGCAAAGAAAACTACCAGACAAACAGCGTGATGTAAAACTGAACTAAATTATTCAGAGTGCTGTAGAGTCACTTTCTAACCATGTCTGCTGTCACGCAATGTTTTTATGTTCTGACATCTTGTTGTCGGAGTACTTATTTAAAATGTCAAAAATAGTACCTTGAACCTATTGAGTGCTTGTCTTTGTGTAAGCAGGAAAATGTTCATGACACAAACACTTCAACAAGGACATACACAGCAACCATGACCTCTACAAACAGGAACTCATGAAAGCCACAAAGGCAGGGAGCACAAACTTGTTAAACACGCTCAACTGCTCCTCTCACGAACAGACAGGTCAATTAATTTTTTCTCTGTGTAGCAGATGGCCGTATACTTATCCTTTATAGATAAAGAAACTTGATGGGGATTAAATAAAGCTTAGACATAAATCAGTATGTAAGTAGAACTAAACTAAACCCATTCAACACGTTTGCAATTGACTGTTGACTGTTATGGAGATATGTCCCCGAGTCGTTTCCACACATATATACTTATACACTTATACTGTTATAACCCTGACAAACGTTTGTTATGGCGCTTAATAAACTCTAGGAAACCTCACTGCTCAAACTTCCTTTCCACATAAACACACAAGCGTGCCCCGACTTGGCAAGCTCCAGAACAGCAGCTCTTAGCGGCCACACGCCACAGGTTACTACGCCCGACAATCAAACACGTACGCATGCGTGACCCACTAACTTTTACTCTCTTTACCTCATTTGACTCCAGAACCTAGGAGAACAAGGACGGCCCCCTGGCTCCTGAGCCAGCGCGCAGGGTTCCTCCTCCACCCTCCTACTCTCCTTGGTCTCTTGTATCTACACATGCCTGGCTCTGGCACCAATCAGCGGGTAGCGTGGGACACTTTAAACTCAAGATGCCGCCACTTGATCACTGAGGCGCTCGGCTCACTTGGACATAAAGCCGAAACAGCTGATTTAATGTAGTCGCCTTCCATGCAGGGCAACTCGGATGGGAAGACAGACGTCTGTCATGTGTCTAACACACCTTTATTCCACCTTTCAATAATATCTGGGCTAATTTAACCATATTATGTCTTCACTGAAGAAAGCGGTAAATGGTGTAATGACATCCTGTCAATGATAGCCTTTTCTGATCAACAAACCCGATTCACACAAATACACACATATACAATAAAGATAATATATGTGTAAAAATGCAGGTCTGGACTGGACTGTTGATTGCCTTGGCTAACCACCACATTTACAACCCATGAGAGCCTTACTGCGCTAATGAACCAACATTTGAGAATCAAAGCAAAATGGACAGAGATTACGCACTGATGACAGAGATGACACACACACAACAGCGCGCCCAGTACTCTCTCTTACCTCAGCTGACAGTGCAGGGTTTCCCAAACAGCCTTGACTGTTGTCTTCAAAATATTCCACCTTTACAGCCATTGAACAGAAGAGAAGTGGGAGTGAGTAGGAGACAGAGATAGATGGGGGGCGGGGGGGGATAACAATCAATACAATAATGCGACAAGGGCCTGATTTGTCATTAAGGAAAGTAGGACTACCAAGTACAATATGGATGTTCTACATGCATTTTTCTTATCATTTCTGTCTTCCTCAGCAACCATCAAAAAACAGCTGTACATGCAAATCTCTTTTCTTTGATTTGTGCTCAAACTGTGAGCCGGCACTTCCCTCTACTGCTGGGACTGAAAAGCTGAGAGCGCAAAAGCAAGGATTCAATTTCAATTATAGACTTATGTAATGTCTGTATCCCAACCTGGCGCAGCCTACTTAATATATGTATTAGACAAGTCTGTATAACTCAGTTTTATAAAAACAGGTAAACAGACAAAACATGCACGCAAGTGTGAGGGGACAGGTCAGCTGACAGTAAGATGGAATAGATGGAAATGGTTCATCAATGCAGATGTGATTATTGTAAAACAATGGCATCTTCTGCTTCTCCTCTGGCACAGCATACCCCCCCACACACCACCCCCCCACCCCCTGTCTACATAGCCCCGGCTGTCTCAATTTTAAATAATATGTTTTGTCTTGTAGCTGTTCCCCAGTCCCGCCAACCTTATCCCAGCCCCCACTCCCCTACCCACCCACCCATCATTCCTAAAATAGTCTAGAGTGATGAATATTTACCCTCCAAGTCTCTGAGCTGCCTTGGTTTGTACTCCTCCGTCTGTTGTCCGAATCCCCATCAGAAGACTCCGACTCCCTCTTGTCTTCACCTCTATCCCTCTATCCCTTTCTTCTCTCTCTCTCTCTCTCTGTCTCTCCACTCTCCTTTCTCGGTCTCTCGTTCTCTCTCGTCAGTGTTCCAGCAGCCCATTCAGGAAGCCATCTTGTGTTTTTAATCTGGTTGTACATGAGCCCTCGTACGCACGTTCTCTCTCTCTCTCTCTCTCTCTCTGTCGCTTACTCTCTTGCTCAACCCCCTCCCTCTCTCTCTGTACTATGCCAATAGGTCTATCGCACACACGCTCATACACACACACTGTGATCGCTATCACTCCTTCCTCCTACTCGTTTTTTTTTGTCTCCTTCTGCATACATGATGTGAATGCCCCTTCAGCCACCCCCTCCCCCTTCTCTCCCTCTTCAAACATATACACTCATGAACAAATGTACACACACACACACACACACACACACACAGCTTGCCGGAGAGACGTCACACTAGAGATAGCACACAAAGGCAGTCTGTCCACCAATCAGAGACCAGGCTGGGCTCTGCTGCTAGGGTGAAACTGAAGGAGAGCACATAAGGGCGGTGAGAGAGACAAGGAGAGAGGGAAAGAGAGAGAGTCAGTAAAAAGAGGAGGTTAAAGTAAAAAAAAAAAGAAAAGAATCTGTGAGTGTGCGTTTGTGAGTGTGCAGCAACATAAAAGAGAGACTTGCATACAGAGACTGAGTGAAGGTGGACAGGAGGTGTGCGTGTGTTGGAGGGGGGGATGGGTTCTCTCTATGCCTGTCAATTATCTTCTCGAACTCGCCTTCCCTAAACAATGCCTCTGGTATGTGGTATCACTGAGCACCATCTGTGTCACGGCTGCCTGCAATAACTGGACTGGACTGCACAGCATGCGCACACTCATTCACACACTGAACCTCTTAGCACAACCACGCAACCCCCGCCACCCTCTGACAAGTAAAATGCACAATTATACAGCAGAGCCCACATGCTGACCCAAAGCAGGTGAAGATGAGAAATGAGCGCAGTAATGCTGGTGCACATTAAAGCTGCACAAGTGCCATAAGCTAAGTTGCTATATTGTTCTAATAGCACATACTATTAGCCATGATTGTGTTCAGTAATCTGTAAGGCAGACACATGGAAACACTACGTCAGCCTTTAATTTAAAAGCTGACAAGGCCTTAGGTTTCCTTAACAGTCTCTGTGAGAATTACATACCTATCATACTCTGGAAGCCTGAATTCATAATGTTTACTTTGTGTCAAAGATCAACTCAAGCGTGTGCTCCCTTTAAAAAGAAAAATCAGCGCACATACTTGCCAGAGAACTGAACATAACCACAAATGCCAAGAGGAAATGGTTTTGTCCAAATCAGCAATCGGGTACCTCTGCCTGGATGCATTTCTGTTCCCTCTTAAAAAAAACTGTCATTGATCAGCTTTTGTTAAACGGGAAATTAAAGAAAAACAAAACAGTGCAGCCAAACAGTGTGTTGCGATATGGGAAACACCAAAGATGTGTGAGCGTGAAAGGGCTGCTGAATTAGAAACCTCCGAAAGACAAGACAAAGTCAGCGAAAGTTCAGGCAGTCTGGCGAAGACAAAGTAGATCGAGGCAAAACGGACAGATAGCAAGAGGCAGACAGAGGCACAGAAACAGAGGAGGGAATCGAAAAGGGAAAGGCAGCTGAAATGTGGCGCGCTGAGGCGATACAGCCACACGATGACACAGCATTTCTTGTGTCTGTCTCACGCTCTCATATGGCAAGGGAAATCCCCTCTGCTGACGTCAGATGGGCCACGTGTGTGTATGAATGTGTGTGAGTGCGTGTGTTTATGTGTGAGCAGGGGCGTGCTTGTGGTAAGCTGGACAGCGATCTCGGCTGCTTGGCTTCAGTGTGCTTCGTTACAGGTGTCCGGGGTAGTTACAATACTTGATGCAGTAAACGTACAGCCAGCGTAGTCTAAGCGCAAGCGTTTCAGTAAAGTGAGCAAGAGTAAGAGAGTGGTTATGATATCACGCAACTGGTGACTTAATAATAATGATTTCAGTGTAAGTGTAGCAAGTAAAAACTAGTGCGACAGTGGAAGGAGAGGTTATTGGAGGCCTAGACATAATAACAGAAGGGGGAAGAGAAAATAATACAAGCTTTGCTATATTTCACTCTGATATAAATCCAGTCTCTTAAGTAAATGCAGAATCAAAAGGACAAAACATCTATCAACTAGGATATCTCTCACTGAAGGAAACCTTCCCTCCCCCTGCAGATGTTTCCAGCCTTCAATGGACACATGGCAATCACTGACAGAACATAATCACCAACACACGTGCAAATCCCACTTACTCCCAAGCAGCATCATAATCTTGACACACGTATGCCTTCACTGAGTGTCATTTCATTCAATCATGCCCCGTCTGCTGCTGTAATCTACTCACATGTAATAGAATAGTGGTCTCTTCCCAGACCTATGGACCTGTAATAAAACCTCGCTCCTGCTCACACTCACATTCAAACATAGAAACACACCAGCCACGAGAGTGCCAGGGTAGTTTGCCTGCTATTAAACTAATTGGTGTAATTATTGGCAGTAATTAAACTAGTCTGCACAGTCCTAGTCTGTATTCTACACATGTAAACAAGTACGTTTACCTGTCTCAAGCACAGACTAGGAGTATTACTGACAGTACAGAACCTCAGTACTACTAAGTAAGAAAAGATGACGTGATGTGGAGGCAAAAGCTAAAGGGTAAAAACATTGTTTCAACTGTACATTCAATTAACAGTGTTAAAGGCAGAGTGAAACTACAAGGAGGCTTTGACTGGCTGTATCATTGCAGTATGGACTGTTGATTAATAAGAATGTTTTCGTATAAATCATAATTGGGAAAGAGGGAAATTGTTTGGCTGCCTCGGGGAAGAGGTCCCTTGGGGTCAGAGGTTTTGAAAGGCTAAGGCTGTAAACATCTATTACCCCTAGCAACAAGAGAGCCTCTGAAAAAAGGCAATGGTGCAAATTAGTTACAATTACAATTAGAAAACAAGTTTAAACAAGTGTTTCCCTCTCAGCTGCTGCACTCACATGACAAAGACATGAAATAAAATGTTTAACTGTGCTGCAATGTGTATGAATCTGCCTAATGATTCTTTATATGACCATTGCAGTTGCTTGCTGTGTTTTTTTTTGTTTTGTCTCTCATTTTATAATTGGTGACAATAGTCAACAGTTTTATTCCATAAACCACTTAAGAGTAGTGTAGTGTTTTTGGATTTGCTGATTTCATTACTGAAAACTATGGTTATTGTGCAGACCTCCATGTGTTGATTCCACATCATTAGAAACATCTTACTAGACAGGACAGGACAGGCCTGAATAGTGCTGATGAAAACCCTGACTTCCTGTTTGCTGCAACCAAACCTCAGGCATTTTCCTCTGAAAAACAATAACATGTTCTTGTCTGCAAAGGCATCTGTACCTCTAAGCTAAACCACTAGACATACTGGGTGCTGAGGAGGTATTGAGTATATATTTATTTAATTATGCCAATAGAAACTTCATAGGTAATTTTAATTGATGAAAACCTGAATAGATAGAAATGCATTACCTTTGTACCAGCTTTGCAATTGCCTGTGTTCAGACAAATCATTTGCAAAATGCTGAATGCTTCAAAAACATGACAGTAGCTGTGTTTTGGTATCACGCATTGGTCATTATTATGGTCATTCAGAATGCATGACCACCCTATTAAGGATTTCTTCCTTCTATTCCCTCTTCTCTGCCTTTTTTCTATTCATCTATTAGCATGTGGAGATGCAGTTAAGTCTCCATTCTTTGGTTGTGCTTTAGTAGCCATTTCTGTTTTTGTCTTCCTTGTCCTCCTCCAACACTGCTGACCATTTACTGCATTTTCCCGTCCTCCTTCTTGACTCAACAGCCCATCCCCCGTGTTTAAGACACTGGTATACATACAAACACAGAGTCACACACAATGGGTTCGTACTTCCATTAACACAAGTGCACAGTTTAAAAACCTGCACTCTTTCTCTTTCTTCACACACCCGCACTCACACAAATACTGGATGCCCTAAGGTTAACCCCCACTCTAATTCTAAGCCTCAGAGGTCAAAGGACAAAGCACAGGCAACGGCAGGAATTCTCCACTGCTGCTGTTTGGTAGCTTTCACAGTCTCTCAGCCACGCAAACACCCGCACACACAGCCTACTCACAATATGAATAAAACTTTTCATTGGTTTGTCTTAAGGAGAATATTAAGTGATATGTGCAACATTTGAAAAAGTACATCTATTTATTTACTGCATTGACTTTAGTGAAGATAGTTTTCTGTGGGTTAACTCCTCTGTTATTCTAACAGAGACAAAAGACAAAGCTCAGATATCTACTTTGCATACATTAGTGTGGGTGAACACAGGCCCACTGGCTGCTTTATGACACTGCAACACTTCTGTTTGAGGTTACTTCACAGGCTGCAGCATGTGTAAAACCTCCTATATATTTAAAAGGCCATAATAAAATGAGATTGACATATGATGACCTATGATGAGGGCTAGTTTCTGCAAAAGCTGAGGTAAAGTGGCGTTGTCATGAGGAGAAATGTAAATGTCATTTTCAAATACATTGCCACATCCGTTCACATTACACTGTGTCATTTGCCATTTGCTTATGTAAGAGAAACGGGTCGAGGCTTGACACATAAGGAATGCTAATGGTAACACTAGCAGCTATAATAGTCTGTAACTGCAGCAAGTGAATGGATGGGTGGGTGGATGGATGGATGGATACACTCCCTATTCTATTCTGGTCTGCTACTCAAGTACCTTGAGTGTGGCCCTAGAATACCACAACCAGCTAAAAGTAGTATATGTTTGTATGGTAAAAATCCTGGTGTAGGTGTTTTAGGTGGCTTAAAGGAACAAGCAAATACTTTGTACACAAATAACGCTTAAAATAGTCTCTCATGTTGGGAAAAAACTAACCAACATTACCTGCACAGTCACCAGCATTTAGGATATTTGTCCACATAACAACAAACCCTCTTAACTTCATATTTGACATAAGTCTATTTGAATTTTTGACCTACAAATGCTGGCATGAGACACTCACAAGCAAGCATTCAAAATGGTTATTTTTCAACTGGAGAAACTGTTATTTTTGTTTTCTGTGTTCTGTGTTTTTTGCCATTTCTTTGTCAAATATATCATATTTCAATCCAACAAGAAAAAGCCTAAGACTGTAGTTTTTCCAGAAAAGAAATGTAATGATCACTAACCTCCCACTCGTTTTGTCGCTTCTTCAGCTGTTCACATTTGCGGAGCTTGCAGATCTGCTTGCCTGTCTTGCGGTTTAGGCAGTTTGCACAGGAACCGCAGTTCTCTTTGCGTAGACAGGGAACACAGGCCCCACATTTCTTCCTCCTTTTCTTCTGGAGGTCAACAGTGGCATCAAGGGAGGCATCGAAGGGAGACAGAGAGAAAAGCCCACCTTGCTGGTGTTCTGTCTCGATATATTTGCTCAGAGGTGACGTCTGCTCTAAAGATTTCCTATGCATGGGGAGAGACTGAGCTTCATCTGTGTCCTTGGAGAATTCATAAATGTCGTCAGGTGGCGGACCGGGCCATGCTCTTGGTTTAGGCATTGTGACTGTCTTGCCTTATGTGTAATCTGTCTCTTAATTACGGAGACTTAAAAACCGTGGATAAATACAGCTATGTTTAAAAAGTAGCATTTAAAATCAACACCAGATACCACCCAAATGTACAATGATTAAGTGGTGTACTTGCCGTAGTTTGTCTGGTTCTATTAACAGTTCAAAAAAGCTTCAAGCCCCTTCACTCTGTGGTCTGTTGTCGAAGAAGTTACCGTTCATCTTGTCTTTCAGGCTGACAGATCTAAAAACGACCTCATTATTAGATTGTGTTCTTGGTCATCCAGGTGGGCCAGGGGAATCTGGGAGGTAACTTCCAGCATGAAGTCCATCTTTCCAAACTACCCTGAGGAACGGCTGATGATTCCCCGGACCTGGGATGTCATGGCATGGTGTGGGCACCGTCTGGAAGTGCACAAGGCAAAGACAATACAATTAATACTAGAACACTAGAAGAAAAGTATTACTACCCTTTTCCTTTTTAGGATCATAATGGCCATGCTGAACAGTTATTATATAACAGGTATTAAGAAGACATTAGTCATTAGGACTTAATCATTTATCAGACTAGACCAAACATCATCACTTCTAAATGTTAATGTAGTTACAGCCTATAGTTGGTATAAGTGACAGTGTAAGAAATGAAATATTAGATGCCTTGGCCTACACTGGAGTCAGTCTGGCACCTCTGATTACTGTCTGGATACGGTCTGGTTTCCAAACACAGCTGTCAGTGCTGTGCATCTAGTTGGCTCATAGCCACACAGTCCTACGTGAGCAGTTTGAGAACATAGTGTTTTAATGGCAGACCCCACATAGACTGGGGGGCCTTATGTGTCCCTCAATGAAAGACGGGGGTTCTGAGTTGATGCCAGGGACAGTCCTCTTTGTCTTGTGGTCGCACGCTCCAGTCAACCAGCAATAAAGTGGATTGTGCTGAGGAAGCCCAGTGTTGCTTTGCTGCTGCATGTCTCTGCACACAGCAGTGCAATGGAGGATTCACGTTACCTAGAGTAAACATGTGGGGGACCTTTCTTTAACATTACCCAGTGGGCTTCCACATGGAAGTACATTTATAATTATTACACATGTGAAAAATGAAATCAGATATTTATGGGAGGATGTTTCAAGGCGGGAAAGTGGACTTGTTGCAACACAGCTAATTGTTGCATTTTATCAGATAATGGAGAACAAACTAGTAAAAATAAAATACATGTACTCAATAACAAAATACTGCAATGTGACAAAGTATAAAGGCCACTTGAAGATGTGTGGCGCAAAATGTTACACGGTAACTATTAGCTTGTTACTTTTAGCTTGCTAAGTGCCGCCTGTGTTTCCATGTTTTACAAGAAATAATTGTTAAAGCGTTATAACAGCGAATAATGGAAGTTAGCAAACATCTTAACTAAGTTTAAAAAGCTTACCACAGAGGGCTCCATGGTGTAGCTTATAATTTGTAGTATGAGGTGTGAAGATGACATGAGACTAGAAGTCCCTACCTGTCCACTTTAACAGTAATGCGCTGATGAATGCTAATGTACATGCAGGCAAATGTGTGTCTTCAATATATAAGAGCACAGCTGGTTTGGAGAGCACAGCCCTGACTGCCTGCTGCCCTCCAGTCGTCCATCAGGGAGTGTGGATCCAGCAGCAGACTGCGGACTGTGTCTAACTCCGAGCCGCTGCCGCGTCCACGTGGTTCCCGACGGGGAGTCCGTGCAGCCCGCGGCGATCAAAGCTCTCAGAGCCGGAGCAGCGGGCTCCCTCAGATTTCCAGCACGATAGTGTAATCTGCAGCATTAGAGCTGTCACACAGCACACTCGGCTAATTGCCGCAGGTGACAAAAACAGCACTTTCCCCGATGTGTGAATACACGTTCAGATCTACATCCACAACACAAGTCAAACTCCGCCAATAAAACAGGTACCAGTAGCATCCGTAACAGCTTAGTTTCAAGCAGCGTTTTATGAAATGTTAAGATTGATAAACAGAGACTGAAGTTGAGTTTACCCACAACTATGAAACATGTGCAGCGGGAGGAAACCGTGAGACGAGCTGCAGCAGCGGTGGCTGGGTCTTTAAATGCCTCGATCCTCCTCTTCAGTGACAAAAACACTAATCAAAAGTGTGTGGGAAAAGCTAACAACAAGCTCTTAGCACCAGAAAAAGTAGTTAGTAAAGAGCTAAAACACTTGTCCACTCGTGCACAGAAGGGGAGAGGGAGGAAACACCTAATGGCTTAATGACATAACTTAAAGCTAGGACTGCTTGATGGTGCTTCACATGGGGACAGAGAGAGAGAGAGAGAGAGAGAGAGAGAAAGGACTCTTCAGGAAGGGTTAAAGTCCTCAGTAAATTATGGAGTGGAGTCCTGCCAGCTGGAGCTGGGTGGGGGGGTGAGGGGGGTGCTGACGTCACTAAACATATAGTTCAAAGTTGCCCCTGGGACACTTGGGTCATCACTCACCATGAAATGATGAGTGATGACTTGTGTGGTTCCTTCATGACGTCTTCAATGATGTACTCTGATGTACAACAGTCGGGCGTATGCAGGCTCCTGTGATGTCATGCCTAGGCTTTTAAACCAGATGTTATGATGTCATCACAGGAACGGGCTTCAGTAGCTTTTCGGTCTGAAATCATCCCCTCTGGCCACATGTGGCTCGCTCCGTTCAGAGAATGGAGAGCAGCGGCCCCCGCTGACAGAGTTCAGGTATCTCAGCTGTCTTTTCATCACCCCCTCATCATCATTATTGTCGTCTCCAAATGCTGAAAAGCTGTTTTGTAGGTCTGTGGTGGTGAAAACGAGAACTTGAGTACGTTCAATAGTGTAAACCAAGAGACCTGGGAGGAACCTGACAGCGAAAAAACTTTTTGTCAATTGGGGAACTACCTCAACTGAATATGATGTAATATTAACATTATTACAATGTCATGATATGCTGAAGTAATCCTCCCTCTGAGCTGGAACTTAATGACCAGTGAGGCTATTAAAATGATCTTCAGTTCATATTGTTTCACTGAAGCAGTTTCTAAAGTTGGTGGCAAACACGATCATGTACATGATACGTCCCAGCAAGCTGCGCACAGTTATAGAAAACAGAAACGACTTGTGGTTTCACTCTTCTCACAATTACGACTTCAATATCTAAATTCTCAGATGAAGTTCCATCCTAACCACAGTGTTTCCTGAGGTTTTCAGCCCACCTTGCATCTATTTGTGGTTCCTGGACTACAACCTTTATGCGTTTGATATTTGATAAAACATGCCACCCTGACATGTTGTACATTTACAGAAAACACTAATGAATTACACATCGACTGGATCACAACGTGGCCACACTGCAGTGCGCAGACACTGCTCACCACATTAAAGTGAAACACTGTTATGAATATTCCATCAAACGTTCATGCATCAAAAGTTAACAGAATCATTTCCAAGTGACCTGATGCAGCATAACACACATTCATTACACTCAGAATTAGACTTTTCACTCGGCTACAGCACATCAAACCTTTATTTTTAGACACTCCATTGGAGGCTGTTTAACAAACAAACAAAATGAGGTAAAGACAAAATGCAAACGTTCAGTATTTCTTCTGAGGTACGTGGCCATCATACCAAAAATAAAACATCCTATAGATTTGATATGACTATGGTGGTGGGTTGAATTCAACAGAGGCCCAGAGGCACGCATGTATCCCACTCACTCTTTATCCTTTCATGTATCCAGATCAGTCCAGTTGCCATGGTGACATTCATAATGCTTACATGACGTATGCAAACAGACATTAAAATGCACATAATACAGTTTCTCTGACTGTAAGCACTGTGTGAAATCTCCTTTGATCCTGTAAACCACATTCACAGGACCTAATGATAGTGTGGGGAAATATTGGACACAAGACATTTCTTTAGAAAATGGGTAAGTTTTAGTTTAATAAATAATAATTAAAGATGAATAAAACAGGCAAACGTGTGCCTGAAATCCCCTAGGAAACCTTCCTGGTAATAAACAGCTCAAACAGCTTCAGGAATGTCACATACATGAAAAGGAAATGTTAGTACCAGCACATGTAAAAGTGCAAGATTAAGGACGGTTCCAGTGTCACATTCTCATATGTCAGTGTACGGACCCCAGTGCTAAAACAAACAGATGCTGGAAGAGGGAATCAGAGAAACGGAGCAGGAGGAGAACACATACAGTAACCAGCAGTTCACAACAGAGACTCTGTGCATCACAGGTGACTGCAAGAGCAATGGCAGGTATAAGCTGTTACAGCACTTCCACATAGTCAGTCACTAGTTTCTTGACTTTTAGCTTAATGGAGGTCTTCACAGGTCCACTCAGTTCTGTGGAGTCGTCATCTCTATTTTTAATATTCATTTATTCACGTCAGATGGGGGTTGGCTTGTGTCGGGTCCAAAGTTTTGGACCCGTGAAGACCTCCAGCTCAATGTACTACTGCACTGTGAGAAATCTCTTGTTTGGAGTGTAAATACTAGTTGCTCACACACACAGTTATCCAGATAAACATTTAGATACTTAGTGGAAAAGTGGAGGATAGATCCCTGTTCTGCTCACTGCCTGTTCTCATGTAAACTGCTTGGGTTTTGTTTGAGCTCAGCATGACTAGAGAAGATGGTGTTTGTATGTATATGCAGTATGATGACACATATTCATTGGGATTAATTAGGTTTGGCCTGGGTTCAGCTTGGACAGAGATGGATCAGTAAAAGCTTCTGACCTGTTTGTTGGACATTTAAGCTTTTACATAAGTGATTTCTGTGGGAAATTATTCATTGTTAACTGCTACAAGAGCCTTCAATTTGAGTAAGGAAATCCTGAAATGCATATACACAGGGAATGTAGAGACTCCCCTTCCCCCAGCAAATCTCCCTTCAGTCTTTTGTTGGTTTGGTCCAGTGGTCACACAGTCTTTATGTCCGGACCTGGAACTTTCCAGCCTTCGTCATGTACTTGATGCCTTTGAAAGGTTTATACTTCTCACCGTACATGTCCAGTCGATTCACCTTCAGCCCTGTTGAAGGCCACAATCACCATTAACTTATTAATACATGAAGAAAATACTATAACACCAAAATATGCCAACATTAATACACCACCTCACTCTACATCAGTATCACTCGTACACTTTACAGTGGAAAGCATGTGATAAAAGAGTGAAATTGGTGAAATTTGAAAAGGAGTAAAATGACCTTGTACGGTTTTCAAAGATCACTAACTATATACACTTAAGAAAAAATCTGATGCTCTGCAGAGTGACTTAAACATAATGGTGAAGGAGAGAAGTAATGATGGAGAAAGCAAAGCTGTCTGAAGCACTAAATCAATATAAAAGTGCTGTGTTGAAATGGTTCACTGGTTAAACATATAATAAGACATAAATGGCGACATCTGCTGGCCAAACCGAGACACTGCATTTGTATGGGTGAAGTAAATCAGATGATAAAACAATAAAACCCCATACAAGTGTATGGCAGACCATTTAAATTTAATATCCCTGATCACATTAAAGATATAGAATATTGCACTTTGACTAGTTGAAATTAAAAAAAACTTATAATTCAAGTTATCTGCAATTGCATTCTGACCAGTAAGAATGACATTTTAAGATGCACTTACATTTTTATTAGTCACAATTCCTCTGCAGATATCAGAAATGATACCAATATATCTGACTAGTCAAAACTGCAGTTGATAGAATATAGAAGATATCAGCAACTACATTTTGAATAGTCATAATTCCAATTAAAGATTTCTGTAATTGCATTTTGACTTGTCAGAATGACATTGAAGATATCTGGAATTCATTTACAAATAGGTAAAGCTGAATTGTAGATTAATTAAATTAGTCAATGAGCCATTCGGACTAGTCAAAATGTAATTACAGATATCTTTAATTGGAATTGTGACTACTCAAAATGTAGTTGCGAATATCTTAAATTACAGATTTGACTAGTCAGATTATACACTGCAGATATCTGTAATACTTTGTATATGTTGAATATGCCTGCCATAAGAAGTGGTCTAGATGCTGTTACTATTGTCTTGTTTAAAAACACTTGAATTATCAGAAGGATCAAGTTTGAACAGACTTTATTGTATCTGTTTTTAAAATACTGTGTTAAAGAATGAGCATCCTGCGTTCAGAACATCTCTGATAAGAGGCACCAACTGGGACTAATCTCACCTGTGATTGTCTACAATGTAGTTTTCAAACATCAATATTTAATATCTGCTTTCTGATGTCATGTGGACATTAGAAAGCTATATAATATATTATAAATAATATAACACTGCATTTAGCACCATCTAGTGGACCCTGTGTCACTGTGCTCACAGAACAAGACAGAATTAGATAGTGTTCACCAGAGGTGTTCACACTAAGTAATCAGATTCTCTTTAGTGTGTAGGTTGAGCCCTGCGACAGCCCTATGTTATCTTTTCTGGTGGGTTTTGCCTTTGCTCCAGACCGAGAGCCTAGACGAGATGTATTACACCTGTACAGCAATGAGAGGATTCCTACATGGACACAGTTATGACTGTGTGATGATAAGTGGTTAGCATGTTTGGGTGTGTTTACCTGAAATGGCCATCTGCTGGATCTTGAACTGGATGTTGATGGTGGGGTTCTCGTCAGGTTTGGAAGCACCAGCCTGAAGGCTCATGGTGCCTTTCAGACTGGGAAGCTTCTGTGGATTGATCTTGCCAACATCCCATGTCAACAACTGACCAAAACAGAAAACATCAAGATAGTAAGGTGGATCACTTCCCTGAGATCACTAGGGCAAAAGTCACCCACACAGTAACAACAGAGAATGACAGCAAATAGTGGCATTTTGGTTTCTTGAGAAGATGTTGTGATTTTAGGCCTATTAATATGTGCAGCTTCAAACGGGTCTCTAACCACAATTTAAAATTCCCATGTTCATGTACACAGTACCTTTGTGACTGGGTCAAAGGTATATGTTCCCTGGGAGGGGTTGAGGTTGGCATTGAGGACACCTCGGGGCAGCTGGCTGCTGACTAGGACCGACTCCACGGCCTTGCCCATGGTCTGTTTGGGTCCCAGGGTAAGGTCAAAACGTCCCTGGGAGCTTCCCTCCCGGAAGGTGATGTTGTGCTTAACATACACTGGAATCGCTACCAGGCTGAAGAAGAAGCAGCACAACACACACAGTTATTTTACTGATGTTTTGTGATCATGTTGTATGAAAACACAGGCACTATGTAAGCAACTACTGAATAAAAACACATCAATAATATGTCTCTGCCATAATGTCACTGAGAAACACTGACTTCTGAGAGCTGACGTGGTAGGAGAGTAACCGGAAGTTTCCATCAGGAGGGATGAAGGAGAGGATCCGCTCTGCCTCCCACCGCTTGAACCGAACACACGGATGGAAGCTAACATCATCCAGCAGCCGAGGATTCTGGGTCAGAGAGGAAAAAGGTCAGGATGGTTTATGGATTAGTTTAATGAAGTGAGTAAAAATGACAGATTGAACATTTAGCATTTAACTTAAAGCAAACCAGCAACTGGTTCCAACAACTCCACCATGTTAGCCTGGATCCAGTGAATACATACAGTTAAAAAGGAGCTTGTTAAAACTACACAAAAGGCATATAAATTATAGAAAAGAGGAAACCCACCATAAATGATAGGGTGAGGTCAGGCATGCCTGTCAGTTTCACACACGCATCAATAACTCCCTGAATTTCTGCCGTAATAGTGGAGCCTGAAGAGGAATATTATGTTATGAGAGTTAATATGAGAAATTGCCAACAAAATATTAGGGTGAGCGACTTTTTTTTTTTTGGATGCACAGTGTATATTTTTCATCTCATCAATTTCTTGAACAAATTCTAATATTAATTCAGTTCATGTTAATGCAAATAAACAAATAAATCATAAAAATCCACTGGGATATCTACTGTCAATGCATTAGCTGATCTGTGGAACACATCAGCTAAATATTTAATCAACTGCACAGAGAAGTGTTAGACGAGCAGGTTTTTTAGAACAGCACCTGATTTATCAATGATGGCATCGATCTCTTCCACCACATCAAAATAGGCTTCATTGTTGGTGTATTTGACCCCAGTGCGACGCCATGGCACCACTGACAGCTGGCCTGTAGGGAGCTGTTCACCCACATTGGTGCTGCCTGGAATACAGATATTAACCAATGTGAAAGAGCAAAGATGTTTACACATAAGCTTCTAAGACAGAAAGCAGAAATCAGTCGTTATATTCTGTCATAACTTACACTGACTGTTGATACTGATTCTTTATAACGCTGACTGAATGCATTAGTGACTTAGCGCTGGACTTTGCAACAGTAGGTCATAGTAAATTGTTTTTTCTGAATGCGATCTCAGCTTTCTAAGTACTTGGTTTGAAGTGATGTGTTGTCTGATCAATATAGAAACTTACTTCTAATGTATATGCTGTACATAACACATTACTGTTATTAACAGCAGTGTCCACAAGCTACAACTGTTTTGTATACAAGATGCTAATGGGCGTTAGCTTTGCACTTAAATACCTCAGCATCGTAATAACCATGTCATAATGCAAATAACTGTAAAACCCGAAGAGACTACAACGTTAACTCATTTGTTCAGCACCCTACATTTACACATTTAACCAATCCAGTAGGATCGTCTGACACATTTCAAATTTTCCAGGCACTGTGGGCGCTGTGTTGTACCTGTGATAGTGTTGACCATTGTGCGGAGGATAGTGGGGGGCTTAATAAGCTCTTTAAGGATGTTGGACTCTGTGGCTAGTGGAAAGCCATTGTCCAGCATCTCTTCCAGTAGTTCATAGACCACGACTACATTATCCTTGATGGCAGCTTCTGTGCACACTCCAAAATAGTCCTGAGAACATAGAAAACAACCAGGACTTGGGTATATGAGGTTAAATATGGGTCACAATATTGAGTCATGAATGAGCTTATTCAAAACTGTAGTGAAAATGAGACAGAAAGTTCCTGAACCTGGAAAGTGTCGACAACTCTGTGCAGAAACTCAATGACGAATAGTGGTGGCACCTCACTCTGGATGACAGCCACAAAGTAGATGCGATGCCTGAGCACACTGATAAGGTAGTGGTGTGGTGTGGGGATCACAGGTGGGACATTCTCTGGCTCAGTGGCCCGCTCCTGAGCCTCAAAGAAGTAGTCACACACTGAGCGGCTGACCACGCTTTTCCAGTGCTTCTCCAGGAAAATGTCCCCCGAGGCGTTAATAAGGAACAGGCTGTGGATCATCTTGGCTGCAGGCTGACAGGCAAATGAGAGAAACAGGAAACCAAAGCATTTCAAATGACCAATTTTAATATACGGCATTGAACAAGAAACAAGAAACAAATAACTGATTAATAACTGATGTGCAGGGATTTATGCACTCATACCAGAAAGCTTGCTCTAGTTTATTCGAGTAATCCAAGAGAGTAACAGTGATTCAACAACACTAATTGCTATAGATCACTCAATCTGTGTATCAGCTAATAATTTGCATTATTTGTTATTTCAGCGTGACTAAAATATAAATGTCTGAACAGTTCAATAACGTCTGAATAAAGTCTGGCACAATCTTTGAACAAGACCTACATTATAAAGGTGTACAGCAGCTTATTGGAAAGGCTGAGCCCTCCTCCACTCACATGACACATTTCATGGTGGATAACAGAGCTCCAAAGAGCTCGGTTATAAAAAGTTAAGGTCTAAGTGTTCAATACGTGTATATTTATCATATAAGTTAGGATGTTCCTCTTGAGGGGAGAAAAGCTACAGTACGACGGTTTAACCATTAACGTTAATTAAGTCTTAGTTAGTTATGGTGGCTGGGAAATACGACACCGGAGCTTTCATTAATAATGCGCCAAGCTATCGAGTTAACACTTGAAATGACCCCTAAAAAAGCCTGAACAAACTGCAGTTACACAGACTGACTCCCGAAATCAAACATTTCGAGAAGTAACTAGCTATGTCGAGGCGGAGCAGTGGAGGCCTCGTCTGCACAGGATGCTACAGCCTCCTGCCTCAGTCTTATGACAGAGGAGAAGCCTGTCGCCTGGTACACAGGATGAAAATACACTCAAATAACGACGCGGTTCTGGCTGAAAAACACACCATATGTCACCGGAGCGATACTTGCATGACAACCGACTTACCAAAGACAATCTTTTACGTTTTCGTCTCGCCTTTCACCTTTGCTTTTCACAATGAAAGACCGAGCAGCCGTCGCTGTTTCCAGTTAGGTGGAGCAGATCCTGAAACGACAAACCTAGTGGACTAACGCGAACCAATGAGAAGCCGAGAACACCGCTGAATCCCGCCTACTTCACAGTGTCACAGGTCAACAATACGGAAGCAGGTAACTCGTGACTAGGGTGTGATTGGACCGCAGGGAGCGAGCTACAATAAACAGCAGTAGAAGTGGGACGCTGATTGGCTCTGGGATGGAGCCGGGCTGACATTTTGTTTCCATTATCAGATTTCATCTTGTGGACTCACTCCACTCACATCAACACATGCAGAGCTTGTAAGAAAAGTTTATTACTTTTGTATTTTTGCACACCCTCTCATTCTTTTTGCACATTGCTGTTGTTCTTTTTGCACTGACCTGCTGTAGCAATTGAATTTCCCCAATGTGGGATCAATAAAGAATATCTTATCTTATCTTATCTTAAGGTGGGAACACAGCAGTTGAAATGCTTCCTGTGTGCTGTGGAATTAAGGGTGTAAGAAAATCTGAGAATTGTGATGTTAAATCTAGTCATACTGTATCATTTATCAAAAACAGAACGTAGATTTTCAATTAATAAGTAACATCTAAATTATATTGCCACACCTTTGCTAATACATTAAAAACATTTTGTTTTTGTTTGTTTGCATTAGATTGTATAGCCGTGCCTAGTAAAATGGTCAGTGACAAAGATAAAAACCAGTCATGCATAACTTAAAGGTGATCATTTATCCTGTTGTTGTAGTGAAGTTATGTATGGACCAAGCCTGGTGTGATGAGGATGTCAACTTGTAAAGAAGAGTTGAATGAAATAACTTATTGATTTCTAGTTTAATGAGTTGAGTGAACTCAACTCTTTAATTCCTATTTTTGTCAAAGAACCCATTTATAATGGCAACTTTCTGTATAACTTCTAGCCATGATGAAGGTTAGTATGGATTTAATTATTATTTTTACTTAATACATGTATGATTAATTGTTTAAAGTTTAAGATTTCCTCAAGTTCAGTTCATTTAACTGAGTTAATTTAGCAGTTTCAATAGTCATAAAATTCAATTCAATAGAATTGAACTTCACATTTCAACAAATGAAAACAAGTCCCATTTTGAATGCAGCAGGGAAACTTAAGTTTCTAAGCTGAACAAACTGATGTAATATGTAACTCTGTCAGACATAGGAGCTTTTATTTTTACATGGTCCAAACTGTATCTTGTTTAGCATATCTAAACACACAAGTAAAAACCCCCAACACGAATTCGGCAAAATTTAAAAGGGAATATCTGTGTATTTGGATTTTAATAAAGAGGCAAGAGGGCGACTGAAATATCATTAGTTTTCACATCAAAGATTTTTCAGTGACATGTTCACATTCTAAGTAAATCTACTGGCTGCAAATGGCCACAGCAATCCCATTAGAGACCAATTTAATGTCTGCAAGTCCATTATCAGTTAATTAAAATGGTGTGAAGCTTTGAGAATTATTCAACATATGGACTCTTTCCCTGAAACATCTGCTACTTAGCAGAATAACTGCCATGGCAGAACTTTCATGACCAAAGCTGAGGTAGCTTTGGTCATGCAGCTCCATTTAAATTTAGTTTTTAATCTAAATCTAAATCAAATTAAACTTTAAAAATCTCAAGGGAAACGTGAATGGCTCAACATAATTTATTTTTATTTTATGTTAAAATGTACAGAGTTCTTTGAAAGTACTTGCTAAGAAAGAAAAAAAAAAAGGAATAAATGGAAATACATACAGGAGCAGAGCAGAGTTGAGGCCGCTGAGCGCAAGTCAACCTTCACTGTGTGCCCAGCCGTCACTCCTCTCTTTATTTTGCGCTCTCTCTTAGCATACAACGCAACATGTACAATTACAAAGGATACAAAAAGAGAAGCGATATAAACAGACAAATATACTGAGCTCATTTTTACATGCCTCTTAAATGTAAGGAAGTCATCCTATACACACACAAGTAAAAAAACAAAACAAAAACAAACAAACAAAAAAGAATGCCAAGTGACCTTTAGATATTTGTAGTCCCTTTGTTTAAAATAGCATTAATATACTACACAAAGATAGAAAAACTCTAGAGATGAGATGGAATGGAGAGGTTAAAGGCATCTTAAAGTCACTAAAAGTGAGTGGTAGTTTTTTTAAATTTTGAATTTCTTAGTAATTATTACCCAAGAGGCGAGCTAAAAAATATGTATTGTTTTTTTTTCCTGAAACAGAAGTGAAAAAAATGACAGTACCAATATCAATGTCAGAATTTCCTTTTTATATTATAGAAAAAACATTTTCTCTACAATAGGTTTTCTAAAGTCAAAAAGAGTCAGCTTGTGTCATAAAAGAAAGCTGCCCAGTCTGATAAAATTCAGAAAGAAACAAAATAAAAAAACAAAACAAAAAAGAAGTACAGAACAGAACAATACACACAAATAAAGTATGCAATGTCAGGTCTATAAGAAGATGAAAACTCCTCTTTTGACTTTGAATACTGGTACATGGAGCAACAAGGTCAACCGTTTCACCCCTGCCAGTTGGACACCATAACCAGCAGGACCTGGAACCCTTTGCTCGCCTCTCACCCTGCTTTTATATGAGTGTGCCTCTGTGTGAGGGCCAAACCATGCACTAGATCAGACATTTAGGTACACCACCTTTTAAAAAGGGGGTTTGCTGCCATATTTCTAGCCAATGCAAGTGCAGAATTTTGCAGAAAATAATAAAAAAAGAACAGTTTTAAAAATAATATATCATTCAAAAGCAGACTCTGGACCTCGTTGGGTCACTAACACTTAAGGAGAGGAGGTCAGCTATAGTAAACCAACTTTCCTTAAAGCAGTTCAATGGAAATTTCACCGTTTGTTCTGCATTTCCCAAACTGCTAAAAAAAAAAAAACTAAACAAACAAACAAAGTCTGTCAGAGGAGTGTGGAAAAGAACTGGAAGTTGTAATTTCCTGAGCTAGCCACCTATTGGCAACAGCTAGCCTGTGTGTGTCTGCATGTGTGTGTGTGTGTGTGTGCTGGATATTGGGAAGTACCTGAATATTTACATCTAAACGTTTCAGAGTGGCGGCAAACTGGAAAATAATGCTACTTGTTTAATTTATGGACATATAGTAGACAGTAACGCATTTGTCTCGTCTGTCTCTTTGCTGTGGTTGGCTTTTGGTACAACACCGTCAACCCAGGAAGACGGAGACTGCTCAACACCTTAGACACCGGAAGCCCCGCCCCTATGCTTTTCTGGAGGTGAAAAGCCATCTGACCAAGTGGCCTCAGAGATGTTTGGGTATTTCTGAGAGAGCAATAGGATGTATCACCATTTCAGAATGCCATACATATAAAGACCAAAGCATATAAGAGGTTGGACAGCACACAAGTATTTCAAAAAACAATCAACAAAAACAACAACAACAAAAATAAGATTCAACATTATGTTTATAACAAAACAAAACAAGAGTTCGCCTACAATGTTTCATTGTCTCTTTTTTCATGGTAAGGCTTCCTATATCAATTAAAAGATTGTGTGCATGTTTGAATATACTCAGTTAACCACTGTTTTTTCCTTTTGCAGTCTGACAAAGAAAGGTATTCCTGTATTGTCTTTCTCTGTGTATCTTTCTCATTATTCTTGTCCTCCCCCACTCTACTCCTGCACATTACAAGGAGGAGAGGACTCCTGGACCTGTGTGAACCCACATTACAGAGGCCTGTGAAGGCCTGGTCTGGGACAGCATGGCATGGAAGTCCACACCTACCGACTTGCTCCCATACAGCCAGCTGGGAGGAGGGAATGACCCCAAAGAAAAAGGGAGAAATGACAACATAGAAAACAGGAAACCCAAAGACCCTCTCTGTCTTCATCACCGACAATCCCTGGTGCCTGCTGAGGCACTGGAGAGGGTGAACAGGAGTTATGGACATTTAGAGTACAGCAATTATCAGCTCTGGCCCCGTGGCTCCTTTTTCAGTTCTAGGCTGCTCATCTGCTCATGTAAGGTGATTGTTTTGGAACACCAGCATAGCTGTGATGGGAGGGGCCAGTGTACATCATGTTACCATGGTGATTGGGCTGCATAGGCTGCTGTGGGTAACCCTGCCCACCCATCATGCCCATCTGCATTTGCATGGGGTACTGAGCTGGCTGATTCATGTAAGGAGGGTTGCCATGATAACCACTGTTCATCATGGGTTGGGGCATTCGGTAGCCGGCTGACATGGCATTGAGGGGTGTCATGTTCATGGAGCTGTATGGTGCCGGCGTGGACATGATGTTTGGCATCATACCACGCTGAACAGCCAAGGTGCGTGGTGTGCCCTGCATGGCCACAGCCCCTGAGCTTCTTCCATAGAGCTGCTGCTGGTGTGGGGCCGGGGCCAGCTGTTGAGTGGCTTTGGCCCGGATGGCAATGTGGCCTTTGACAGTCGCCATCTGGCCCTGTAGCCTCTGTGTGTGAGGTGGGGGTCCCAGACCAATGTTGGTTGTGGGCATGTTGCACTGCAGCTGCAGGGAGCCCAGGTTCATGGAGCCAGAGCTTAGGTTAGGAGGTGGGGTCATTGTTGGCTGGCCCTGAGGGAGCGGAGTGTGGGGTGAAGGGGCCAGTCCAGGATTGGAAAGAGATACACTGGGGGCATAGGAGGTAACAGGGGCTGAGTGAGAGTAGGTCATGGCATGAGGGTCCATGATGGTGTTGGTGAGCTGCTGAAGTTTAGCCAGGCTGAATGTAGCCGAGGGCTGGGGGTAGCCCCCTGTGCCGAAGTCCTGACCCATGCGCTCATAGAGGGTGCGTCCACCTCCTCCACCTCCACTCTCTGGGATTTCCATAATCATTGGTGTTGAGGCGAAACCGTTTCCCATGCTACACTGGGACAGGGCTTGCGGTTGCTGCTGCGGTGGTGGTGGTGCTGAAGGTGGCTGAGGGTTGGGGGCTTGCTGCTGAGGAACCTTTTTTTGTGATTGCTGCTGCTGTTGGTTGGTGCTAGGAGGCCTTTCGATCACCCCACAGCTCTGAGGAGACTTAATGCCACAGCTGGGGGTGTTTGATGGCGGTGGAGGTGGTGGTGGTTGGGGCACAGCATTGCCTACATTACTGGCACCTGGTCCGCTGTTGGGCCCTGGTCCTGTCGGTTGAATGAGGCTACAGCTGCCCATCGCCAGCTGGGATCCTGCAGTTCCTGTGGAAGATGTGAGACTGGGCGCTGGCACGAAGGAGCAGCTGTTGGACTGGGAGGAGGAGGACGGTGTGGCCGAGTTGGAAGAAGAAGAGGCTGATGATGAAGAAGCTGTGGAAGCTCCTGCAACCACAGCAGCAGACATTCCCCCTCCATTCCCTCCACTCCCTGTTCCATTACCCCCTCCGCCCATGGTTGAGTCGTAGCTGCTGGGGTTGTCGTAGTTCTCTGTAGTGCTCTCTATGCTGCCAAGGTCACTGAAGCCACTGTCCACCACCTGCTGCGAGTGGTCTGACACAGACGGCACATCCATCATTGGCGACGTTTCCATGTTCTGCTGGGATGGGGCAGACAGAGAACTGGGATGCTCTGGTGTGATCTGAGTGTATCCCCCTCCAGACCCACCAGTACCGCCTCCTGTTCCAGTGGGGCCAGGCGTCCCTCCCCTCTGTCCTGCTGGTGTCGTGTCCATGATGCCTGAGGGCAACCCTGGACTGTTCACTGACCGCACTGATTGACCAGCTAGGGATGGCACTGGTGGATTAGGGAGGGGGCTGCTGTGTTGAGAGGCCCCACACTCCTCCACTAAGGCCAGGGCCTCCTCCTCTGCTTCCCCTGTGTTGCTGTAACTCTGCAAGGTCCGACACGCAGCTAAAGTCTCTTCACAATCCTGGTAAGCACCATGGTGTGGCTGGGGTTCAGTCTCTTCATCCTGGGCTTCCCCCTGTGTCAGGGACTGGACAGCCTGCATAGTCTCCAGGTCCAGCTCATTGGAGTGGTGATGGGGGTGGTGTGAGTGATGGTGGCCTAGTTCCTCTTTGAAATCAGAGTGCTGGTTAGGGTGGGAATGTGGATGTGCGTGTTGGGGTTCCATCAACAGCGTGACGTCCTTGTCGTCTGGGTGCAGAGGCTGGAGCTCCAAGGGCTCAGAGGGAACAGACATGGCCGTAACTGTTTCCACTGCCGCAGCAGCTGCGGCAGACTCCTCCTGCTCTCTGCGCCGCCTCTCCTCCTGCTGTGGATCGGCAGAGGATAGCCGACACTTGGCGTCTTGCACCTCCTCAGCCTCCTCCTCCTCCTCTTCTTCCTCCTCCTGCTTGCTGACATAGTCCCGGGCCATGCTGTTCTCCGTGTCTAAAAAAGCCTCTCCACCTTGGGGTTCTTCTTTGACTGGGGGAGAGCTTGCACGAGAGGCAGGCTCCTCCTCCTCATCTTCATCATCATCTTCATCCTCAGAGTCTTGACCTTTTCTCTTTTTACTGCTATTGCTGCTGCTGTTACTCTTGTCCTCCAAGTGTCCGTCACCTTCATCATCTGCATCATGGTCGTCACTTCGCCTGCTTCCTGAACCTGGTGTTACTGCCGTTCGCCTGTTCATACTACCACCACCGCTTCCCATGCTGCCACATTCCTCTTCCTCCCTCTCTTCATCATCATCATCTTCTTCCCTGTCACCCATATCTGTGTCCTGAGGCCGGGACTGTGGGGCCCGGGGCCCTGAGGTGGAAGAGGAGGAAGAAGGGGACAGCAGGGGACGAGATGGTGGACGGCTGGGCTTGTCTTCCTCCCAGGCTCTTTCATTCTCCTCCTCCTCATCGTCTTCCTCTTCCTCCTCTGGCTCAGAGGTTGGAAGTGGTTTAGGGGCAGGCTGTGGTGGCTGGCAAAGGGCACGGTTCTTCGGTGGTCTCCCTCGTCTTTTCGGCACCTTCTGCTCAACAGGCTTAGGGAGATAGTCGTCTTCTTCATCAGAGTCTTTTTGTTTGTTGTCTCTGTCGGTGTTGGTTCTGCATACTCGGTTGCTGTTATGGTCATCAGCCTGATGCAGCTGAGAACCTTTGTCCAGCTGTTGTTGCAACATCCTTTGTCTTTCCTGCTGCTGTCTCTCTGCTTCCTCCTGGGCCCGCTGCAGGTACCAGCTCCTGGGCTTGCGGCCAGGCTTCATCTTGATTTTGGTGGGTGGAGGATCTCCACTTAGTGCCTTGCTGTCTGCAGCTGTTCCCTGGTCGAGCCCACTGCCAGGGGGTTTTCCAGGTCCGCGTTTCTTCCAATGCAGTGGTTTGCGGCTCTTTCCCTTCGGCCACCCCTTCTTCTTCTTGACCGGGACCTCGGGGTTAGCCAATAGAGACTCTGATGGGGTTGCTGGCAGAGAAGCAATAGGCTTCAGCACAGGTGTTAGCTCTGAGAGGAAGTAAGAAGATAAGGAAATGTTAGACAAAGCTGCACATATACCAATTATCACTAAATCCAGCTAACTACTGCATCAAAGGCTGACTGCTCACCGTCTTCTTCCGAATCTGTGAGGTTGGAGTGCCGACCCCTTTTAGGTGCTGGGTCTGACAACCTCAGAGCAGAGCGGGCTGGGGGGCAGCGGCGCAGCAGGTGGCCCAGGGGTGTCTCCTCCTCCAACCTGGGCATAGGCCTCTCCGAGTCCGAATCTACAAAGGGCTCATCTAATACCTCAGTGGTCTCAGAAATGGTCTCTGTCACCACGCTGCTATGAGGATGGCTGCGCTGGCGAAAGCGACGTTTCCTCAGGGGCTTCTAGGTAGAAACAGGACAGGGGATTAGGTGTGCTTTCAAAATGCTGCTTAAAAATTACAATTACAGGCCTACAGCACCTGAGAGTACAATGATTTTATTAAATTCCAAATACAATCGATTTATTCTTCCTCTCCAGAAATGTTCAGGATAATAAACCACTTTCAGTTCTGAAACTGAAGTTTCTTACCTTGCATTTGAGCCCCATGGCAGGCTTGGTGAGAATGGGTGGAGAGCATGCCCTCCTCTCATCATCATCATCTTCATCATCGTCGTCATCGTCATCCTCTTCTTCTTCACTGCTTTCACTGAAACAGCTCTTCCTGACAGATGAAGACTCATTTAACCTGGAAACTGCAGGAAACTGTGGAAGTCCCTCTCCAGGCCCCTCCAACAGTCTGGGCTTAGGGCCTCTCTTTTTCCTAGGGGGCCGCCCTCTTCGTGTGGGGGTTATGGAAGGGTGTCTGGCCATATCCAGTGAGTGAAAGGCTGTGGAATCTGTTTGTCTTTCCAGAGAGAAAAGGGAGGGGGGACTGCTGGCAGGACCTGTGGTTTTCCCTCCCTCTGTTCTGTCCTCATCTTCATCATCATCGTCCTCCATGGGGCGGATTTTAGGTGGCCGTCCCACCCGCACGTTGTCCTTCACTTTGCCCCAAGACCAGTTTTTAGGAGGCCGCCCCCGTGGTCTGCGTTCTCCATTTGCTGGAGGAGGGGGTCGTGTTGGTTCTGGAACTGGGGGTGGATGGCGGACAGGAGGGGAATTTGGAGAGCTCTGACTAATAGGGAACCCCAGGAATCCCTTCCTTTCCTCCTCTTCCTCATCCTCATCCCTTTTCTTCCCTTGGCGCATGTGCCAGGACACTGGTGGAACCTTGTGACTTGGTTTGGTCTATTTACAAATGAAGTAAAAACAGAAAAAACGAATTAAATATCAAGAACGTCCAGAAACTCCAGAGTTAAAACATAATATCCACTTAGCAATAAGCAAATACAAATTCATTGTATTTACCTCTTTGCGGTTGTCGTCCTGTGGTTCTTCATCATCGTCATCATCATCATCATCTCCATCAGCGTCAGAGACCACCGTGTTAGTAACAATAACAGGAGTCCACCGAAGACACTCGGGATCGACCTCCAGCTGCCGTGGCCGAGCCTTCAGGCGAGCCATGTGGTTAGTCACCACCTTCTCCCTTCGCACCAGGACCAGCCTGACAAAACCAAGGCAAAATCAAACGAGAGCATTAAAACTCTGTATGTATCTTTTGCTATCTGCATGCTCAAATAAAGTAGATAAATACTGTGTGTCATAGTCACTGGCTCAGTGACATTTACCCATTCTTCAGGAGCTGCAACAAGCTTTTATTTTTGTTTATTAAAAAGAAAAGTTTCACAGGTCAATTTTGTGCTAATTATACAAGTGCATAACAATTTTACCACTATGTATTACAGTCAAAGTGGTGATTTAATTTGAACAATTTTATTTAGAAAAAAGTGGTACCAGGGTCACTAGGATGACAACACCTCTGTCTGCAGGTGGATTAATTGAGACGTCAATGAATAAAAATAGAAGCAGGACACTTAACTAATATTGATCATCAGTGCAATTTAAAAACTGACAACGAATAACAAAGTATATTTTTATATTATTTTAAGGACTATGAGGAGAGGTGCCAATGAAGTCTGCCTTAAAGACTGGCTTTGTTTTTTTAGAGTAACCTAGCTAATGTTCACATTCTGCTTCATTTAAGTCAATATTTAACCTTCTGCTTGTGATCGAGATGCGGTTTACATTATAGTGTACCTGTAACAACTTCAACTGGGCAATAATGTGATATAATATGGCACCAGAAAATAAGCTGGAGCATGACAGTCCCGTCTCTGACCTGTCTCCTCGCTGCTCCAGCATGTTGAGACTCTGCAAAGTTGCGGTGATGTCCTGCGGGCAGATCCCCGTCAGTTTGCTAAGATGTCGTATTGTGATTTGGTGGTCGCGGATCTCGTGGAGACACTCGAGCACCACGCTGCGCCAATAGGCCATGTATGACAGTCGACCCAGGTCTGACAGAGGCTTCTCTGGAGATCCAGGCTGGCCCTCACGCTTGGACAGTAAGTAGCCTGAATGGAAGTATACATGTTAGATATGTGGCAGTGTTCATTTCAAAGGCAGGAAGTATCAGCAGATATATTCTGTCAGTGTGTTTTGTTTAAGACCATAACCCTTACTGAAGTCGATGAGAAAGCGTCCGTAGCCCTTGCGCTGGTACTGTGGAAGAATCATGATGCATGATACGTTGTATTTCTGTTGACAGTGCTTTTCCTGGAGGAGATGGAAAAACACAGTGAAAAATCATGGAACTGGATCACAGAGTCTGTGTGGGTGTACAGCAGGGTGCTGATGGTGCTGCGTCCGCTCACTAAATGCTGTGTTTTGGCAGCGAGGTGGCATGTTAATGGGAGCACCTGCACAAGTTAACTCCACAGAGCTGATACCACCCAGTGTTTATCTGGGACAATTTGTATGTCTGGAGGAATGCACCAGTGCGGGGTGATGCCAATATATTACAATTTCATTTCATTTGAACATTATTCTATTTTGGTTCACGCAGTTCTTCTAGCAAGTTTATTCAGCATTATTTAAAAAATTCCCTGAAGGGAGTTGGGAGCATCATGGCCATACCTTGGAGAAGTAGCCGACAAGGTGGCAGCCTTTGCTGTCGTTCTGGGTCAGGACATAGAAAAGGAAGGGTTCCACATCATAGTAGAGGGTCTTGTGGTCCAGGAAAAGTTTGGCCAGTAGACACAGGTTCTGACAGTATATTGTGCTCACATTCCCGTCAACCTGTTGTTGGTTTAGTAGAAGAAGAAAAAAACATTTCAGTACAAGACACTGACAGCTTGAGAGCTGAGTCCCAGAAACAGTGCTGAAGTACATCTTTAAGCTGCTTTTAGAGAACTGTGGAGCAAAGTGAAGGTGAACGGAGTAGAAGTAAGTGTCAGGCAATGATCTCAGCTGCGTCTCTGGAGACTCTGACAGATAGAGAGGGTGGAGGAGAGAAACAAAGAGCTGTAAAGAGAAAGAGGGAGGTAGGTGTTGGGAGCGCGCCAGTTATCTCTGCTCTCCTCTGAGTGAGAATGGACTGCAGAGCAGAGAAACTGGAGCTGCAGTGTCCACGGTCTGCAGGCTACAATCCACTGAATAAATCTGCTGTTGTGCTACAAGACCCAGGACAGCTTAACTTTAAGTCAGTAATTATGAAATCTTCTAATAACAACAGGGACTTTCTCTGATAAAATAACATTTCTAAGGTCAATTATCATCATCAATTTAAGAAAGCTTGTATATTAAGCTAGAGGTAAAATACGACTACCAGTCCTAAAACAAACAATCTTGGTCTTGGTAAGATGACTACCAGGGATAGAGTCTCTAGGAGGTAACAGATGTGGTGCTAGCAGTTATGCGTTTTGCAGATTCAATAGTATACTGTCAAAGCGTCATCCACCATCACATTCATTCAAAAGTTCCCTACCTCAAATACAGACACATCATCCTTCCTGTAGATCTCATTGGCAGGGGGGTGGAACCAGTTGCACTTCTTCATGTGCTGGTAGAGGATGCTGCGACTCTTCATGTAGCGCAGGCAGAACTCACACAGGTAAAGCTTCGGTAGTCTGGAAAAGGATGAAGCAAGGAGAACACGAGGACGGGTCAAGAAATAATTAGAGAACTCTGGAACTTTGTTTAAAATAACAGCTGTGTAACATCTGCCTGAATGTCAATAACAAAATCAATACTCAAAGAAATATCTCAGCCATGTAGGTTCAACCAGAATTTCTTACTATCGATATCATTGCTCTGAATAATTTTTTTGTTAATATTTATTTTCAAACATCTAATGAAAGCAGCTTTGACACACAATTTGATACACAATTCGCCTCCCTGGCTCTGGCTGGTTACCTGGCCAAGTGGGTGCTTATAGTTGAGCTCTATTACAGTGGGGGTGGCTTTTATGCCTAAAATCAGGTTTGTGAGCTAAGTATATTCTGCAGTGTTTCACCAGAGTGTGTAAGCCTACCTGCTGTACTCCTGGGGGTAGGGAGATGAATACCACGTCTGGATTTCAAATTTGCCGAATTCGATGACTGACGGACAGCGCATCTGAGGATCTGGTGGACCTGTCACCCCAACTTTCTGTTTTGGTAGACAAAGAAGGTGAAGAAAGAGAGGGGGACGGTTTAGTGAGACGTGGAAGGTCAAGTCCCGGTTTACTACAGAAGGGATTAGATCATAGAGTAGGAAGACAGATTACACACCACGGATTACTCGCCTAGGATCTAACACTTAACCATGACAGGTGGAGAGAACACTGACAGCTCCACAGTGATGTTAGCAAACAGAACTGCCTCGATATATTCACCGATTTGGACTTCCCTGCCTGCTGTTTATGACCGTCCTGTAGTCTACTGCTACCCAGCCTTGATAATCACAGTGGCGGTTTTCATACATCATTAACTCTTCCTACTCTGCCTGCATCAAACACTGATACGGCTGTGGAGTTAGGGTGTTTAAATGTGACCTGAGTGGCCATACACCTGCTCTCAATCTATTGCCATTAAATGAGGGCATTAATGGAGGCTAATTTCCTCTTGGTGACTAACCTGTCAGTGCACTACACTGTCATTAAAGCTGCCATGCTCAGTGTTTACTCCAGCAAATATAACACGTTCTTTGACACCAACACTAATGTTATGTACTTGACTGAGACTTGGCAGAGGCCTTATGTACTTAACAATGTTGTCCCTCTTAGGAATGATTACACTGGCCAGCCCTGCCCTTCTGTGGAGGAGGGTTAGTCATCAATCACAAGCAGAAAGTGAAACTCAAGTTAGTTTCCAATGACAGCTCTCCTTGTATATACTTTATTGAAGTTGTTGTCCTACAGTCATCACTTATTATTTGCACATATTTGCCATTTAAAACCAAAGCCTCTCTATGTGCCCCGCCATCCACATTATTCTAATGAATGATTTAAATATACATGCTGAATCTGGCAGCTGTTCCTATAGTAAATTAATATCTTTCAGGGCTGAAATTTAATTCCAACAGATCAGCGACTTCTCCTTTCATGAACATTCCTGCATCCTGTGAGCCTCGTCTGAACTAGTGATGCCCTCTTTTACAGCCTGGCTGATGTTAACTCCGCTCTTTCTAACCACATTCTCATCACCACTGAATTTCTGCTGCTCCTCTGCACACCGCAAGTTTTACAAATCACATTCAGTAATCCATTGGCCTTTTCCTGGCTCCCTGGCTGAGGCTCTTTCACTCAAATATATGGTTTTCCCACATATGTTCATTAACCAAGGTTTAAAAGACATTTTATATTTTGTCTCTTTGTGTGTGTACCTGTAGTGCCAGCTCCTGGATGTGTCTGAACAGTTCTATGTCTTTTTCCGTCAGGTTCTCATGGCCGGGCAGTTTCTCGTCTTCGTCACGCCAGTCGCTGCCGTCCTGATTGTCTGGGGTTTGAAACATGGAGTCGACATTAATGCAAATGTAGAGAGAAGCATGCCAAACATGGTGCCAAGAGGTTTGCACCATTAGGTTGGTGTAAACACACACTGACAAAATATTAGATACACAGATTTGGGTTTAGGTGAACACACTGCCTACCGGCCATATGACGTGAGTTTCATTACAGAACATAAGGCGACATTTGAATCAACAGAAATGTACATATATTCTGTGACAAGCCTATCAATGTAGCTTTTCTTTAACATACATGGAATAAGATAGATTTTAATTATTGCTTTTATTTTAAGAATTTTGTTTCTGCGTGAATCTCCTTATTCACTAATGAACAAAACCTTCAACACGCATCAAAATCAGAACACGTGTGCTGATGAAACCTGAGGCAAAGGCTCCTTTTGTGCCTGCTCTATCACGTTCATTCTCTTCTGTGTTTTTGGTCTCAGGAACTTGAAACAACTGAAAAGATGGCCTCTTAGTATTACAAAACAAAATTCGGGTGATGTATTAGCAACAATTTTAACCGACTTCTGAATCTTGTAATAGAAGTACTGGGATGGATTACTACTTACAGACCAGTACTTCATTAATGATAAGGGACAGGACTACAGGATAGAAGTTACTGACAGAAAGTACAGTACCATTCAAAGAATGCTTTGAATGGTTTTTATCTACACACTAAAATTCATCATGCCGTAGCAGTGAAGAGCATGAGCAGAAAAACACATCTAATCCTCACCCCCTCTGTCATCTCCTTCCCCTTTGCGACTGGCTTTCTTTCGAATGCGGCACTGCTGCGAGTAGTCCACCACTTCCTGCCGTGCCTTGCGGCCTTCAGGCGAGGGCGTGAAGAACTTCGTGAGGGCGTCGATGAGGCCCTTGGTCTTGTTGTTGAAGCGCAGGCTGCTCTGTGACATGTCATCATCCTCACGCATGGAAAAAAGCAGTCGGTCATCACCGGGGTAACCCTCGCAGGATGAGCTGGAAGATGAGTTGGCTGAGTTTGATCGCTTCCGCCGACCACGCCCGCCCAGCTTCTTGAAAGGCCGACCCGGCCTGTGGAGGTGAGGAGTCTGGTTAAGACTGTGTCTGTGTCAGGAAGTAACAGAGCTTGGTGGTTCCCCACATATACAGTTTACCTACTTGACAGAAACTGAAACCTCATTGTCTTTTTATAAATATACATTTTTATTTTTAGAAAAATACATTACATTGGTCAAGAGAAATGAAATTGGGACTGGGATTGGGATGACAGTAAACAACAGTTCTTTACCTGTTCTTAGGCCGTCCCAGGGGTGCGTTGTAGCGCCGTTTGATTTGTGCTGCCTTTTCGTGTAAAAGCTTCTTCCCCTTTTTCCTGGGTTGGCAGATCTGACAAATCCACATGCCTGAGAGAGAAACGGTAGAAGCAAAGGTTCACATACACTGAGGGGGATCAGATAAATCAGGTGATTTAGCATGACATTAATGGTCATATAGAGTGGTAATGTATGAGCTTAGTGTGGTCTGTTCAATGGCAGTGAATAGGTAATAAAAAGGAAGGTGATGAGTGAAAGGAGCTGTTCAGTCTATTTACCTTTTGGCATCCGCGTGAGGGGAGGATCACAGCACTCCATGTGGAAGCCGCGGTCACAGGAGTCACAGAATAACATGTTGTCCTGTGTGTATACACAAACACACGTCAAAAACTCTAGCTGTGTTCTGGACACGGGGGACTGTATTTAACAGTGACCACAACATTGTGTTTAAAGCTACAAGCTACAATATATCAACATATTAAGATAAGATTTATCTCTACTAAAAAATAAAATTAAAAAAGGTTACATACTGTAGCGTCAGTGTCAGTATCAGTATCATCCAGGCCAATCATACAAATTTATACAAAACATTTCTAAGCTTTTAATTGGATTGTTATGATGTTTTCATTTAGTCTGATTCAGTCAACTTCACTGTTTCTATTTTTTCCTCCATCCTCATTGATGAATTTCATCAATGTGCATGTTGGCAGTGATCTGTGTGTTTTGTGTCTACAAACATTTGAATAACAATGATTTCTCACTTGACAAGCACGAGAAAAGAGTAAAATCATGCAGAGGCTGACTAAAATAGCTCAATCCCAGGACCACAGATATGACTATCAGCATCTCTATCTGGTACTTAAGCAGAGAAAAGAGCGTTCGCAGATGCTGTTGTGCTGCCAGTCCGCCATATTTGCTCCTCCACTCACCGCATTCTTTCCTTGATCCTGACAGCTGCTGCAAGTCTTGCATTCGATGCACTGCCACCACAGAGCCTTGACTCGCGCTGTGAGCTCTGGGGAGAACTTGAGACAGGACGGGTGGCCTGCAGGTACATAGAAACGCATACACAAACAAGTGCGTCAACTTCACACAGGTTTTTTTTCTTCCTGCTGACTGACAGATGTGACCCACTTGCATCATAGTAGAAGGAAAAAAAAAAGCTCCTTTTGGAATTAAAAGCCCTCACTGAATCAAACCTGGCTGCAAAGAGAGTGTTCAAACATAAATGACAATCTGTCAGAGCTGTGCTTTTGCTGTGTTTGAAGAGTAGCAAACAAGACGGCCGTGTCTGGGACAAAAACCCACTGAGGAAAGAGGAGGAAGACGATCTGTCCTCTGCTTTCACTCAGCAATGTCAGGCCTCTGTGAGATGTTAGAATTGAACATTCATGTTCCAGATTTTCTGAAAACACAGATTAGCATCTGTACATGTGTTCAATCACTCTCTTTCTGCCTTTCAGGTAAGAGTTTAGGGTCAAAGCAAGGACAGACATGAGAGACAACCAAAATAACTTAACAGAACTACTTTAAAAATAATTCTAAGAAGACTAAAAACTAAAAAGAAGCTACTTTTTCTGATTTATGTGTCCTCGCAGCTAAAACAGTGACTATCGCAACTAAAAAGCAGAAGAAAATCTAGAAGCAGTCAAAATACAATTAGTGAAAGAAGCTGAAATTTCAGTCTATGTGTAAACACTGACTGTATCAGCTGATCAACTGTGCTGGAGGAGGAATAACAGAAACCAAATCAACTCAAAGCAGTAGAATTGTCAAGAAGTGAAGAGATGAAAGAAGTCGAATTGATAAAAAAAGAGAACATGACATTTCAGTTGAAGGAGTTGAAGCGTGTGAAATGTGAGACTAGGCCATTTATTTGAGCCAATCACATCTCCACTTTGCAGGTGCTGATCAGATCCTCTTCTTCTGTGGTCGTTTCTACCACAAAACTGGAAACGTTTAACCACTGACTGAACTGTTGCTGATGTGGTTCTAGACCTACTAGTGACAAATTAACACTCACCACTATTGCCACAGTCGGCGCAGGAGATGAGCTCCTCAGGCTTCTTATCGCGATTCTGCTCCTTGGTCCCCAAACAGAAGCTGCAGATGGGGATGGGCTCTGCCACCGGCTGGCAGGGGGACAGAGCAGAAGGGAAAGGGGGGACAGAGGAGATGGGAGAGAAAGTCAACTTAACAGCTTCATTGTACAAATGAAAACAACAAAGTGGCCTTGTGTGTCCTGCCACAGTAGATGCCTGTTGCTGTGTGTATTAACAAGCAACAGTGAACTGAAGTGGATCTGTGAGCGGAGAGTTTAGGATAATGAAGAGCAAACTTGTATAAATGATGTCCCATTAATATATGATGTGAGCCAGTGTCTCTGCTGACTCCTGTGCCATTTGATCCAACGTGTTAGCCCAGTTCCTTTGGTTCTACTGGTGGGGAAGCGTGTCCCATTTTGACACTTTCTCCAAAAACATGCCATGAGATTCAGTTCTGGGGCAGCATAAATCTTTTAGTGTGTTCCCCGCACATGCAAACCATGTCAGCAGGTGTATACTCTGACAAAAAAACAAACACACTACCTGATTTGCACATGAGCAAGGGAACAAATAAAAAAACCTAAGTCAGATCTGCGTACAGAAAAACCAAAGGCAGGATAACACTTAACATGTTGTTGCACATCAAGTGGGACTTGTGTGTCCAATAAGGGTGAAAAATCACATCCCTGAAGCAGTGCAGGTGCTCTTCACAAAGGAACAAAAACAAGAGAGGAGGGGCTGCGAGGTGACTCTTCTTCAAAGTTTCTGAAGCCAGGAAGCCCTGAGGGGAAGTGGTGGCTTACTGACACTTCACACTACACCATAAGTCATTTTCAGACAAGCGCCGTGTTTACTGCAGCACTGTACAGAATAGATATATGTAAATCACATTTGTATTGCTGTCACAATCTAACCATAAACATCTTTATACTTTTGTTGTGCTATTTACAACCCACATAATCCTCATGTATACAATTTCAGTAGCATCAAAAGCCTGGAGAACATCTATTGTAGGTAACAGTGGTGTAAGTTGCCAGTAACCATTTCAAATTGTATTGTTAATCAACACTGACAAAGTGCAGGTCTAATAAGGCTTTTTCACAATGATCAAATGGAACAACTAGAGCTCCACACCTCGAGGCAAATACAAGTTTAAAAGCCTTGTAACACTGCTACATAAATCATTAACGGTAAAGCCACTTGTTCTTATACATCACATACTAAATGAACGAGCTAAATGAACATCTGTGTAAATGCTGAATAATCTTTGCTAAAAACTAAGACTGTGTTCTGGTCATACAAGAAGAATTAAGTGATACACTATGTAGCATGATACAGGGCTTAATACTTTTGCATTATATACTCCTTGACCCTCCCAAGCTCAATACAATAAATTGGAAATCTGATCTTTGTAGTTGTAGCAGATCTATCACTTATCTATATTAGCCTATATTATGAAGTAACATTGTGTCTGGAGTAGTGTTAGCAATCTATCAGCTGACATTGCAGAGTGTAGGTTATAAGTGACAAAATCTTAGTTTAAAAAACACACACACACAAAAAAAAAAACAAATTGAACAATGATCTGCCACAAATCATTATTTACCATTTATCTAAATATGCATCACAAAACTAGATTCAGAAATCTAGTTTTGTAGTAATACTCAAGTGTGGAAATATTTTCATATACATGAAAATACACCTGTCCATCATAATAAACCCAGTCTCTTTAAATGAAATATTATAGAGTAATAATAAATATTTGAGAGAAAAACAGATGCTGTGACTTTCTCACCAGGTCCTGGTGAGGATCAGAAAAATGACGTAACTATGGCACAGCTTATCCAGTGAAAACTCTCCTCCTCCAAAAGTATGTCTGACTGAGAAGAGTACAAGCAATGGACACTGAAGGAGCTACAGGCTACATGGCTCCATGGCTAAGATGGAAGATGCTGTGCATTCAACATCTGTTGCCCAACTGCTTCACATTCTCAGCTTTATAGCAGAGCAGCAATGAGAAAGCCACTGTTGAAAAACAATTCACATGACATCTGGACTGGTGTTTCTGAGCAGGCATATGGGAGAAATTTCTATGATCTGACACACCAAAGCTGAGCTTTCTGGCCATAAAATTAAACTCTTTCAAGTGTGTATGTATCAATCACAGGGTGCACGTCAGCACAAACACTGTATGATAGCATCGCCCTGTGGGGATGCGTCTCTGCAGCACACCACTAAAGGAAGGAGGTAACATGACTGGAGCAACATCTGCAAGACAACTAGCAAATGGGAGTCCAAATGTAAAGGGTACACAACAAGAATGCTTTAGAGTGGACAAATCAGAACCCACATCTCCATTCAATTCAAAACCTCTGGCAGGAACTAAGGAGTAGCACAGCTCTCCCAACTGAACTTAAAACAGAAATGATCTTCTTTAACAGTCAAATATCAGTCAAAAATCAAATATCCAATTTAATATGGAAAGTTACAAAACAATACTACCAAAAAAATGTTTACAGACAAAATGAAGATGGTTTTAATGCTGTGAAATAAGAAATACTTGAGATAATGAAGCCTCATTTACTGTAGTTTAAGTGCCTCAACACTGGTGAGAGACACATGTATGTTGCTTTCCTACAAAATAATGTAGCAGCACTTGTGTTTTTAGCAGAACATTAGTCTGTGTGATAACATGTGACATTTTAAGAAGCAGATGCTCTAGTTATGACAAGACAAATTACTAATGTAAAAATCTAAGTTTTTCCAGAGCCACAAATGACTGTTTACCTCACGACTACTTAACTCCTGTCTGCTTATTATGAGTCGCTGCCAAAAAAGAAAAACCAGAAGGAAGATTATTCTACCTTCACAATGAATACATTATGAGAATTTATCTGTGAATTCACTCTATTAATCTGCACGTTTGATCTTTATGTAATTCTGAAATCACATAAAACATGTATTCAAATCCTTTATTCAAGTGAGGGGAAAAAAAACAATAACATATTTACTGAGGTCGGTGTTACAAGGTTTTCTACAGGACAACGGTGTAAATGTACATTAGCTGCAGAGAGTTGGGTAGGCAGCAGGTCCTGGCAGGGAGGAGACAGGGACAAGAGCTTGATTTATTGGGTTCATTTCCTTCTGACTCAGACTGCTTCCAACACCCCCGCTGCCCCTTACCCACCCACCTAACACAGCACAGGGGCACAGAGAGAAAGAGAAGCAAAAGGGTATTGCGTGAGGGAGTAAGAGAAGAAAGAGGTAAACAGAGAGCAGGGCAGCAGAGAATGAGTGGTAAAGAGGGAGACAGGGTGCATGTGAGGAGATAAAGCCTTACTAGCTTTTTATTTCTGAAAGCATATTTCATTTGATCAGGTGTGATCACATTGTGTTTTATTTCTAATAAAACTAAACACTATACAAAATATCTATCTCATCTATCTCCGAACACAAATGGAAGTCAGCAACAGGAAAGAAAGAAAAGAGGAGGAGCGAGAGGTGAAGAAAAAAAAAAGGAGGCACAAAAATAAGAATCCAGAGGGCAGGAAGATGTAGGAAATGGAAAGAGAGAAAATCTGCAGCAGCAGTCCTGTGAGCAGCATGCGTGCTACCAACACCTCAATCATTCCTGACGCTTAACCCCTTCCCTGCTGGAGGAGGTCAACTGCTCCCGCTCGCCCAGTGAAGGCTCGAGTAAACACGAGGCGAGCGTCGCGCTTCATACACACACACCACACACACCTTGTATTGAGACGCGCGCTACAGTGAAGCTTCAGTTACTGGCTGCCACTGTAAATTAATCCCCAACAGACACTAAAAAATGAAAAGCTAATCCTCCCTCTATGACAGAGATATTGGAACAGTGAAACACAATCCGCAAATTCCTCCTGAGAGCTGATTTCCTCCCTGTTTCAGCTTTTTCTACCTCAACCAGCTCTCGCTGCCAGGACTGCTCTTACACTACAGCGGCACTCTAGAAATTTCTCGCACCAACTGATTGTTTGAGTTAAGTGTCATGGCTGACATTTGACTTGAGGTTTGTGTGTGTGCGCGTGATGGGGGGGCGGGGGGTATCTGCGAGTCTATTTTAAGCCTGTGTGTTCATGGGCTGGTATGCTCTCTCTTTTTTTTAACATGAAAAAGATTCAGGAACAAAAAAAAAAAAAAAAAGATTCACATGCAAAAAGAGGCTCCGCGTGGCAGCTGTTGGCAACAAATGCTAGCTCGACTGGGTGGACTTGAAATGCCACCTCAAATCAATACAAACATGTCTTTCAAGTTATAGGTTCCTCAATAAATACACACCTAGACACAAACAGGCAGGTGACAGTACCCTAGTTTTAGCCCGTGGACACACCCACCCATGCTTTATGGACTTAAGCACAATATTATCAACTACACTCTATTCCCTGTAGCATTGTGCTCCGGTGTGTGCCTAGCCTGTTTCATTTACTAGTGGATGAAATTAATACTTGATGCAACATGTAGCATTGTCTGAGACCTTGCACAGAGAGATAATAGGTTATAGAAAACAACTAGTGGTGCCCCGGTTTCCCCTTTATGTTCCGACTACTGTTATCCAAAGAGAGAGAGGACCGGAGAGTGAGACAGGAAAGAGAAAACAATGGAGGATGGACGAATGGAGAAGCAGAAATAGAAAGGGGGGTGGCAGCGGGAAAAAACAGAAAGAGGGAAACGCTGTTGTCCTTGTCTCGTCTCAAGTCAAGGATCTCATTAACATGGAAGTCTGATCTCAGCAACCCCCCACCACCATACCTCCCTTGTGGCCTCCCCCATCTCGAACACAAACTCATTGATCACTGTTACAGGACATGCCGTGCAAGCAGAGACGGTGCACGCAAACACTAGGAAACACATACGCACTTTCAAAGTCGTTAGAGCACTAAGCAGTCAGTCAGGACACACACGTGATGGTCAAGTGACATCTATTACCATGCACAAGTGTGTATGTGACAGTTCAGATCCGAAAACCAGCCAGCGCCACCGGAAACGACTTGAGACGAACTAGCGAAAATGTTCACGTGACATCTACCAGAGCCTGAAGAAGAGCCCGTGTTGTGTCCCACAGCCAGGCATCACCCTCCATTATAAATCGAGGTTAGCCAGGGAGCACGAAGCTAAATCACTGCATCAAACGAAGTGGAGCTGGCCTTGCTCCAGTCGTCACTTCCACAGCTGCTCAACACATTGGCTCTATTTGAGGGGTGGTGAGGTTAGCCATATGTAAGGCCTCACACAGCCATGCTTCCCGTGCCAAATGCCATTCACATCACAGTCACTGGTGAGTTTGAGGCAACTGTTACCCCTTGGCACTGACACTACTGCTAATGCTCTTTCTATAGACTCAGGGCAGCTGTGTCTACTCCTGGTTATTCTTATGCTGCTGATAGTGATGCCCAGTGATAAGGCTTCACACTGGTAAAACATTGTAAGTGTATAAACACCATCCAGCATGTATTTAGCATGCAAGACCGACACAGACAATACTGCAGACATTTTCTTTCTCTACAAAAGGAGCTGAAAACTGTGAGGTCTGCAGATTGTCTTTAATGGCTAGGACCATGCTCCTGCAAGCACCCTTAGTTAATTGCTTTAAATTTAATATTTCGCTACTTTGAGCACAACACAAAATTTCACTCTGATCCATTTGGCGTTGCAGGAAAATGATGAGAGACAACAGCACAAAAAGTACCTGCTTGACGTAATCTCGTTAAATTAATTTGTCAATTGATTGGTGAGTAAAATATCAGTGACGGTGCCATAAATGATGTTGACATCCAAAAGATATTTGGTTTGAAGTGATATAAAAACAAAGGGAAATCAGAACGTCCTCACACAGCAGACACTATACCCAGATAATGTAATGACATTTAATAACAGTACCACCAACTCTCCATCACATAATGTATTATAGTTTGTGTGAACTTTAAATAAATGAATGCTGAACAGTTTTTCCATTTCTCTGCTTGTGTGTACTGGTAAATGTCAAACAAGAGCTGAGACTGTGTTAACTTTAAGCTGGTTTTATCAGAGTGAGGACAGCCTTTTGAAATTTTAGGAACTAATAATAGGTCAACTGAGGCCAGAGTTCTGGCAAAATGGAAACAAAAGGTCCCTGCCAAGGGAATGAGAAGCTGAAAGGAGGAACTTTCACATCTTACAAATCCATCAGTCCTAAACCTGAAACTTCAGAAAAGCTAACTATTTCATGGCACTCAACTTAAGTCATTTTCCCAGCATCCCTGTGGTGTAGCACCTCAACTCCGGGAAATGTTTCCATCTATTCTGCAAATACACAAAATCCTCTCCTGTGATACATAACATGATACAGCTCAATGGAGTAAGGAAGGATGATGAAGAAAAGACGTCGGAGCAGGTAGCATCCGAGGCATATAAACAATGTGTGAGGGCATTTTCTATTCACGGCCATTTGAGTGACGACACATAGTGTCTTCACCCTGAGCAAACACAGGCAGCGGTAATGTATGTGAGGTCGATCCAATATGGGTAAAGTGGAATGAATTACAGTGGATGAGTATCTCCTTTATGGTTTCTAATAAGTGATGCCTAATGTAGCAGCTCTGCAAACACTACTAGCAAAGGACCCACTAGCTGCAGGACGCCAACATTAAACAAACCTGTTAAGGGATCAGGAGGACATTTTGGAGGGAAATCGCCCCACCATAATGTGTGAGAAGAGACTTTAGCTGTGTGTGAATGTTGGCCACGAGTCACTTTTTTCACACGTCCCCGCCATGACACTGCATGTTGACATCGAGAACTCTGGTTCACCCCGCTCCAGCTGTTGAGGAGAGGGCAACTGCGGGGCAGAGAGATTGCTCTTGCCTATTATGACAGGATGAACATCACACATCCACACGCGTGCACACACACGCCCACAACTATATACCCACAAGGATATAAACACAAAGGCTCAGCGTCAGGCCCATCCCACCTAATGGCCGTAGCCTCATACTGCTAACGGGTGCTTGGGAAGGCAATGAAGTTTGCCATCCATATATCCATGACCCCTGGTTGACTTCTCTCCCCCATTCTCCTCCCCCTTCATGACCTGGCAATGGCACTCTATTAGGGTGAGAGGGGGAGACTGAAAGACAGAAATAGGGTTCTGTGATCCCGTTTGAATGGAGTGCTCCGACACAAACATCAGTGCACTGAGTACACAAATCTCCCAGCAAATGGGGTCAAAGCCAGTTCTTAGCCATTTGTTCTGATTTTCCTCCCCCAAGCCTTCACTCACACTCTCTCTCCCCCCTTTCCTTGGGAAATCATAACTGTTAGTAATCATGTGGTGCAATATGGCAATGATGCGCCAGAGAAAGAGTACTAGAAGGAGAAGAGGAGGAGAGTAATCATGCAGCACCTGCCTCTGTCTTCCGTGCACACAGTTTATATCTCTTTGACACATAAGCCACTTGCACAGGAACATACTCACATATACATCAAGAACACACCAGCAGACATGCGCAAAACACACATGATTGAGCAGCAATAAGGCTGCTTCCTCTGGAGGGATATATCAAGGCAACATCACAAGAAAAGCAGAGAAGAGTAAACAGGCTTGCATGAATGCCAAATACAAATGTCAACTTCCTTGCTGCTGCAGTAGCTTTTCGATGACCTATCTAGACTGAAGAGGAGCCTCACAAACAAACAGAAACAGCTCATTTTTCAGGATATTTTATTCATATTCATTATTCACTGCTTTCACACTGAGGTTTACAATATGTTGTTTTTCATTTGCTTATTTGGAGTGGCAAGTTGATCAGTAGCTGTGTCAGAGAGAAGGTTGATCCCTGCTTGTCTTAGGTGCCCACACAGAATGAATGAAGAGCAGCGATGGCTGCTATTAATTGTGAACACAACCTGGCTTTGCAGCCCTGTGCCTCCTGCTGAGCTTGACCGATACAAAAGTTGAAGAAAAAAAGGCTCAACTTCATGCAAATACCATCAGGCTCTCCTTGCGAGCCATAGTCAGGCAAGAGACAATCATGATTATCTTGATCATCTTGATGCCAATAAAATCTGAAGTACAGAGGTGTACTTCATCAATGCCCCCTCCAAGCAGAGTTTAAGTCGGTTTGAACACAGCCTTAAGAGGTGGACCATCTGCAGCCAAGCAGGTCACTGTGTTAGGCAGATCTCCTGTGACTCCGGGCTGCTCCCTGGGCTAATCCTACTCTGTGAGTGTGTGTGTGTACACGTGTACGGTCGTCCCTACCAACTTCTATGGCTGCACAGACATGTCCACACACACCCACCCACAGAGGGACCTGATAAAGCCAAGAGCCAGTCATAACAGTGTTTAGGACCAGCCTAGTGTCCTACTGACTGACTGTTAAACAGTAGTGTGCAGCTCTAACAAGCTTTTTGTACGATGGCTGTCAGAATGTATGTTTGCACGTCTGCAGGCATCTAGAGCATTTATGACATTTGAACCAATGTTTGTGTGGCCTCGTTTGTCAGTTTTTGTTTATGTCTGTGTTTCTTTCTTTGTGTGGCGTATTATGGGCGTGGGTGTGTATATATGTGTGTGTACATGTCCCTGGCCCTTACAAGCAGAGGTTAGCGAACGGCTGCTCTCTGATCAGGTTACAAAAGTGGGTGTGTTCCCTTTCTCCTCTGTCGCCTGCATGTCTGCCTCTCCCTCTCTCTCTCTAACTCATTTTGCCTCTCTCACTCTCTTCTCCCTCTATGTCTCTGCCTCTCTCTCTCTCTTTCTGGTTACAGAGGGCTGAAGCTTGCGTCATCCAGGCTTCTTCTTCTGGCACCACTACAGACCACCTCTTCCTTGCCTGTCTGTATTCCTCCACTCCGCTCCCCTTTTCTCTCCTTCCTTCTCCTTACAGGATGGTCCACACTCTCTGTAGGAGGCTGGAAGCCATGTGACTCTCTCCACTGACCTACTCCTCCTCCTCTACTGCTGAAAACTGGCCCACCATCCGCCCACCCAGCACCTCTCTAGTATTGCTCACTTGGCCCACAATATACCCACACACATACACCTGGGGTTCTGTCACTCAAATATGAACCCAGGAATGCAATGCAATGTGGACTACCTGTTTTCACTAGAGTCTTAGAGGCCTTTCTAACATGAATTCTGACCAGATATCCCTGGTCTTCTAAACAAATGCTTTAACATCTAAAACACAAACATGCATACTCCTGTTTGTGGTTAGATGCTCAATATAGTATCTGCTTAATCCTACAGATGTTGCCTATTCCTCCTCAGTCGTTTCAAAAATAACTAATTTACTCATTGTAAACCATTTCATCCATAAACCCACAAAGGTTGTTTCCTGATATTTACACAGATCAAACTTGCTTTCTTGCTATTGCTCCAAAAGGTTTAAACTCAAGAGCACATTTCTCACCACAATTGCCTAAACCACAATTATTGTTTCAACAGGATATCCGTGATCGTATCAGACAACTGATAAAAAACAAAAATGCTTTATACCCATTTTTTTTTGTATTTATACTAACATGTTTGCTAGCAACTTTGAGCAGAATAATCCATATGATAAATGTCATACAGATATGCTAATAATGCCCATCAGATGTTTATTATTTAATATGTTTGGTGCAAGTCTGAAATGATGTTCAGTTTTGTCAGCCTCGTGTTTGTTTATGGTGCACATCTGCAGATACATTACCTTATCTTTCTCGTGGGGCAGCAGCCGGACAGGTGGCAGTGACTCCAGTGACACTGTCCCGGTCCCGTCATCCTGGGAGCTGCTGCGGCTGACGAGCTGGAACAGCGGACCCTGCTTGGCCACACGTCCATGTGCTACTGCCCTCTTTAGGGCCACCCGCAGCTGCTGGTGGAAGAGGCCAGGACCCATGGAGCCGCTGCCCGACAAGAAAGCCGCCACGTCAGCCTGGCACTTGAGAAAGCGCTCAATGTTCTTTAAGCTTGAGCCACCAGGTTCATGGAGCCCCTCCAGTGCTCGCTTAATCAGTTTGTTCCAGTCAAGTCCCGGTTTCTTTCCTGAATGGGAGTGAGAGCTACTACCACCACCATCTCCACCACCGCTGCTGCTGCTATTGCCACCACCTCCTCCGCCTCCTCCAGAGCTGCCACCACCTTTGGGCTTGGGAAGAGCCAAGCGACCAGGATTATCTGGGTCCTTGTAGGAATTGAGACCTTTGTTGGTAACTTTAAGGATGGTGCCATCCTTGACACTGAGCTCCAACTGTTCCAAAACCGTTTTGCGGTCCAGGCCATGGGACATGGAGACAGCATTGCAAATGCGCTCCTCTGATGGTCGCTGCTTCTGCTTCTTTACCTTCTTGATGGCCTCTAGGATCCATTGGGTGTACATTGGATTTGCCAATTTCACCATGGCTGCGGTCTGAATGGGTGCAGGGGCCCTAGGGCCCTACTGCAATGGCCGCACGTAAAAAATGGGGACTGTTAGCCAAGGAAACACCTGGCCTGCGCCGTAGCGCCGCCGCCTCCTCCCTTTCCTCTTTGCCCTCTGCCTGATTACTATCCCTTGTCCTGGGGTCGCACAGAGAGTCCCTCAGAAGCTGAGTACGAGCAGCACGGAAGGAAGCAGCTGACCATAGCACAAACCCACTGAACCAACCCTCCACCCGGTAAAGTCTGTCCCACCCACCGCCCACTCCCTGCCAGGTGAACGTCTCTGGCAAGAAGCAGGGGGAGTGGAGGAACAAGCAGATCTATTAGCTAATTTAACTCCCACAGCAGGTTAAGAAGGGTAGGGGCTTTCAGAAAAATAAGGTGTTTCCCCACTTTGCCTATTGTCATATGCCTACTCAGTGACAAATAAAAAACAAAAAAATGTTCAGTCGGTTTCCCCGTCACCGTCAAACTAGACAATTCTCAATGTGAATTGTGAAAAATTATCATAGTCCCCAAGACATGAAATTAGTGTTTCAATGATAAAGGTAAAGGCAATACAGTAAATATGTTTTCTGTGAGTTATAACATTCCACGAGATAAGGATTTTTCTCTGCATCCACGCTCCCTTGTCTTCAGTTGTTTCCTCCTGTCGTCTTTCAGTCTTCCAGCAGTCTGGGCTTCTCAGCTGTGGGACGGAACAGATATCTCACCCCAGAGAGCAGCCAGGACTGATCACCTTCATGCCTATTACACTTCAGCAGCTGACAGACCCTGGAAAAGAATTTACACAGAGAAAGACATTAGTGAAAACCTGGCAGGAAAGCTAAACATCTTTTTCATTAAAATGGCAAAATACAGCAACAAAGATTTAAAGGACAGTAAGTATGAATGAGAAGCAGAGATCCTTAGAGAGGGAACAGGTCTTCAAACAACACTACACACCATTCAGTGCATCCACACACACATAAACAAAACCATGCTTGACCTCAGAAAGCACCATGAGACTTGTCTGTGCAGTAATAACAAAACAAAAAGGGTAAGTAAGGAGAGCAACTCCACTATACCATCTACATCTAGACAGCCTCATAGTCATTTCTGTACACAACCATACAGTTCTCTCATTACATGAGCATTTCTTTCGAAATCATAGATAGTATAGCACAAATAGTGTCAATAAACAAGTCGCGTTATGACCATAGTCACAAGTGAATACTACAATTGGCACACATATCCCAAACACAGGTAAACATTACCCTAAAAACGCACAAGCAAGTTGACTATGGGCTAGTTTGGTTGCTAACGTCAACACGATGCAGTCAAAACACAGACTGTTAGCAAACATTAGCTGAGGGGCTAGCTAAAAATCAAAGCCAAGTTAATTGTCACCCTGCCAAACCATTTCCTGTGTTGTTAACAAGGACGATAAACCGTGCTGTTTACACTCACATACCTGATATTAGGCTGCTAAGTGTGTGACAACAAGCCTTCCCGCTAACTGCTGTTGTTTAGCAAGCTAACATGAGAAGCTAACCGAGGAGCTAACGTTACGATTGAGTTACTAACGTTACTCGCTAACCCGAAACGTAAACAGCATGAAACGAGAGGTTAGCCAGCGCTCCTGCACTCGAATACAACATGTCCTCATTCGGCTGACAATACAAAGCTCCACACAAAAGCAAACACAGCCAGTTATCTGATTTTGAATGTCACCGAGATGTTAACGTGAGATCGCGGCCTTGTAAAAGGCACAATGCAACTTGCAGACGGCCATCTCGGCTAGCGGGCAAGTGCAAAAATAAGGATATGATAGCTGCGGATCGTGCAGTCATACATGCTGGGCGGCCTCCCTCTCAGTCCTCGGTGTGGGCGCGGAGCTTCTGCACGGTTAGACTCGTCCTCACAAGCGGTCGCCACCTCGCTGACTTCCTCCCTCCACAAACCGCCCTCCCACGTAACGCTACAGCCTGCGGTGCAGTGAAGACAAGGCCGCTGGAGCGGAGTAGCTAGGCCTCGGCTCCCCCCTTCGTGTCCCCCCCCCCTCCACCCACCCACCTCCGCGATCATCATCCCTCCGTACCCCCTCTCTGCCTCTACCTCTCGCGGTTCCCCCAGAAAGCCCGAGCGGGTCCGGTTCTGGTTTCCGAGGGAAGCTCGGGCAAAGCAGACCGTGTTAAAATCTCACATCCCTCCGTCCGGCCTCCCCCGATACTCACCGGAATTCCGTGCCGAGCCACCAAGGAGAAGGTGCCAGAACCGTGCGGATCGGAGACAACAACAAGCCTGAAAATGCAGCCAGAGACCAGGGGCTCTAGAGCCGACGCCATCTTTGAGTGAAACAGGAGCGCGGCTGGTGGGGGAGGGGGGAACACTGAACCGTCAGGCAGGGCCCAGGGACCGTCTGCATGGTGCGAGGCGAAGATCCAGGGGAAGAAAAATTCACTGCAAGGCGAGGGGGGCGGCGGCGGCGGCGTGCTGTTGCTATGAGAGGGGTGTGGATATTGCTTGAGCGCATGAAATGGAAGAAAGGGACAGATGGTGATGGTGGTGTTGCTGGAAAGGGGGGTAAAAAATAAAAAAAAAAAGAAAGGAGAGGTGTTCTCGCATTCTCTGTTGTGCTACAGCTCCATGAGATTCAAGGGAGCGTCTGCATTTTTTTTCCCAGCAGTTGTTTAAAAAAGAAAAAGGCAATGAGCGTGCCTTAACGTTAGAGGGTATTTAAAGATCAAAGTGAGACACCCTCCACACTGCAGTCTATTGTAGCAGCTGTGTGATTTTTAAAGCTGAAGATGGGAAATGAGCTACAGAGATCCAGTCCCCCCAGAGATGATCAGATGTTGTAGTGCCCATACTGTACAAGATAAAGCATGCTATTATGTGTCTATGCAGAGTCTACAACTGCATTGCTTTTCAGATTGTGTAACAGAGTAAGATTTCTGCACCATACAAAATGATTATGTAAACTGATGACAGCAGAGTCTAATGCCTTTTGCTTAAATTTTACGTTTGGAGAATGTGTTTTTTTTTGATTCCAGCTCTCTGTGCAACATAAATTACAGCATCTGGTGACAGATGGAAGCGGCATCGTTTAAAGGTATCACTCTTTGTGCATTTGAATCTCCATTTAAAAGTACTTTGCACTAAATATGCACAAATTATGAACCCCTCTAGCTCTAGAGCAGTAAAAGTAAGAGGCTGTTACTCGTGGCTCAGAACACACAGAGTTCTTTAGGGTGATGAATAAAGTATCATATTCCACTGCCCCTTATGAATCTGTCTTGTGGAGGTCTGAACAACTTAAGTACACTTATTCATAAGTAAAACAATCAGTAGGGGAAAACTGATTTTGCTGCTTCAATTTCACGATCACGGTGATACAGAGGCACTTGTGTTGGAAATCTGGCAGCGATCTTCCTTTTCTATTACAGGCTAATGCTGAAAGCTCCCTGGGTGGAAATTAAATTATCTGCAGCTTTGTGTAAAATGATGTGTACAGCAGTCCTCAGAGACGGATTATAGAGTGTATTATAGGGAGCAATTAGACCTGAGGTTTTCCCATGTTCCATGAGGTGCCTTGTGAGAGGGTGATCTGCTGTCAGCACAAATAAAAGTGGTCAGGTCACACTTTACTAACTGTTTATCTGGCGCTTCTTCAGGTACAGATAAATCACATTCCATGCCACTAGTTATAATTAATGGTACTGGTAATTACAGCAATAAAAGTTTTACACACCAATGGCTGTTAGTACACCTCCTGATGGCTCCCATATTACATTAGTGTTTACAGTATGCCAGCTAACAGGGGGCAGAACTCAGGAGAAGCCGGCACCACATCTATAGTTGCCAGACATAAATAAATAATGTTGTGTACCATGATCCTCAGCAGAGGCCATGTTCACTGATACACAACAAGAGAAACAAATTAACCAGGGTGGGGGTGTGGGTGAAGGCACAGGGAGTCATTTCACTGTAATTCTGATAAGATCATATTGATTTTCAGCCAGTTAAATGGAGGCAGAGGCCCAAATTGAAGAGTTACGTTTTCCAAATGAGTGCTGTCAACTTCCCCAGTAAGTGGAGGAAGGAGGGCACAGATGCAGAGGAGGGTAAATTCTAATCTTAATTTACACAAACCGTCCGTGCGGTTCACTCACCTTCATACGCTGTTACAAATGGCCGTGAGCCAAACATTTCCGCATTATACTGTAGCAAGTCCCATTAAAGTATTTTCAAGATTCTAATCTAATATTTAATTTGAGATTTAGACTCTTGTTTAAACCAAACAAAGCAGTTTCTCTTGTTTTCAGTCTTCCAGTCAGCTTCTGGCTTCAGCTCCACGCTGAATAGATGAATATATCAAGCTTCAACCCTATTCGTGAGAGTTTTTATCTATTTTATCATTAACAAATGTTATTTATAGCTTAGCATGAAATTATTAAGCACAAATATTACTCATGTGAGTCCAGCTTCTGAAATATAAGATTTTTTTTATTTGTCCTTTGGTCAGATAAAACAAGCATTTCTTTGCAGAAGTCACCTTATTTCAGGAATCAGGGAATTTCTTTCCTTTTTTGTTGACAGACTTAATATATAAAGAATTAACATATGGATTAGTATTCTAATAAAAACAATTAGTATTTGTGTTCATAAAGCACATTTCTTTGCTGATAAAAATGATAATATTTAACATATTTGCTTTAGACTTCGATGACCTTTTTACCACAGCTGGTCTCCAGCATATCGGTTTCTACTTTAGAATACTAGTAACTGAAAATGTGAACTATCAGCATTGGGTAATAAATTGTCTCCGACTGCAAATGGATGTTTTGGTATTAGCAACTTCTTTCATTGGTGGAGCAAAGGAGACGAGTAATCCTTGGCTTCCTTTCATCCGCTTAATCCCTCCTGTTTTTATTTCTGTTCAATGTGCATCCACCTGCTAGGGCCCCTGAGCCCCCAGCAAGCTGCACCAGTGTCCACCTGCCCCTTCTCTGACACATACACACACATAAACACACACATCCTGTCCACCTGATGCACAGCAGCACCTCCTACTCTCTACGCCTGCTGCCGGGCCGGCTGGTTCTCGCTCTGCTCCACTTCTTCCTGCCTCCGGTTTAAAAACTGGACTTCAGCCAAGCCAAATAAACCTATGGCATCCCTTTCAGTCTATAAAAACATTGCATGCTACCATTACGGTGCTTGTCTTGTTGTTGCTGTTGATTTTTGTTACCAGATTTTTTTAATTGTGAGTTGGCAAATCGCCACACAGCCTAAGAACAAGTTCTGTTCCTTTGGTGGTTACACGTCAGATCCCCTGTTGAGAAATGTACTTAGAGTACGATCTCATTGATTGCCTGTCTAGGTGCAGTAAATGAGGATGTTACCATATTGTGTCCACCTGATGGACCTTTTTCCAAGTAAACAAGGCCACTCTTGACATTTGACTAATATGAACACTGAATCCTTGGCAGCCTTCCCCTCCTCTGTATCCGCAGGAGTCAGCTGTGTATAGGGTGAACTGATGAGACCTGAGGACTCAGACATAAGAGAAAGTCTGGAAGTGACTCATTTGAAAGGAAACATGGGAAATGCATCCTCTGTGGCTGATGCTGTTTTACTTTGTCAACATTAAATAAGGAAATCTGAATGCTGAGTGCAGCTGTGAATAAGCAGCAGTCATTCTGAGCCAACACCCGTGCAGACCACATTTCTGAGTTCCTGTTTTCTTGGGTGATGACTGGAGTGCTACGATAAGATAGCCAGGCATAGTCTAGGACTGCTTCTTTTGTCCGTGTGAAACTAGCAAGCTTCCTGCTGTGGCTGGATGGTTGCCAAGTCCCCAAACCCCAACCTAACCACTCCCCCCAACCCAACTCCAACTCCAAATCCCTCCCATCCCGAAAAGAGCTGAAACATACAACGGAAATTTCCAGGGCCTGTCCACCCAAGACTGTGCCCCCACCCGTCCAGTAACCCCCTCCACAATCACCACCCAAACCCCTCCTCCCAACCTCCCTCCCTGTGGCCTCTGCTCCCTCCCCTGCCTTGAATCCAAAGGGACAGAGAGCAGCTGGAAGGTGAAGTGCAGCTTGTAGGCGCTGAGCTGAAAGTCAAGTCAGACACCTCCCGTGCTCCCTCCAACTCCTCCTGTGTAAAAATCTCCCTGAAAACACCACCACCTTCACTTGAACCCAGAAGTGCCTCAGAGTGCTGCAGAGTACACTTGTAGGTGTACTCTGGGTATAAGCAGCGGAGAGACACAGTGGGGGAAACGTGGAGAGCTACTCTGTTTGACAAATCAATTGTTCTGCTGCGGTTAAAAGTTGTGTACTTACACTTACTCAAGGCCTTTAATACAACTAGCCCTGACTTCAGCGCTATTAAGAGCAGCAGAGGAGGAGATAGTTAAGGTAATAGGTGAAGCAAGAAAAGCCCTGACACATCTATTTCTTAGTTTCTTACTTTTAGAGGTGAGAGTTATAAGGTAACTTTATTTAATTAGGTGGTTCCAATGAGAGAGAAAGCTGAGAGCAAGAACCTTTCATAGCCAGACAAGCATGCAACCCACAGACAAGAATCCATCACAATCTACGTAGATTAAGCTTCAGAGTAATCTGCAATTCATTTAAATTAAAAGGCCGCGTCAAAACGTTCATCTATCAGCATCACCTGAACTTTCTTCTCGGGTTACGTTTCATTTTTTCAATCAGTACAAATACCAACGTGTGTTACAAATACAGAGACGTGTGTGCTGACCAGCATCAGCAACTTCCTGTAGTTTTCATTGGTTGCCTGGCAACTGGTCCTGGTCAAGAACAGTCCAACAATAACTTCCCATGAAATGACAAATAGTTTCCAGACTTTAAAGAACATACAAGGTGTTTTTATTATTTTAACATCATCCTCAAAGACATAAGATCTTTGAGTGATCAGCCAGAAGTCAATAAGCACTATCAGGTAACAGGAAGGCATCAAGGGCAGACTGAGGTGAGTCAGAGTCCATGAAAATGCATTTTTTGCAGAAACATTTATGTAAACATACTTATTAGGAAGATTCATGTTCAGTTCTATATGCATATGTTGCATTCATATGAACTGCAATGCAGCATTAATAAAAATCAACTAAGAATAGGACGCTGTGACGTCCTCTGTCTGAAGGCAAGATGGGTTCGAATGATCAGCTACTGATTCACACAGAACAAAAACTGTAAACGGAGCAACACACCAAGCATAGCTATGTCCAAGTCTAAGAAAATCAGTCGACCAGTTCACCAGTTATTACACTATGTCTTGTTTGTCTGATCTGAATAAAAGAAATAACGTAAAACAACATGCAGACTCCAAGAAACAGTTCATGACATTAACTCCCGTTGTTTGTACGTGTTGGTGTTTTTATGTAGGTACTACTAGTTCCCAACAAGAAAGTGACAAAGTGAATATCCTGACGTGTCAAACTTTACCTTTAAGTAGAGTAAAGCTGAATCTGTATCATTTTAGGGCCTTTCTTCTGCTCCCGTCTCCGGTACACCCCCACTTCCTGATGTCCTGATCACATCTCTGCTTGATTATTCACCAGTGCTGCATATGGCAGCCTGGCAGCTACATTCTTCTGGTTATACTCCAAGGTACAATCGACACCGACAAACCAGGCAAGTCCAGACAGTGAAGAAGAAAGCACAAAGCGAATTACTTCAAATACTGTGCTTGATACGGTGAAAGTGGAAATAATGAATTAAGGAAAGAGAATAATTACAGGACAGAGGTGCCCATGTCTTTGCCTTGTACTTTCTATTTGTTGTGGAGATATCTTGCGTTCGCCCTGGTTAAATACCATTAAAGCCTTTTTGAAAGTGAAAAAGTTCATCTGTGACTAAACAGCTGCACCACAGAGGGTTTCATCGCTTTCACACAACAAACACCAATTATATCATGATGCCTTGTTTGGCTGTTTGGTATCCAGACCTCCCACATTACAGGCTCCTTCCCAAGTCCGAGCCTCTCCGAGCAGCCGCTCTGCAGTGTTTGCTGAGCAGGATGCACCACAGACGACAATGCAGTCTCCACACACACACACGCACACACGTACACACATTCCCAAGAGCCTGGCGTTGGGGGGGGGGGCTTAACCTCTGGAGCTCAGTAGGCTTTGTCTACTGCCCCACCACCACCACCACCACCACCTTTTTTACTTTTTCACTTACTCCCACAACGAGAGTTTCTCACACCAGAGCACGAAGAGCTCTTTAATCTGTTCCATCAGGTCAGGAGTGAGATTCATGTCAAAAGGGGGATGCTGCTTAATGAGCGAGTGAACGCAAATGACGTGCGAATCCTTGATCCCATCAGTGTGAGTGATATATATTAAAAGCCATTCAGTTTCCAGCCATTTATATTAATGACACCACTTTGTGATGACTGCAGGGTACTGGGAGCAAAAAAAAAAGTGCATTCCCATGAATGATGAGCCCTCTGTGGTCGTGGTAAATTGCATTACAGAGGCAGTAATGATCTGTGTTGTTCTTATGTAAACTGTGGTGAATCAGTTATTCATTCAATACGGTCTCTAATTGAATAATTCGATTCTTGTCTGTGTAAAGATATGCATGTTTGACTCCCCCCTGTGTTAGCAGGAGGCAACAGATGGAGCATGTTATGTAATCATATTGATATAAATTAAAATCACAGATCATCCTGAGAGGCGTGTAACAACGTGAAGTGGTTATATGTATCACGGTGAAGGTGATAAATACCTTCAGTCCTTTTGGATCACAGTATCTGGCTCAGGTGACAGTGACAGAAGGTTTGTTTTGTTTTTAATATAGAGAACGAACAGACACTGCTGCAGAGAGTGATGAATATATCATGTCCCATCCATCCAGGTTTTTCCCTCTCGTACGCTTTTCCTGCCTGGAAACAGGCATCTACAGGCTGCAGTGGATAAGATCACGTCAAGTCGGGTTTCATGCCACATCGTACAGTCTGCGCAAAACGTGTTAACCACCGTATTGTCTTATTGCTTCCACCCAGCAGCCAGCACAAGCCGCTGACTGCTGGGTGAAAGCACCAAAACTATTACGGGCATTCGCAGGCTCGCACTTACACACGCCGCAGTTACCACTCAGAGCTGGTGTGAAGGCTGGACTGTTGGCTTCGGAAAGAAATGATCCATCGAGAGCTGTGTCACCTCGTGTCAGCATGTTAATACACTCTTAAAGACACTGCTAACAGACGAATGTTTCTATGATGCTGTCAGGAAACAAACCATGCAACTGTCCACGTCGCCCAGCTACACTCTGCTGTTGACAGACACTTCAGACGACCCCTGAGGCTACGAGTCCTCCCCTGACCCACAGAATCACAGCGCAGCCTTTTACTGCGGCGGGGGCCTGGAAGTCATCACTGATACTGGCAACACGCAGGGAGCTCTGAGGTCATCAATAATGACTCCATTTACTTAACACCGACCCAAACACCTGCTCATTTATCATGGCTGACACATGTCAGACTGGTCCATTTCTCACAGAGAAGCCAGCCAACCACTGCAGATCGTGATCAGGTCACCTCCGCTCGGAGAGGGCTTAACAGAGCAGATTGATACACAGCAAAGACACACAGTTAAGTGCAAATAGTTACTCAGGGAGTTCTCATAGTCGAATCCCGGACGGTGCCAGGAAAGCGCCTGCATGGATGTTAGCGAGTCAAAATACTTTGATTATACTAAAGTTCAAGTAGCACAGACTCTGGGTGCAGTTGAGTGATGTGTGGCCGCTGATCATTTGAACATTTCTAGGATTCTGTCCCATGTAAACAGGTCCGTGTGTAAAAGTCTGTCTTCATAACAGCTGCGTGAACATTTTTCAGTTTCACCCTCTACCACATATGTGCCATTAAACTGAAGTCAAACCTTGACTCTGCAACAAAGTGAATGCAGATGCTCCTAAAAGAGGACGCGAGGCCTCGCTCGATGCTTCGAGCAGTGTGTACGTGTGTGCAGCAGTCCTCTCACGTGTTCTGCTTTTTGGGGGGACGATGAGGTGCTGCTGATTGTGTTCTCTGTGTTCTCTGACTTCCTGCAACAACATTTCCACACTGCTCAGAAGGTGATACTAAAAAGCAATGATGCAGGTACTTTGGGGGTTTTCCAGCTGTGCTGTTGATCGTGACTGATGAGGCACACGTGTTGTCACACCCCACAGCCTCAACCACCGGCAAGAGAACAACAGTTTAACAACCAGTGAACTTCTCCATTTTTGTCGACCACGGCACGAAAGACTTTCAGAAAGAAGAATGGAACATGTTTGTTGGGTTAAAGTCAGTGTTTAGAAGAGGACGAGCAGGAAATTCATGCACAACTATTGAGGCTCAGTGGAACCTTTACAATAATTTGTAATTTGAAGATGAGTTAAGATGATTCATATATGATCCTGAGGGGGACAGGATTGTACATACTTCATAGCAATAGTAATAGTAAGACTCCAAATCCCACGCGTCAACATGTTCAGGGATTTCCAAAGTCAGTAGGTTTCATCCTCTGGGGTCTCTTTATGTTTGTAGCTCTGTGGTGAAGATATTTTAGTCAGAAATGCAAACAACCTGAAACCCGGTGTGTGTCGAACATTCAGCACCTTCAACAGGCTCAGAGTTTATCACAGCTCCTTAAGTTCCAAAGTGAAAGTTTTGATATGATGCTACATGTATGACGATCCCTGGGTTCTGTAAGCAATATATTTTCCTTTAGCTACCAGCAGCGAGTTCATAGCCCCTTTTCCTGCGAAGCCCCTGGAGCCCTTTTGCAGAGCAAGTAGTACAGTATCAGCCTTCAGTGCCCTTCAGCGCTCTGAGCTCACAGAGTTGAACACAGGGTTGAAGACAGCTTCTCGTCTGGGATTTCTTCAGGAAACAGCGATACATCTTGTCTCGCAGTTGCCATGGCAGACTGCCTCCCTTCTCTGGAGGCACCACCCAGCACCAGCGGGTCTCAGATGGACATGATTTTTGTTATCGAGCATTTATAGCGTGGAGTCTGCAGTGGAGACGTTTGTTCTGAGGTTTATTATTTTACTCCCTCATACCTGCTTCTACTAAACACAGAGGGGGCTGAAAACATTTCCCAGCATGCAACAGGCAGAGCACAAGACCATGCTGTTTTCAAGAACAAAGCAGTGACTGACGAACATGAGACTTCGCAGTTAATACTGACTGATCAGCTCCTTTTTCATTATGGTGTGCATATGTCGGAAGACTTTAATGTTCATGCAGCCTCTACTTTACCTCACCGTTCACATTGGACCAGTCAGGAGTCCATCCTGTGTGGGCATGTCCTGACGTTTTGGAAATGTGTACAGGTATGTCACAGGGAAGCTTCACACTTACAGTGTATGTCCTGAGGACACAGCATCTCTCTCTCTGCATCTTTAAATGAATCATGCGATGATGACTACAATGCAAAAGAAGCATTCTCCTTCTTATGCTGAGATGACTGTGGTCACTATACCTGGTATCCTCCCTCTTTGACATGTGCTCTGTTGTTAGCCAGAATGCCAACAGCCAACAAAAATCCAATTTACTATAAATCCTGTTGCTTCCTGACACAAACAGGATGTTACTGGTTGTCTCCTTTTCCTCTTCTGGCATCTCTCTGCATGTGTTACACATAAAGCACAGACAGTGACTTAATAGGAGAGAAAGAATCTAAATCTCTGCAGCAGAACCAGAGGTCTCACCACTTCATCACAAACCAAAGCAGAAATATGTCTTTATTGTTCTATAAGCAACAACCAAACAGATGCATTTATCAACACATGTCTGGAGCTGCAACAGTTAGTTCATTAATCAGTTGGTCCAACTCCACACAGACTGCTTTCATAACGAAGCTCACTATTGTGTTTGGGAACTTATTCTTTAGGTATAAACTCCGTGACCATCTCTCTAAACAAAGCACTTCATATTTAATTGATCAATCACTAAACCAATCAACAGATTTATTAACAGTGAAAATATCTTGCAGCTCACGTGGTGTTAGCACGGTGAGAACGTGAACTTGACCACTGAATCCTACATGATAAAAGTCACATGCAGCACTTTCAGATAGATAAGTCCTTTGTTCAGCTTGTTGGAGGTCTGCGTGCTGTGTGCAGAGGCAGCTGTAGCTGTAACATGCAGACACATTGGGATGGAAAACCAAACTGAGAGTAGCTAGAGGGTCTCTTGTTGTTGTCCTGCCTTTGTTTTGTCCTCCTCCTGCTGTCTTTAGCACCATAGGAGAGCTGTGCAGGGCTTAGAGGACGCGCCTGCAAGCATCAATAATAGAGGGCTCACAGCAGCGAGCACAGAAAGGACCGAGGCAGCGGGACAACTTAATACTATTCAGCCACTAATTAACTAATTGAAAGATGAAAGTCTGTAAATCTGAAAGTACAAATAAGTGATTGTGCCTCGGTTTTGTCTGTACAGAAAGTGCTCATCTGTTTAAAATGAGCCGTAAAATCAAATGTACAGTGAGTGTGAAATCTTGCGGCCCGGGCCTGTATTTGTCAATGAGATCAATGCCCTCTGATTACGGAGAGCAACGAGAGCCCATAAAGACCGAGATTTACTGTTGTCTCTTTAACTCCTTTTATGTGTGGGGGAGTTGTAGGTGGCGAGTCAAGCCCATAAGGTCAATCACATGAAGCTGTAAAATGAGATGTAACCCACATTCATAAGGGCCCAGAGCAGAGGCAGACAGGGCCAAGAGGGAAAAGATAGAGAGCAGGGGAGCCTCAGTAGAAAGGAATGGACTCCATTTTTGTAAGTCCTCCTCTCCAGCTGTCAGCCCGCTCCCTGTCCCATGGGGGGTTGCCACGGTGACAGGAGGCCACATGTCTTGAGGGCGTCATTTTGGTCAAAGGACCCCATTGTTCTTGTGTTAAGCTGTCTTCACTATGCCCGTCTGCCAGGGACAGGGGATTCAGCCTCACACCCCTCATACTCACTCTCACACACACACCCCACACCCACTTGTGTAGAGGTGCTGCAGTTGGGCTGTTCACAATGAAACGGCCTAGTCACATAGATGCTCCAAAGTTTTTTAAATAAGAAAGATCCACAAGTTAAAACACAGACACGACACAGTGAAACCCTCAAACCTCAAGTGATGCAGCACTGAACAAAAAGCCCTTTGACACAAATGAATGTGCAGCTACTAAATGATTTCCTCCTGTGATGATAACATCAGATCCCAAGACTTCTTTCATCTTCACAGTTGATTAAGTTGACTGATGAGTAACTTGGCTACTGCAAGTCCTCATCGCCACCACCAGATGGCGCAGCAGCCCCACTATGCTGGCACTGAGGCTCATCACTGGCTGTACCATTCTTAGGAAGGAGTTCATCTGTCTTCCACTAGGAACACAGAAAGAGACCTTGGCACACGCTAGGAGCCAGAAACCTCTGGTGTCCTTCAGCCAAGTGACTCTGACTTGATGCAAAAGGAGGGAGTCAATTACCCCGTGATGGATAGATTACAGTCATGCATCATTCTGGAAGCCAATTTTCCAATGCGAACTGAATCTGAAACTCAATTTGTTACTGCTCCCTCCGTTCCTCTGTGACAGATGGATGGAGCCAGTAAAGAGGAACTGATTTGAATGTGACTGGTGGAATCCGAGGTTAGAGGTCAATTTACTTCCAGACATTTGGCTGTGTTCAAAATGGAGATCAGAATGGTAATTTATGTAGCGATTCATTCAGTTATGGCTAGAGGTCCTGGTTTATGTGAAAGGAAAGCTGCTTTAGTCCAACTAAAAATGACCACACAGCTGGAATGTGACATTTGTGGAGATAGTGGCTGCTTTAATATTTGGATTAATTCCCTCCAAATGAACACACTTTGGTCTAATAGGGCGTCTTTACAAGAGACCACAGTGTTTAATCTGAATTTTAACATCTGACCAAACTCAATCATTTTTTATTTGATGCAACATATAAAACAATTTCACTGCCCATCACTATTATTGACACAGTAATACAATCACCCATTAAAAGTACTGATAATGCAATAAAACATCCTTTTCTGGATCTTTTTATATGTCAACAGTGTGGATCACTGAAGAACACCAAACCAAGAACCACAAATCAGCAGAATTATTTGGGCTTATTCATCTGATTTATATGTGTAGAGCAAATTCCCTCCCTTCATTACTTATCCATTATTCTTCGTCTGCTCCAGCCTAGACTGACAGATGGTGAATGCAGCACAGCCATCTTCATCTATCAGGAGTCGATATTGACTGGAACATGCTCGATCCAGTGACTTTGGAGAGTGAGAGTGAAGATGCCCTGCGATTACCAGCGGAGTGGTTGGATATTGATTAGAAGGTGGTCGGCAGAGATGATTGGACTCTCGCTGCATTGACTGTCTTGGCTACCAGAGGGAATTTGCCTTCAAATTACTGGTCAGTCCTAATAATTCCCATGGAACAAAATATGTTTTAGCAAAGTTAAAACAAAGAGGTTGTTCTTGCTATTAAATTTTTGGAAAAATAAAAACATTAGGTAAGTGTGACAGTGTGACGGTTGTAGTAATTGTCCCATTTAATCTTAGTTCATTTCATTAAATTGGGTCCAAAGTGGTCACTTGAAAGTCTCAGGAAGTTTCATCTTGTGTGTCCTCAGGGAATGAAGGTTGGACAGGTAGAGCAGCAGTGAGCCGCCTGCCTCGGGTTCTCCTGCGGGGTTCTTCACTGGACTCAGGGGAGGTCCGAGGCATCCATGCGAGACCTGCACTGTTGTTGCTGTGAGCTGCGCTGCCCTGGTTTCTCAGGCTGCGGCGAACTGAGCGCTGACCTCTAGTGGTGACAGGTTTGAACACATCCTCAAAATTAAAGTCAGCCTGCCAGGGGGCCAAGTGTAAATTGGCTACTCCCTCAGCTTCCTGGCTGTCAGAGCTTGACCTGCTTCCATGCTGGCTACATGCTTGGTCTCCCTGTGCCATCTCCTCCACTCTACAGTTCAGCTGGTGATCCTTTACTTTGTCTCGCAGCTCCTGTTCGACAGAACTGTTCACAGAACTCCTCCTGCCTTGCTTAGTTTTTCTTGGTGCTGGCCCTGCTGGCTGATTCAAAGTGTGGCAGAGCTCTTCATCTGAAGATAAGCAGGCACTTAGGCTGGCCTGGTATTGGGATGTCCTGTCTGAGTCTGTGCTGGGTGTATCTGCAGAGGTCGGGCCATTAGATTCAATGACAGCTCCTCCCTGTTCAGAGACAGGGTGTTCCACTGGCATTGCATTTGATTCCTCAACATTTGTAGTGGTTTCCTCTGTCTCTTCTCCAGTCGGGTGCTGAGGCTCCTCACTGAGCAGATCACAGTCAACAACACTGACCTTCCTTTTCTTAAGTCCTCTCCCTCTGACCCTCGGCCCTGACAGCCTGCTGTCCTTCCCTGTGGTGCTTTTTTTACTAGCGTGTGGAGATGTAACATAATCTTCTGAAGGATTGTCCAAGGCATTTGTTACTGTGTGGCCACCTACTGCTGCTTGAGTGTCTTTAGCCATCTCAGGATTCAAGCAGGTCTCCTGGTCTGAGTCTGAAAATGTAGACAAATGGTTGTATGTAATGGAAAAATGTACAGCACACACCAAAGAAACAAAACCAATAATTAACAAGTGTGTTTAAAAATCGAATACACCTGCATGCTTTACCTGCACAGACAGCAGAGGGAGTGTGCTGTGCTGCTGGAGACTGGCTAATGAAGGACAGCCTTTCAGTGATGGGACTCAGGGCGGGATTCTTGGAGGCATATTCCCGAGAGCCGTACAGGGAACGGTCCACACCCTTGTTCCACTGACGTGTTGCTGTGGAGGTCAACTGTGAAAAATATAGATATCACGAGCAGGCCCCGACCCAGAATTCAGCTACGATATGATGCTGTAATTTATTCTTTTTCTGTGCATCTAATCAACACTATGATTATAGACTGTAATTATATATGTGTAAATGATTCTACTAATGCTATCATCCTCACCAAGTACATAAACATGTTATTTTTGTTGGACGACTGTGTAAGCACTGTGTCACAGACTGGGGACTACAGAATAAATGGTGATTACTTATTAAATATATACAGGAGACAAACATCACTGTAACAATACACTGACAAAAATACAAAATACTGTTTTTTACTTCCTGTGGGAGATATGCTGATTTTAATATTACATATACTGCTGGGCAATTTTCAATTCTTGGTTTGTTCTCTGATAATTAAGTTCTGGCCTGAATGCCACCTTGTACTTTACAGTGGATCGCAAGGTATTTACACACCGCTTTAATTAAATTTCATCAGTTCTGCCCACAGTCAAAAGTTATTTGGTTAACCTGATGGATAGGAACCCATTTAGACTGATACACAGCACTAACTGGGAGCCTAAATGTATAAAAGAAAAAACTGAAAAGCCAGACACGGCATGCTTGGTAAATTGACTGTAATGTGAGCCACAGTGGGGTTAGCTGCAGCTATCCAGACTGCAGACTGCCTTATAACTGGTTTGATGAGTTACCTGCCGTACTGTTGTACAGTATAAACTACCATCCAGAACAATGTGTGTATTTATCAAGAGACACAGCTCTTGACTCTCATTAGATCTTGTTTGTGTCATCCCGTTTATTCATTAATTAATTTTGTATTTATCTGTAAGTCTGTCACATCACGCTGGGACCTTCAAGTAATGGGGAAAGGAAGTTGGAAAGAATTTCGATATAACATAATTTTGAATATAATTTTTTTTAAACAATTGTTTATGACAGCAGCGCAGGTTCTCCACTCATGCATTACCTTGATGAATTAAGGGCTTTATGATAGAAATCATAATGACTGATTCCTGTGGTGGGGATGACTAACCTGGTGAAGTGTGCCTATATAGGAGGGAAAACCTTGGCTTATAAAGAGCTGTAGTCAAATTGTGCAACTCTCAGCTCCGCGACTGTCCCCCAGAAAGACATGTTTGAAGATACCTCGTTGAAGTGGTGTAAAGAGAAATCAAACGAGCACACTCAGCCAACTCACCTTCATCTTCCCAGAGGCCAACTTGGCAGCAGAGCGTGTCGACCTCTTTACAGGTTCGTTCTCTTCTGGCTGCTGGAGGAGCAGAGAATTGGCATGAGGATACGTTATACAGAGTGTGTCTATGCCACACTCTCAAATATAAAGAGGGTATCCTCATATGTGATTAAGTTTAGATCCAGAGGAATTAAACAGTAGATTAAATAGGAGCATATTATGACCCCTAAATTATTTTAAAAAGACTGTCTAATCTCGTACATGAAGACTTAAAGTAGCACTCTGCATTAATAGCCGACCTTTCTCTTTCGAGTGCTGGAGCGAGCTGGGCCCACACTGGTAGATTCACACTCTGGTCCTGGCAGCTATTGTGTAGACAATCGAAAATTCCCAATATGAGATTCAATACACATGACAGTATGGCAATATTACAGTTACTGTATAAATGCAGCACCCAAAGTAACCTATCCAGATAAGCAGGTATAAAAAGAAAAATAACAACTAAAGCTGTAGTGGTTGCAGACCTTTTTTCTTTGGTTTCGAGATCTGATTGGAGCTGCTGCAGTTTGCGCCTCCTTATCTGGGAAGGATGCAGGCTCATCCATCTGGGAGGTTGTGCTGGGTTTTGCCTCAGACTCTGAGGACAAAGCTACAGTATTACAACTGGTGTGACAACTGACTTTAGCTTTAGGTAATATTGAACAATGTAGTTTTTTTTATTTTTTTTATTTGCCATGCCAAACATGCTAACCACCTGAAAAAACAAACAAAAAAACCCACGATTCACAGTAGTTTCAGATGGCATAGAAACAGTGTACATCTTCAGACAGTGACTTAGCATGTTTCACATTTTGACCTCCCTGATATTTACTTGTTTCTACACTGAAAGGCTGGCAAAGATTTCTTAGGCTGGCTTCAAAATGAGAAACCTGGTCTGTTTAAGCTACTGACAACCAACTTATATTTCATTTCTGAAGAGTCTTACAGCTTGACAGTTCTGGATTTGTCAGGAAAGAGGAGGTGGGGGAGAGGAGATGAAGACATAATGGTAAGTGACAATGAAAGGAAAAATGGAGAAGTATGATGGCAGTTTACCTGTCACCATCTGACAAATAGACTCCTCATGAAAAGCGGTGTTTAAATTCAACGGCTGGGCTTCCCATGTATCTTCTGAGAATGTAAAAAAACACAGAGTTTAACAAGATTCTACTAGAGACAATAAACTGTAACTCTCAGGGTCGATAAACAGTAATACTCCACCTGTACCACTCATCACTGCAGAGTCAATCTCCTCAATTGAAGGGAAAACAATCTAGAAGATCACAAAATAAAGTAAAACAATGTTGACTATAAAATCTATAAACTATACCAGATATAAGACAATACATATTCTGGTTCATGAAGTGCAGAATTATCAACAGCATACTTCAGGCATATCATCCTCAATCATACACGTGCAAGTATATCTGGAGAAAAAACTGAAAAAACCGAAACCATATTTACCTTAGACACATTTAAGGACATCTATGATTCATAACAAAAATCAAATTTTCCCCAGTTTTATGTGGAAATCCTAAAGGTTTGTTGCTTTTGATAAGAACCTGATTATGAAGATGGTCTAACTGTAAATGGGGATCATCTTGTCTACCTTTCCGTGCTCCTCCTCCTCCTCATTGTTCTTTCTCACAGACGTCGTTCTGCTGTTTCGAGGCTTTGCAAATACTGGGGAGGCACCAAACACAGTGGGGCTGCTGAGGTCTGGCAGAGCTTGTGGTGTCTGCGATTCAATTCTCTGTGGAGTCTTCAGCACTGAACGCAACCCTGCACCTGGTGTTGGGGCTCGGGCTGGTGTGCCCCCTTTCTGTAATGGGGTGCTCGGGGGCAGGTTCTTATCAAAGAGCTCAGGAGAGAGGGGACCACCAAAGCGCACCCTCTTCTTCTTCTTAACAGTGGACGTACCAGTGCAGTCATTCTCTGCTGCAGACAGTAAAATGCACAAAATATTGTGTAGACTTTATTGCAGGATATAAAACTAGTCATTTATTAACTCTTACAAAGTTATAATAGTTCTCGGTGTGCCAAGCTTGTAGCATCATATTCAAAAAGACTTGGGGCTGTAATTGGTGCCAATTTATTGTGCAAAGGCTGTGAAATCTTATGTACATGCAAAATTTAATTTTTTTACTCAATTTGCAAAAATTTCAAAAATATTTTTTCACTTTGACATTATGGGGTATTTTTTGTAAATAAGTGAGGAAAATAATTAATTTAATCCCTTTTTGAATAAGGCTGTAACAAAACAAAATGGGGAAAAAGTGCTGTGAAAACTCCCCCTGTAGTTAAAACACAAATTTCCTGTATCCAACATTAATCCACTGCAACACACAAATTCACTGTGCACAGAGCCTCAAAGACAGGGCTAAGACAAGATTAAAGGCCAGTGACTTCATCATGGCCATAGAGAGCAGGGTGCTTTTACCTCTGAGCTCCATCTCCAGCAGAGACGGGAGAGATGACATGTGGAAAGGGGAGGCGGGCTGGGTTGATGAAGGGTCATCAGGTGGTGTTCGGCCAGGGCTTTTGACTTCAAAGGCACTGTCCTGTTGAGAGAGAATACATGAGATTCCCATTTGTGTTAGATTGTAGTTCAAAAAAGATTGATAGAACATGTTCATAAGAGCAAGTGCAACTGAAATACTGACAGTCTAAAAGGATAATGTCAAATGGCAATGGTTAAATGTTTCATTTAAACTTGTTCATTTGTCTTGCAATATTTAAATCCAACCTTAAGCACGCCAAAATAGAAATGCACCAATTGCAATTTTCTTGACCGATTCCAAAATCTTTTCTTTCCAGGAACTATAATTGACAACCGATAAAAAATGTTTTTATCATTTCTTTCATGAAAAATGTAATTGTAATTAAAAAAACAAAACAAAAACAATATCTTCTGAAGTGCTCCAGGTTACTGGACAAGGCTTTGCCTTCCTCGACAAACCTCCAAGCAAAAACAAACAGGCAATATAAACAAAAGAATAGCGGTGGCAAATGTTTATGTTTATGTTTTGTGGTTGTTCGTAGGTGGTGTATTATGAGCTTAAAAACTTATAGTAGGTGATGTTTTCCAACTTGGACACAGCCAGGTCAGCTGTTTCCCCGTTTCAAATAAACATATTTCCAAAATTCTCAAACTTCAAAACCTGACCTGCTGACAAAAAGAGCTGGAGAGTGCCGTTTTCTCAGTTGATGTCACTTTATCAGAGCCCCATTTCACTGAGAGGGAGTGTACCAGCTTTAACCTGTTAAACCCGAGCGCCTCTGTCGAGGGCAGCTGTGCTTCCGGCAACAAAGACCATTTAAAGCCTCAGCTTTCATACAATATGCTGTTTGTATATGTAGCTTGCGCTTGACTTGCACAATTGCTAGCGCCCATTTTGTGAGCATGTCGCATTAGCATGTTTTTGTCACTTAACGTTAATTTACGTGCTTGGTGTTGGAATTGTGTTTTTTTGGGGGGGTAGAAATTGTTCTTTTGGGTATGTAACATGTCTAGGTTGCTGCATGTTTACTAGGCTTTTAAATTGTATTTATTGCCAGAAGCACAGCTGCCCCCACAGGTTAAACTCAGTGTTCACAGTTTTTTGTGTAGACCAGTTGTTACAGAACAACGGTCAATGCTGAAGAATGAACTGCTTTTCTTAAAGCTGCTTCACAGTAAAATCCTACCAGTGGAAAACCTTTTGCAAAATATAAAGCAGCAAGAGCTCTTAACACAACAAATAAATGGGACTTTATCGGTAATTGCTTGCATGACCACACATTTTGAGTATTTCAGGGTAACACTACAGTAATTAAAGGAGGAGACGGTCACAGTTTAGCTCTGCGCTGCTCTCATGCAGGGAACAATACTGTAGGTCGGCCTTGTTATCTACTGTGAGGTTCCAGTTAAGACGTAAATTTGCTTGGCACGACGTTGAGACAGAATGACATGTTTTATTCAAAAAATTGTGTGCTTGGTTAGTTAACAGTACAAATGTGACTTTACACCACTTCTAGTTGGCAGTCTGTAAACAATGAATTTTCACTCAATGTTACATTACACAACAGCTCTTTACTGTGGTTAGATGCATTTTTTTAATGCAGTAAATTAATTGTGTCTCACAAATGGCTTTACAGCAGAAGGCCTTGTATGTTATAGCAGTTTCACTAAAAGTCTAAATCAATTTCTCTGGGATTCATCCCTTGTGTGTTGCAGTGTGGATTAATATCTAACCTGTTGGTTTTTAGTAGGGGAATCACTCTGGAGCTGAAAGTCTGCATGTAGGGACCGGGAGATAAGCACAGCCTGGGCCTCCTCTACAGTCTCACTGGATTGTTTTGGTCCTTTTGTGACAATGTGCTTCACTGGTTCTTCATCCTTCTGTGAACATGGTTAAGAAAACTATATTGTTTTCATAATGCTGCAGCAAAAATGCTTCTATTGTGGGTCTAGAAAACACAAATTTACAAAACTGCAGTTTGAGTGTACTGTATGCTACAGAAGACTTGACATTGCACTAAAAGCTGTAAGTTTGAAAGCCAAACACGAAACTGAAGTCATAATAAATAAATAAACCTAAAAATACTCAGGACATAAAATCTAGCTTTGTGAGTTTGAGAGCACTTGTAGTCAAAAGGTCTAGTGTAGTACTGAGCTAAAAATAATCACTGGATTCAATGAAAGCCAAGTACAGAGAGGTAAAACCCTTTAGTTAAATTATTTACAACAGTCAAGTAAGTACATGGTCAGAGTGAGTGTACCTCCAGCTCCTTCAAACTGAAGTGGAGGATAGGAGCGCTGGCCTCTCTAATCTCCACCTCACAGCCTTCTAGGGGGGCCAAGCACCTCCTCTTGGTGGGTGTTGGTGTCATCATTGGTGGGCTGTTCTCCTTCCCTCTATCAAGGCTGTTACCATCTGACAAGGGGGGAAAAAAATCCAACTATCACTAAGAACCTTTGCATAAACATACAACATTTAGGGTTTACCTAAATAAAAAAAAGTAATTTATCAAAGAAATAAACAAAAAAGTACAACTTGATAAACAGTGTTTAGAAATACTTGATTAGAAGAACAGAGGTAAAGCTGCACTTGGACAACAAAGACCTCAGACACTGGCCCATTTCAGAAGCTGACCAAGCTCAGATGAAATGACTATTGTCAGATGTTGTCAGAGTCAGACTTAAATTGTGCATTAATCCACAGCTTTTGAACTGCACCCCCAGACATCATAAAGAAATCCTATTGGCACATATCCTTGTTGAGAAACAAAACTATTAATCCTGTGGCAATGAGGCAGCCTCACCAGACAGATAATCTCTTGTCTTGATACATCCTCCACTGTCGCTGTCCTGGCTTGGCATCGGATCACAGACCTCACTCTCCTCCACATCCATCAAGCTCTGGAATGAGGCCATCTTCTGCCTCAGTGTGGAGGCGACCCGGGGAAGGAAGGGGCTACATCTGATATGCTGAGGGTTAAGACAGCAGAAATAGACACATCTGCTCATTGATGCAACATGACAGGTCATAGACTTCTGAAATTACAAAAGTGGTATTACTGAGGCACAGAGTATCAATCACCTCCTCCTTACACACACACAGTATAGCACGGTCTGCTGAACTCTAGATCATCTAACAGTCACATTAAGTCACATGCCTGAGTTTATTCTGTCATTAAAAGAAAAAGTCAATGTTAAATGAATAGTTTCCTTAAGTGAAATTTAAGCTCCCACCTGTTGACCTTGGTTTTCACCGTGGAAAAAAGTACTAAAAGTCCACAGAACCTTCTTAAACCACTTCTGCAGCATAATGCACTTCTCTGCTTTAGTTGCTCATGGTGTTCTCTTTGACAGCTTATGGTCAAATACACAGCTGTCACTTTAATCCTTATCACAAGCAATATTTTAGTGACGCCTCCTATCCTTCATTGGTCAGAAAAAGCTGTGAATGATTTTAAAGTTTCAGCCTTAATTTTGTCTGCAGCTCAATTCAGAATTAAGAATACAACAAAGACAAAACCTAAAATGATCAGAAAACATTTAAAAATTAGACTAAGTGGCTGTCTAATATTATTAGACTAATATTAGCTCTATGGCCTGTGAGTTTATGTTAGAAATGTTTAGTAATGTTAGAAAAAGCAGTAATGTAATGTAGTCAATTGTTTAACATGAGAGAAGAAAGAGATACAAAGGATTAAAGACACACGTGGTCAAGGCTTGTTTGGAAAATGATATATTTGATTCATCCTGTGCCTTCCCTCTCTGTTAATTACAGGGAGAGTCTAGTTTTCTTTTCATGGGGTAATAAAAAATTGTTTAATTGTGTGAACTATAACATGGCCTGTTTGCATAATGATTATATAGATAAAAATGTAACTGGCACAGGCTGGTTAGAACTTGGAAGCCGATTAAAAGGGGCAATCATAGCATGTCATGTTAGCCTGTTTTTAATAATTATGCAATTTAACATGAGTTTATGTACTAGTCCAACTTTGTATTTGTGCTACTATAAGTGAGTGTCTGTTGTTTTCCAGTGACTTACATTCGTTTTCAGTAGATGTAAGAGTAAAGGACTGTGTGTAGATTAAAGAATCTCTTTTTAATGATATAACTTGCCGTGTATAACATGGCGTAATAGATAGACACATTCATTCACATGTGTTGGGGACCTTCGGGCTTGGCAATCCTCTGCACATAATACTGCTTTAACAGCGTTTGCCAGAAGTCATTCTGTCATTTAATAGCACTATCACAGAGGGAGCCGCATTACTTTCCGTTCTGCTCTTCTATTTCTTCACTGTATTAAACTAAAGTTGATGCACACTGTCAATATTAACACTTCCTAGCTGTTTAACAGACTCTTGGTTCATACTGTATCCAGACACAGTGAAACAGAAGGAATTTTGCGTTAAATGTATTAGACAAGTGAGACACAACAGCCTGTTTGCCCTCAGGTTAAGATATGAAAATCATCACAACGTGTTTACATAATTACTTTGTTCATTATTAATTTCCAACATGCACTGCAGACAGAGAGGAAGTCACTGAATGGAATTCGTGGAATTTAAAAATCTCAATATTTAACTGTATGTCTAAGCATAAACAATTTATCTGAATTCTTTGCAAGGTTCACAGGGCCAAACTCAAAGTAGCCACAGGAATTAAATTGAAAGCAAGCACACTACAGGAATTATATTTAGCTGTGGATAGAGATCCGTAGATAATACTGAAGCTTGTTTCACACCAGTGAAGCATAATGTTGTGAGACATTGCGTCAGGTCTTGTGTCAAATGAAGAATACCATGTGACTAATGACATCCATATTCACACAAAACGAGCTACACTACACTGTGTTTGATTAGTGTATGAAAGCCGTCATGTTCCAGCCAAGTGCCAATATAGCGATGGTTAAATAGACAGTGCTAAACACAGAATGAAAAAAATGCATTCAGGACAGTACTAAGTATATGCACCTACTCACGCATAATTGTGGGAATAATGACAATTGTTAATATCCACTGAAGGGTGTTGCTATATCCAAACCACCTTCACAATAATATAATAATAATAATTATATTATCATAATAATGATAATATTAATATTATAATATTAAAAACTCTTGGGCGGCACCCCCTGGCATTTTGTGCACTAGAAGAATGCTTATGTCACCTATGCCACAAGGCAGTGACAGCACTTGTGTGTGTTTGTGTCTGACAAAGTATGTAAAGTCTCTTTGAGACATGTTTTAATACTGACCACAGAGACCAAACCAAAAGCCATTCTAATCTAAATATTGTCTCACACTGTAATATGATGGGACAGGGAAGATTTGCTCTAATGTTTTTATTAAGAAGTATCTCACCTCCGATGTCTGGTGAGTTGGTAGAGTCTTCATCCTCTGTTGTGCCATGAAGCGAATGAGGGAGTTTGTCTCTGGGGAACCCCGGACACCAACACTGGACCTCCGTCTTGCTTTTATTTGCGCTAAACGAGATGTACCTTGAGCAACACAGTAAAACTCTGTAAGTGACATAATGGGAAATATAAACAGCCACCTGACTCCTTTGGCCTGTGATTTATATACATGGTGGACATGAGTCCTGAAAGTACATTTCCTACTGTAAGCATGTGTTTTAATTGCTCACAAGTCTCTTATGTAAGATTTAAATGTTAATATTAGAAAATACAACAAACCCCACAGCCTTTAATATCATTTCTCACGGTCTGTACCAGTGGTGGCTGAGCACAACACAACTAATATAGAACACTTTTGTCTGTTAAAGGCTATGTAAAACGAACATCAGCTGAGAATAAAAAAAAAGACTAATCGTCTCACTTTTGTGGCTTGATGATGATGGGATAAAACTTTGGACTGAAATGCCAAACTGACTAGGTGTAATCTTGGAGAAATTCAGGGGAGCTGAGGTGTCATCAAACACAGGAGTGGCTTCCTTTTCTGAAGGTGACGTTTCCTCCTTCAGTTCTTCCTCCGTACCAGCAGTCTTCGTCTCTGTGGTAACTTTAGCCATCTGCACAGACAGTTCATGAGCAGCTGAACTACGTGTGTCAATGTGTTCCTCAAAACCTTAGCCTGATGCTAATAAGTTAGCCTAATACCCGTTAATGTTTAACATAGCTAGTTAACTCATCGAAGCTAACTACAAACGTCCTGCATGAGCTTTATTATAGATGCGTTTATAACGTTTTGAATGAATGGGTGATCACCTAACAACCACAACACATTAAGTTACTGCCAGTGATATTACCATCACAGAAAGCTAGCACACATAATAAACATACAATTTAGTGTTTATCTCTAGTTTTTCATGAGCTCTTCGTAGAGGACGTTAGACGTTAGCAGTAGCAACACAGTAACGTTAACTTTAACGTTATGTTAACCACGCTAGCTAGCTAGCGGTAAACAGCAAGAAAAACACTCACCTTGTAAATTTAAGGCGGATAATAGGAGTGTCTGCTGCCGAAAACTCTATATAAAAACACATATGCAGACTATACTGTGATAAAAAAAGGCTAATATAATCTCAACATATGTTCCTAGAAAATAAAAACGATAGAAAAGGAGCAGAGAGGGATTCAAATCACCCCGCACAACAGCGTTAGGGCGCCATGGGGATCCCTCCGCGGAAAAAGTCAGCTCCACTCATAAACAGCAAACACTAATACCACCTTTAAAAACATGCGTTGTATTATCTGCTTGTATTAAAAGTGTCAAATGCGATTATACAATACGTGCGTTGTTACAGAAGTCGACAGTAAGAGAGAAACATTATCTTTCGGTGGACCTAACTTCCGTATTTCGAGAAGGCGGTCGGGACTCGTTTAATATGAAATGGCCAATAGTAAAGTCACAAAACATACCACGTGACTTCCTCTGTCAGAGCAGGAGACAGATGCTGGATTGATGAAGTTAATCAACATCATTAAACATTAAATGAACCAGATTGTTAGACTAGAGAGACAGGTTTATGAAGAAAGGGACTTCACAAGTACAATTAAAAAAATAATAATAGAAAAACATCAGAAAATGATAAAAATCAGTTCCCCGTTCATTTTACTGATAGTGAACAAACTCTGCAGTCCACACAGATGTTGTGTTTGTGAAGCAAGCGAAATCAATCATTTTGATGTTTTGGGGTAAACTATAACACCTTTTTTTAGGGATCCAGCTGGACTGGAACTTCTTCCTTTTAACTGTAGGGCCCCATCTGTTGTTGACTCTCTTGAAGCCAAACAGCTGGAGCTTGACTGCATCCCCCCTCTCAGTCTGTTGGTTCACAGCTGACCCGATGCTCCGAGTGAAAACTCCCCAAATCCGTCATCCAGACAGGTAGCAATCAGGATTGTCTTGTAAGAGGTTACATTGTGTGACATGCTGTATTGTACTTTCTTTTTAACCACATAACAGAGATGTGGGCTTGGAGCTACACGGCGGGGAAACGTGTTACTTTGTGTGCTTTACTTTTAGGCTTTTAATGGTGGAGTTGTGCTGCATTTAAAGGTTAACTTTGATGTTCAGCTGGTTCGATGCCCAACAACCACCAGCGTACAACACAATGGATGCAAGCAATTAAAATGTGTTTAACCATAACTACGTTTTCATGTGGTTAACACGGATTTGAAATTGCATTCAGCATAGTCTGTGTGATTGAAAATCAATATGCACAAACAGGTGTGTGAACTGTGGTCTACTTCCAAAAGGCTCAGTAACCTCCCCCCCACCCTCCACTCCCACACACACAATCTCAAACACACACAGAGAGCTTCCTTTTGTGAGGTTTTCAGAGTCTGTGGCGCAGCTGAGTACACTGAGATCTGAAGTAACTGTGAGCCTCTATCCACAGCTGGGACTGCCGACCACATGAAGCATGCGGCTTCTTCTGTTGACACCAGGCAAGGCTGTGCAAGTCGATGGAAGCTTGACTTTTGTTTTTGTTGTTGTGCAGCACAGGCTGGAGAAATGAAAGGTTCTTGACATTCACAGGTGAAATAATACTGTGCCCTCCTGTCCAAAATTAGATGTTTGAACAAACTGAAATCCTTTTTTGAGAAGCAATAATAATCAACACATGGTGAAACCCATATTTACAGTATATGGGCCAATGATTTATTTCTATTACGAATATTTGGGCTTACAATTTATATTAATTACGACTTATGTTAAGAATGGATGAAGCCATTCGGTGACTCTCTGTGTCCTTTATTGATGCATCTAGTAATATGATTCTCCTCTAAGGTATTCCGTTTTTTAAATGTACCCCCTTATTTGTCTGTCTGATTTCAAGTCACAAGTTTGGACTGTGGAGGGAGGTCAGAGTATCTGTGGGAATCCCACACAGCCATGACTCCCCATTGAAAGACCTCAGTGGCTAGTTCCTACATTTCCCATAATGCAATCCAAATCTATGCTCATAGTTTGGAATGGGTGCTTTCCAGTATACATTTGTAGTCCCTAAGCCAAGGCTGATATAACGCTGATGATATTACTATGACTGTAATTACTGTGACTCCAAGGCCACAGAAACCAATAAGAATGAGACAACAAGTGGAAAACTGATATGTGCACGCTGTGTCAAACTGGTGGATTTCCTCTTTAACAAACTCACACAATTTCACTATATCACTATTTTTATTTGTGTATATATACACATATAAAAAATAACGTAATAGTATGTACAATGATAATAAATATCAACAAGTTTGTACAATTCCAATAAGTTATTAAACATATTTTAAAAACAAACATAAAAGACCAATAATCAACAAGCAAAATGAGGCAAAATTAAACCAGGATGATTATAGTATAATACAAATAATAATGTTAAACAACAGCAGAACTTAAAGCCTTGTGTGAGAGAAAACATTATGAGCAAACAATTGTGTATTAACAGAAAAAAAATGTGCATAAAATACTTTACACATGCATTTTTTTTAATCTTGAGACTGCATTATTTTACCTTTTTTTGTTTGTTTTTTGCAACATATCATATGAAAAGAAATACCTAAATGTGAAAGGGATCTATATGAGGAAATAACCAAGTACCAGTGTAAAGAGCTAATGTGTTTTTATCTTTCTGCTTCAGGTCATTTAAGACAATAGAGAGGGCACATTCTAGTACTGATCAACAGTAACTCTTTTGGTTTTTCAGGGTCCAACAAATTAAATAATGGTAATAAGTTTTGGTACATCGTTTAATCGTCCATAAAAAAACTGGGTCCAGCATATCACCACTGACGTGTAAACAGGATGGAAACAGGAAGTCAATCAGCCACAAGCCTTTTTGTGTTTTGCTTGAGGGAGCAGATAAAATATTAAGAAAGGTTGCAAACATCAGCTCAGTGTAGCAAAGTGGACGGACTGCTGAAACCTAAATATCAATCTGGAATCAAATAAAGTTAATTTAAGTATTTCAACAAGAACAAAAACAATTGCAGTCTACTTTGGCTTATCCGAAATGTGAAGAGGCACAGAACAGAGTAAACATGTTGAAATGCAGCCATGAATTCCTGTACAACCCTCGAGCCATAAAATCAGTATTTTCTTTTTCAAGGAGAGCATTAGTCTTTCACAATATTAGTTTTTGAAAAAGTCCAAAAATGATTGATCAAAACGATGCACTTATACAAGGATGATCATATCAAAGAAGTACGGTCCACTTGCAGAGGATCATGCAACACGAAGATGGTGTGCTGATGGTTGAGTACCTCTTCAACCTTGGGATCATTTTGATATTCTACATCAGCGGTCTGTACACAGTGAGGCAATACAAAGTATTTTTGTCCTCCCCCTTTCTTCTCGTCCTCCCCCTTCCACCCCTGATGGACAAAACACAGAAAGAGGACAAAATAATGTAAAGTTAGCAACAGCAAATAGCCATAAGGTTAGGTACAACATGACTTAATCGCTTTCTCAATGTAGTGTCGGCTGTAGGTTTTCTTGAAAATAGATGAGAAAACAGGTTGTATGTTGTTCTATACCTCAGTTATGAATAGTATGAGAAAGCCCAGTGTGAATCTTTTAAGACGAACATTGTTATTAAGCAGGTGTTTTCAGTCTGACAAAGAGCTCCCTTAGGTCAGCTTATTTCAATCCTTTTCAGATTGAACATTTTTATTTTTAATCAAAATGTCCTAGCTGGGAGCTCCGGGCAGTGTGCAGGCACTTTTCTTATCATTTGCCATCAAAGTAGCTTTCCTGATGCACCTGTCCTTCAAGACTCCAATAAAAAAGTGCACAAGGGTTACTTTTGATGAAAAGCAGACTGGTGAAGTGATGTGGAACATATGATATAACATGACTCAGAATCTGCAGTCATGCTAGCAGCTCTGTGAAGCTGCACTGTAGTACAGCGGTGCTCCGACCTAAAAGCACCAAAACATCTCAATGCAACTAGTCCCAGCTAACCAAAAATAATCCCTAGATGTCATTGTTGGTAGCATCATCAGGAAGTACATCTCTGCCTCACATATGAAATGCAAACAATGTCTGATAGGAAAAATAAATCCCTAGTTCTAAAGGAGCAGGTCGACATACACTCGGCATAGCAAGCCTCCAGATGACATCATCGGAACCAGCAAATCCCTCCACATGATGTCATCTGCAGGGCAAGTTAAGAATTCACTTCAGAGAAAGTTAAATGTCACAGAAGTTGCCCTTTAACATAAAGTGTGTGAAAGTGGTGTTATCTTACTGAAACATCTGACTGAGTGTCCACTACGTCAGTTAGCTTACATTAGCATAAAGTGGACATGGGACACAGCTCTGTTCAAAGTAAACATCTATAGCTCACTAGCAAATGCATTATTTCTTCAATTTGTATAAAAACAAAGGAGTACAAACAACACAGAGCTGCAGACACCAGGAAGTCTCCGCTCCTGCCAACAAGTTGTTAGGCATGTAACCCACATGTCAAATTGTGATTTGTTATTGTTATTTTGTGATTGAGCCAGTTCATTTTATAGGTGTACGACTGGTATTGATCTTCTTCATCTAATTTTTAGAGAGATAGTAAATAAGTGTATTTCCTGAAGTGCTGAATTATGCACAAATCATAAGTTGAGCAGTGGGACTGCAAGATAAGCCAGATAAATAAACTCGATAATTCTCAACACTACACTGAGCAGCGTGAGGAGCCAAAAAGCTAAATTGGAAATCGTTAAAGGTTAGGACTTTGCTTAAAACTGTTTGCGTGAATTTAATTAAGTGGAACAATACCTTTCACTTGTCCATGGCTGCTTTCCGCCTGGAACCAGCAGTTTGTCATCACAGCAGAAATTGGTCTGTCCATTCTTCTGTCAACACTGTGTGTGTGTGTGTGTGTGTGTGTGTGTGTGTGTTCTTTTCTGTATTGGTCTGTTCTGTACAGTGCTCTTCCTCTGCATACATCCACAGTAGCCCCGGGTCAGTATCTGGGCATCGGTAAGGGGAGGGGAGGGGGGGGGTTCATGGAGTTTTGTAGTCCAGGACTGTGAGTGTGTGTGAAAGGCTGGGGGTGGAGTTGGAGGAGGGGGGATGGAGGGGGGGGGGGGGGGGTCCTTCTTGGCAGTGCAAGTTACCACCCTCACATAAACACATAAAATATAAAGCACTTATTGAGACATCCACAGCGGTTGCATCAGCGAGGGTTCAACTACATTCTCCATGCCTAATGTCTTCACGTCAACTTCAATTTGGAATTAAGTGTGCAATTACTGTTCCACTGCTGAGACCTGAATGCAAATAGGCGTTTCTTTTTTATGCAAGTCCAAAAGGGCCCAACCAAAACACGTCTCTGTTACACACTGTGACTCTAATAAATGTCATATGCAGTGTACTGAGTAGTAAATTGAACTTGAAGGTGCGTCTGAAGGTTACCGTGCAGGGCCGAGGAACGTAAGCACTTGCCCTCACATTGTCATTCACAGAGGGGAGCCATTAGTCACTTGATGAGCGTCTGAACACTGCTGTAGTCCGTTAAGACATAGAAAAAGAACAACAAGAAATGTCTTAATTTAAACCAACCGCCACAACAAATTAAAGTGGAAGGAATCAAGGACTTTCTCCAGGGGTAAATACAACGTGGGGGAAAAAATACAAATTGAGCAGAGAAAGTCTGGAGAGATTGTCCTTCATTCAAAACCCCCTTGCGTCTTTCACTCCAATTCACTTCATTTTCCATTTAATATCCTCTCTTTGTCTCTCGCTCTCCTTCCTCTCTGTCCCATGCAGGGCTCCTGCTACAGGGACGTGATTGTCGTTTTGCTTCGAGATGAATTAGTCTTTTTAGACCGCTCTCACACTCTTGGCTCACAAATACAAAAAGGGAAGACGCGCTTCCAGTTTTTAAGTGCAGTAAGCTGAAAAAAGTCTCAAAGGAGCAAAAGGATAGAGAATCAGTTCAATATTTCCAGTCGGTTGCCCTTGCCTTTCGTCAACTGGTTTCAGCACAGGGGCTAAAAGCCTCACTTGGTCCACTCCATGTAAAAGAAATGTGCCCTTCAGAAAACATTTGTTTGATTTCCATGCTTGAGGTGTTCTCCTCTGCGTTCCGTCCTTTTAAATACACAATTTACACAAGTGGCGACTGACAGTGGAAGCAGAAAAAGTCACAACCATGACTGCATGGTAGTGAGAACACGGTGTATGGGTGTGTATATTAACATGCTGTGTGCTATAAATGTCTACAGTGAGCCAAACAGGCATTGGCAGAGCAAGAGAGAGAGAGAGCATGGGGAATTGACAGCATGTCACTGAAAGAGAGAGAGAGAGAGAGAGAGAGAGAGAGAGAGGAGGCATCCTCAAAAGGAGGGAGGTAGGTTGGTTGTTTTGTTTTTCCAACTCAGAGAATGGAGACGGAGGAGGACAGGCCTAGACGGACGACTCCTCTGGGTTTGCGTCGGGCAACACGCTTCTCTGCTGCAGGGTGCGCCTCAGCTCTTCCTTGAAAGGGCTGGAGTAGTCGTTCCTGCCCATGCCGAGGCCCCCCAGTCCGGCGCCCCCAGCGCCAGGCCCGCTAGCCCTCTCCTCCCCTGCTGTGCTCAGGTTGAGGCGGATGTAGCCGTTGCTACCGGAGCCTCGGATGTTGGTGAGGCTGAGACGGCTAGGGGAATGGATGGGCTGGCCAGGAATCGCGCTGGGTGACGCTGTGCTGCTGACGCTGTTGGGCCCCAGGGCGTGACCGGGAACGATCTTCAGCGAGCCGTCTGAGTAGTAATAGTTGGCACCTGTCTCCCAGAAGCGGTCCTCATCGCTGGGCATCTTGCTGGGCACAAAAGTGGGTGGCTCCTTGGGCAGGGTGATGGGATAGACTAGGGTGCTCTCGAGAGGCTTCATGTCGGCTCCCTTTCCCAGTGCCAGCTTCAGTCTCCTGCGCAGGTAAAGAGCTGCTATAAGGAGCATGAGACACGCTGCTCCAAGGGTGATGACCAGCACCCAGAAGAGTCCCATGCTGGTGTCAGGAGCCCGGGCCTCCATGAAGACTGGAGCACTGGCTACTACAGCCACCTGGTAGCGCTCTGTCTGAAACCTGACCCCTTGCTCTTCAGAGTAGCAGATATAGCGACCTGCTTGCATCTGGCCTGCTTCAGGGACAACAAGGGCCTTGAGGGTCCGGTCGAAGCGTGGCCCTCTAGCATCTGGGTCACCCAGCGGGAGCTCACGGTCGTTGAAAAACCAGCAGGGTTGAGCCAGGTTAGAGACCAACTGGCAAGGCAGCACCATGTCAGACCCGACCACCACTGTTACGTTCCTCAGACGGGAGTGCTCTGCAGAAGGATGGGAGAGGTAGAGGAGGGTGGAGGGATGAGCAGACAAGAGCAGGGGTTAAGTATCATACATAATAATGCCAATTCATATTCTACAGCAGCTAGCCCTCTTCTGCTTAATTCAATTTATTCAGCTCGAGCTAAATGTATTCACTAAGTCCAGGTCAGGTCCACGTCCTTGCTACTGACTCGGTTATGCACTAACAGTGAATTCCCACAAGGGGCCACTGCTGAGATGTGGCCCCACACTCACCAGGGCTGGGGATGGAGACAGGCTTATCGAACTTTGCTTTTCCCCGACTGAACCTTTCCAGCATGAGATCCTGTGACAGGGAGGAGGTAGACCTGTAGGGGAAACCACAGAAAGCAGAGCATAGGATTAATAATGGCTTCTCGGTAGAATCAGAGGAAGGGCCACACTGAGTATGACAGATAACCCCGGGGTCAAATAATGATTCAATAATAATTATAATGATCAAAAACAACAGCATTTGTAAACAACAAGTCAATAAATATAGCTATACCGTCTACCTATGTAGGCTTTTATAAGTCTGTAATTCCAGATTGAGCTACAGATGACCTTTAAATGTTTTTAATTTAACAATACATTAGCCTTATTCCAGAATATGCAGGATTTTCATTCATGGCCACAGCTTGTCTGTATGTTTTATGGTTACTTTGTTTCACAAGGTTGACCTGGGAAATCATAACCTGTGAAGCAAGAGGTGTGTACTGAGCAGATTTGTAAAGAAAGGCTGTAAAACCCGCAGCACCCTGCTCTAACCAGCTGTTTATACTGTATATGTCTCTAAAACATTATCTGTACATGACAATCTGTGTCTTGTTTTTTTTGTCCTTTCTAATATACATTCAATATTCAATACAATAAGTCTCTACAGTATAAATGCATGGGTGTGTGCTTAGGTACTGCTCTCACCCGCGGTGGAGGTCAATTCGGACACAGGCTCGACCCTCACTGTCCCAGGCGCAATAGGGGTCCCGGGCGAGCAGACAGTCTTGCAGAGACTGATAGCGGCTGCAGTTGGCCAAAGGCAGCTGGAGAACCTCAGAACGAGAGCCGATGTACAAGTATTTCTAGAGTGAGAAACGCAGAAAGAAGACAAAGACCAGATCCAGCCATCCATCCGGAGAAAGAAACCAGAGAGAGATGAAACACAAGAGGAGAGATAAACAGAGAGAGTGACTCAGTTAGGGGTTAGAGGAGATAATGGGATAATCACTCTCAATTACAATAACATTCACCCCCCCCCCCGACCCTCTTCCAATCCAGTGCGCGTTGCACTCTTTTCGCAAAAGCTGTTATAAAATGTCTGTTTGCGACTAAGCCAGCATTAATGAGATAAGCAGTGGGCTTTAGAGCTGGGAGCACCTCGTCAGAATGGCATCGATTTCCGGACATGGCTTCGAAGAGCCACGGGGACATAACTGGTGTCAACACATGCGCTTAGTTGACAGGGCTGGGAGACTGAGAAAACAACAGGGGCAAAGGTTAAATTCCCCAATGTGGTGAAGGATTGTAATTACTGTTTTTGTGAAGATGGTTTTGGATTCATGAGGTGACACTTGATCTGAAAAAGGGCAGTGTTGATAAAAACATCTGCTGAGTGGCACCAGGCCAACTGCACTGTGCTGACCGCCTGTCTGTTGTCAATGGATGTATGATCAACAGAAGTGCCACTGTTGTCAATGAATACCAATGAACAAGTGATGCAACGCAAAGCAAGCTAATGGAGATCCGAAAGTGCTTTTGAGGAATATAATCAAATGAATTACAGGAACACGCTAGATGTGCCAGCCAGACAGGAGATTTCCCATAACAACAAAGGAACTTTGTCTAACTTTCTCCCCTGAGAGACCATTAAGATCTCTCATCTGTTAAAAAGACTGAAAACAATACGTCTGCTGTAGGAGTCCACGCCGACAATATGCACATGCTTCACTAAATTGAGTGGGAGCAGCAGAAAGCTCAAACTCAAATGATCAAGTTAAAAAAGAAGAACTACTCTTTTCTTTCACTCACTTCAGAATCAGTTTGTTGGTCTGTCAACATTTGATGTATCCTTTTTGTCTTAGAAACATCAGACTCCATTTAGAACTAAATGGTCCAACACAAGCACTGGTTGAACAGCGTCTATGATATCCTCTCATCGCACTTTTATAAGGACGGCGTTGTTGGGCTTTTCCCAATGTCTTTCAGACTTCAAGAGTAAAAATCTTGTTGCCCTGTGGTTGACCACACCCCCACTTTCCTTTTGACTCCCCACATTTAAAGAAATTAACCTCAATGTATAATATTGGTGATGTGCTAACTCAGAGACACCTTCCTATCCCTGTTTCCTTACCTTGGAGTGGGAGATGGTCAGGCTGTCCACTGGCTGGGCTGTTTCAAACAGCTGGATCTCCTCTATCACGTGGGTCTCAGAGCCCAGGATCACCACTCTCTGCAGCCAGCCCTCCGCTGCGGCACAAGGGGAAAATAAAGAGGAAGGAAGATTCAGTTAAGCTTTCAAGTTTACGTTCCCTTTAGTACAAGATCCTTTTTGAATCCCCTCAGGGGAATTTATCACGGCATGTGTAAAAGCATCAACACTCTTTAACATTGTCCAATAAACTCTGACAGCCAAATTTAAATATCACTGATATTATATCTCTGCACACCCCTTAGACCACACACTACTGTAGTTCATTTGAATAACAATAACAATAAATGAACCTGCAGACCAGTTATTTAAATATTAATGATTAGCAAACAAACACCAGCGTCTGTGCAGTATTTGACTTAAATATTAATGACATACTGATATATTCATAATCACACACCTGTGACTGCAGAGGAGTTTGTTCTCATAATTAAATATTAATGGTGAGGTATTAGAATATATCAACACACTCCTCTGATGCCGTAACAGTTGCTTTAAATATTAAAGTGCAAGGTGAATATCATCATAAGCTAGAAACCACTTTCTTTAACTGCTGTTTGCAAACTTTATTGCTGGTCAGGTCCAAAATTAAATAAATAAAAAAAATTGCATTCTGCTCGTGTTGTTGTGCATCACAAAAATTTAATTAAGGCAACAGCCTTTTTAAGAGCTAATGTTTTCATTTGACTTGTCACAGCACAAAAATCACAAGTGAAACTAATGAAATTAACTGCTGCTTTAATTACTGTTTGCAGTGTTTGCAAACAGCAAATGCAGCTTTAATCACACATGGGCTTTTCCTAATATAATGTAAAAAATGTCTGTAAATACAATAAGAACGTGTTTTCCACAGAAAGCGGAGGAACAGGGTCACATGGCGACAAATGCATGTTGTCAGCAGCTTTCATCAACTTCAATTTGTGACTTTAACTCAACTTTAATGGCTGCTGCACTAAAATTTCATGCTACTCTGCAACTGGGAAAGACAGAAAATGAAAAAGAGACAACTTCTGCCTGAACTTACAGCTGCATTACTGAGTCCAGCTCAGCAAGAAACTATTTAGAGGTGAAGTTAAAAGAGTCGAGAAGCTGTTCCTGGCCTTTACAGACCCTGGGTAAAAGCAATATTATCAGAAAACTTTTTCAAGCGGTGTGAAGGGAGCTGACGCTGGAGGAGAAGGAAGATGAGATCCTGTGCTCCTTTCATGTAGGGCGTTGTGAACAAGTTGAGATCCCCTGTGATGAAAAGCGTTTCAAGTGCAGCTGGTGGGGTCACCTTGATATGTGCGTGCGTGCGTGCGTGTGCATGTGCATGTGTGTGACCGTATAGTGTCACATGCTGAAGTGTGCTTTCTTGTGTGGTTCTCTCGATTAAGAGACTGTCACAGATAATATGAAAAGCTAGCCTGGTAGCCAACGGGAAGTATGAGAGAAGGAAATACAACCATGCATGCACACATACACACACGCACTTTCGGGCAAAGCAAGCAGCAGGCATATCATCACACTTGCCCCTCTTGGCGTCACAAACCGGTGTCGGCTAATCCCTCAATCCTGTAGCCTGGTTTTCTGAAAAAAACTGTCTTGACAAGAACTCCCTTTCTCTATTTTCACATCAGCTGTCGCTATGCTGCAGCTAATAGCTAATCAAGCCCGCAGCCCAATTGGCACTATGAGCGCACGTCTGCCAAGGGCCCTGTTGAGTTTGTGCTGTGAAGCACGACAAGCGGGGATGACTGCACTTGGCTCAGACAGCGTGTGTGTGTGTGTGTGTGTGTGCGTGTGTGTGTGTGTGTGTGTGTGTGTGTAAATCAATTTGTGAGTGTGTTACCCATGTGTTGGTGTGTCCGTGTGTGTCCGGGTTGGCTTCTCTGCTTGCCAGCAGAGAAGCCCTGAGTCCGCCGTTGTCACACTGTCAGTTGCCACACAGTCACTCTACAACTGCAGTGATCTGAATGGTAAGTAGCTGAGTCGCTCACCATTCATGAGATGTGCTGCATTCAAATTCACATTCTCTGGAACCCGCTGTCAGATCGGTGTTATTCAGGATTAGGGCTCTGGGAAGCCTGGCTAGTTTCAGATGTGTGCCAAAACAGGACACCTGCACATGAGCCCGATGGCTACTGACTTGAGATATTAATTACGTTGTGCATTCGTTGATGTTTCCTTTGATGCATAAAGATGGATCTCAGCATGCAAATCAAGTCCTTAATTGAAACCCAGCTGATGTCTGGCCAGATGGCGTGTTGTTGTGTACCACCGTACCTAATGCCAGTACCTGTCCCTGTCTGCTGGCATGGTCTGTAAGCTCTCTCTTCAACAAATGCTCTGTGCAACTTACCAAACACACAGCCACAGTAGGGAAATAGAGGAATATGAAGAAAGACTGTGCAACTAGAATGTATTTTCACTGCCACATCAAGTGAATGCCACACTACAGGAGGTAGGGAATAACAGTCTAATGCTATCCAATATGACAAACCTGCAAAAAACCACTTGATTTACCTGTAGTGTGCAAACTGTTAAAAGTGTAGGTTGAAGTGTAATAGCTGAAGGTTTATCTTCATTTAAATGATCACTTTGTATCTTATATTTTTCTCTAAAATAAATACCGGTGTAATTTGTACCTGTGCCGATGAAGAGCATGTTGTACGCCCGCTGGTCTAGGGCGCTAACCCGATCCACCGCCAGCCTCGTGAAGTTGACGCCCTTTGTGAGCAGCAGGGGGCGAGCCAGAGCTTTGTCCTCCATCAGCGGGTGTTTCTTGGCAAAGTTTAGTGTGGCGTCAGGCAGCTGCAGAGAGCTGTTGTAGCCATTCTCTCTGTCTGAGTTAGTTATACACTGCAGCACAGACAGAGTACGGAGAGACAGGGAGAGAAATAGAAGTAAAAAAAAAAAAAGAAGAGTGAGATGGTTCAGGAAGGAACGGAAGAACAGGAAAGTCTTAGCTGTTTCTAGCACAGGTTGGCATGGTTAGTTGGCTTGGAGATCACCGCCCTCACTCCCTCTCCTCCTCTCCATCTTTCTTTCGCTTTCACCTCCGCTTGCCATTACACCCCATGTTCTGCTTCCTTTCCTTTCGTCCTGGATCATTATGTTCTTAGTTTTTCATGTCATGCCAGTTTTTTTCTGTTTTTCACTTCCACTGCCGCCCTACACCACCCATACTTCCCTCACTTCAGCTCTGCTCTGCCCACTCATCCTTCTTTTCATGTGGTGGTAGATAAAATCTTACATTATCAAATGTTGCAATTTGTATTAGTTTAAAAACACTGGAAATATTTGTATTTTATTATATGTCATTTATCACATAGGTCACTATGGGATTTATTTAGTTTCTTACCGATCCAGGACGTGGGACAGGGACAGCACCAGTGTAGCGTCCCCACCTCTGGGATGCTTCCCTGTATTCCTTGTAGGATCCTTCAAACACCTTCTTCACATCACTAATTTGGTATTGGCACACTGCCGAGACATCCACATCTCCCCTGAAACATGGTGGCAAAGCAGGGATTTAGTGATGTGAAATAGACCTGTCGTACCCTTTAGGAAAAGATGACTTTTCAATATCAAGTAGTAATGTGTCTGCAGAGGCCTAACTGTCAAGATGAGCATGTGTGCGTTTACACAATATTATCAGTAATCATGGTGCACTAAATTAATATTAACCTTACAGGTTAAACTGTCCTGACAGAGTGAGCGGTAATCTTTTAAATGTAATGACACATCTCTGCTCTTTCTTCTCTGACACAAACTGTTGTACACGTAATACTCTTCCTTCAAAAGCCACTGACATCAATCACTGTGTTTAGGAAGTGCATTTCATTTAATGGTGAGGGGTTGTGGGAGCTCAACTTTTTTCCCCACTCGCTTGGGGTCTAAAATTGGACCTTGACGTATGACCCAGACACATTTAATGACATTTGTACTCCTCATCTTACAAAGAGACTTGAGTTTCGTGCCCATTTGCTAGAATGAATAAGTCTTTTTTTATTTATTTAGCATTCAAACTGAGTCACTGACATATTGATACAAAGACATGTGGTTATGACTAAGCCAAGCTTTGTACCCTAAAACATGACAAATTCTGAATTGGCTCTTAAGCAGGATGTAGAGTACTCATGAAGACTTTTACAGTCCTGTTCACTGAGGTGCACACATCCAAGCTGATCTTTAAATGGCTCGTTGACTGCTGTCTTTTTTAAAGCTGTAAACAGGTACAAAGAGCTTGTCTCCATTTCTTCATACGATGTGATTTGTCCTGTTATGGAGGTGCTTTTTCAACTCTGGAACAGTCCTGCTAATGTGCGACGGGGCCACACATTTTATAAGGTGAACATAAAAACCAAAGAACAGCGCTGGTGTCTTAGCAAGTTAAAAAGCTAGCCTATTCAGCCAGATTACGACCTGAACTCCGAGTCATCATTTACATAATGTCCTATTATCTTAATATTATCTCTATCAAAGCCACAGGGCTTTAAGGAATCCCGAGCGAGTCACACAGAAGAAGAAAAGATTAGGCTTTTTTCAGCGGCACTGGGAGCCGTGAATGAAGAAACAAAGCTTGAAGTTCAAAGCTGGTTCACTTTGTGATATGATATCTTATTGACGAACACAAAAGACTCACATCAAAAGGGCGCTGCTCAGAGACAGAGCGAGTCTCCAACTTTCCTCCCAAAGAAAGCCGCGTGCCCTCACTCTTATTTCTTCATTGATAAGTAACTATTTACCACATTACAGGAATGTAGAGGTCTAATAAACAACACTTCATCCACTGAGAATCCAGAGGAACGCTGTACAAGGCTGTAGTTTATCACACTAACTCCTACAATGAGTTCTCCCAGTGATCTGAAACACTTTCATTCATCTAAATAAATTACTAAGAACTGTGGACATGTATAGGAGAAGTCATTTACTGTGGTCCTGAAAGAACTGTTAGCATGGTGAATTCCTGCTTTTGGGGAGAAATAAGTTATACCATCAAATCAAAAGACATTACAAGTGATGAGTAACATAAATTATTTGCTTGGCCCAATGGGTCAATAGGGCTAACTTATTTATTATAGAAAGGCTTTAAAAAGCTTCAAATCTTTATAAGGAAATGTGTCCACTTCACATTTTTACAGCAGAAGATCTAATTGAATCTGTTGAGGAAATGTGTTCACTATAATCTAAAAGATGACTAGTCAAACCAATAAAACATATTCCAGCACACTAAATACCTCACATTAGTGTCACTTAAAGGCCTATTACATGGAAGGCCCGATTAGACAGTAAATATCTAATCACACAAAGTGCATAATTAGAGTCCCGCCGTATGAGAGTGATTGGCTAACCCGTGATTTTAATAAAAGTCCAATATCTGACATGTCGGAACGGTGATGTAGTGTCTAGCCCTGACAGCAGAAAGCACGTGTAGTAATTAATTCACATCTATCCAAGCATGATACTGATACTGAGTCCCAGCTCTACAGTCTCCATTACACGTCTCCACTGGCCGCCTGCTGTCACTCACCACTGGGCGTGGAAGATGCCGTAGAATGTCGTCCCCCGCCAGTCCTGGCCCGGCAGCGTGAACACTGCCCTGAGGTTGTTGAAAGAGACGTGGCGCTCTGGGAGGGAGCACTCCAGCCTGGCTTTCTGGAAGGTGGTCCACTTCTTCTGCAAGGTCCTGGTACCACCCAGATCCCCCTACAGTACGTCACACAGTCAGTGGCTGATATGGTTTGGTTCTATATAGTATAAGTTCTTTTGGAATTAAATAAATCTTTAATCACTCAAAATCTATATTTAGCTTCTTTTTACTTTCTGGGAATGTACACAATAAGTAAACAATAGCTGCTCTATGTGCATTAGCTGCCAGATCTGTTGTCATGATGGCAAAAGTCTCTTAAAGAGCATTTAGACTATGACATGTTCAAGGGTACAATTGAAACACAGGCTAAGGATCATTTAATATTTAATGAGAAAATCTAATTTGCATACACTGTATATTGATGATTAGTCCCTTTATATTGTATTCTGGGGGCTCAGTGGAGGCCCATCTGTCTGACACATCTCATTCTTATTATCCTCAGTAATTTCAGAAGCTGTAAAAAAGGAATTTAAAAAATGCAAATGCTCATATTACAGCTATGAGATATAGACAATGTGCTGCAATAGCAATATCAGCAGGATGCGCTGAATTATTCATGGTTCTGGTACACATCATGTGCGAGCATCTGTTTCTAATTTGAATCAAAGAGCTTTATTGTTCATCACAGCACAGACATTAAAGGGCATTTCCCATAAAACAGTGCATATATTGTGCACTTAATTACACACATCTCTTCACACTGTTAACAATCTGTCTCTGTATTGCTCAGTTTAAAGGTTACTGAGATTGTGTGGTTGCATACGTAACTGTAACATGACACTAAACCCTTGTGGTGTTAACTGAAAGGTCACTGAAATCATCTAAAATAAAAAGAGCTGCTGACTCTCCTTAGAAGCACCTCTGATGTCTAAACGCTGTGCTATATCAAACCTAATCAGTTATTCTAACAAGGCCATTAATTAAGCAAATGAATGCATTAATTTACCAAATAAATCTACGTCACTGTGTTAGTAAACTGGTGTTGGGCCAGAAGGCCAGGGAGCGTCGATCGCACTCAACACACCAGCGTATTCCCCTGCACACGCTGTGGTAGATGAGCGGTACAATGCAGTTGAATTCAAATTTGCTTAATAATTAGAGGAATGCGTACAGTATGGAAGTTCACTGGTGAGAAAATGTGAATGGTAATTAGTCCCCAAGTGAATACTGGAGATTCATAAATGAAAAATCTGAGCATTACCAGTAATTTTGAGACGTCTAGAGGAAGTGTTCGTCTTAGTTAAAGTGTTAACTATCTAGAAAGTTGTGTGCTTTCACTTTTGGCAGTCTGCATGAAAATCAGGCTGAGAATAGAACCAGCGTCACCGGATTCACCCTGAAACTAAAGTGTCCCTCTGTTAACTCTCTTTTCTAAGTAATGTTTGGCCAGTCAACTATTTATATTGTTTCTCCATATACGATCGTTGTAAAACTCTCTACCAGTCGCTTCCTTCTATGGGCATCTCCTGTTGGAAGCCTGTTAGCCCAAAACTGCAGCAAGTGCTGTCTCACGTTATTAGGTGCTCAGAGGCAGCTGCCAAAACAGCTGGGGGAATTAGAAAACAGCTGATTTCAAGCCAAGTGTGCATGAAACCATAATTTTGTAGTTCAAACTTGTTTTTGGTTTGCTAATCTGTCCCTGTGCACTTGTATGCAGTCATCAAAAGACTGATTAGTGTTTGTGCTTTTCTCCTTGTTTTTGTCATTAGGAAACATCCACAGACAGGGAGAATTAGGCGAGTTAGGGAGAGTCTCAATCCAATGCGCTTGGAGATCAATCTTGATTATTAACTGAAGGGTTACCTTGCAGACGCGGGCCACCCTGGCCACAGTGAGCTCTGTGTCACAGTCCAGCTCCAGTGCTCGCTCGCTGAAGAAGAAGTAGATCTTGTCGTCGTCGCCCTCTTTATTGCCGTTGCTCTCCCGCACCAGGGCTGAACCCACAAAGTCCGGCTCTGCAAAAACAGACGCACAAGAGTGGTATCAGAAAGTGCTGTTACATCAGTAGTGAAGCCATACCGTGCACTTGTGGATCACACACGCGCACATACGGACCCAGACACAAGCTTGACAGCTCCATCTCATTCCCTGCCACCCCTTCTCACCTCTGTCCATTTTCTATCATCACTCTCTCTTTCGCCTCATCTCTCCTCCAGTCATTTCTGTCTGTCTGTCTCTGCAGTGCTCCCTATTAGCAGACCATTTTGTGTTCCTCACTTCCTCCCTATCTTTCCACAATTCTCTCTAGGTTCAGTCCTCATTAGGTTGTGAATGATATCTTTTTTTTTTTCAAAAATGGCAGTTACAGACAATTTTAGGATGGAGTCAGCCGTGGGCTTTAAACTCGAGTTTATGCTTAATGTTAAGTTTATAAGGATACAATGTTTCCCCAGAAGGACTACACTATTCAGTGAAAAGGGCCCTGAAGTATCATCTTCACTGAAAACCAGACCAATTAAATGCTTTTAGCCTGGTCAGAAGCGGTTTAGGTGAAGACAAGGCTGGCTTCATCACATGTGTTTTTAATAAAATCTCTCTATCAGCCTGAATAAAAAAGCGGACATCAAAGCTCCAAACCTCAGCCTCATCTGTATGTTCCTCCTTCCTCCCCATCCATTCTCCATTCCCCTCACCTCTCACACTATCTTTTCATCGCCAATCCTAATGTCTGTTCTTTCATCACCTATTTTTCCCTGCTGCGACTTCATCCTCTTCTCTCCCCTTCATTTCTCTCTAAGTGGCTCACCACCTCCTCCACCGCCTGAAAAGATAACAATCCTTTTGCTGTAGCAGTGTCCTGCGCTTCATTTCCTGCAACTCATTGCACTTTCTCCTCTTCTTTAGCATGTGTCGGGTTCTCATTTTTTAATGAAATTCTGTTAAAAGGTAGCCATTTCTGTTATCAAGCTCTACGGTGATTTGTTCGACTAAAAAATATTTGTATGCCAGTATATGGAAAAGGCATACAACAAAGAAGGCAGGAATGTAAACTAGGTGTTGCTTGTCCAAGTATGTTTTTTAGGAACGTCTAAACAGGATTATGTTAAAATGAAATCATCAAGTTTTTTTATTACTCTTTAGTATAATAATGAGACTTACTAGCTTATCTACAATTGCAAAATAGTGCTGTCTCTAACCTGGTATGGTTAATCTTTAAAAATTATAAAAATTACTCAGCTACTTAGCTAAAATAAAAAGAAAATCTTACTTTTTTGAGAATTGTCTGCTAAACATTCAACCTTAACTGAGTTTTCTCAGTCGCCCTTTCCATTTTGTCACCCTCACCCACCACGTCTTTCTCCCTGTCTCTTGTGTCCTCCTTTTTACCTACCATTGAGCCAGGCAGGGAGGTATTCACTCTTCATGCTGTAGTGCTGCTGGCCCAGATTCCTCAGAATCACTGGCTCTGTACCTAGGAAGTTGTTGAGCGTTGCTGAGTACAGCTCCTTATCTGTAACAACAAAATGCAAACTTTAATTCTGTTCTTTTCCAATCACAATAGTGGGAGGCTTACAAGCAGGGAAGGTCAGTAGTTCAGCAGGGAAACACAAAAAACACTGGAGGATAGATGCCTGAAGGTAGATCGAAGTTGTACACGCAGCAGTGAATGCAGTTTGCAAAGTTAAATGGGACTTCTGGACTCTCAGTACAATCGTATGGCTGCAAAAACAGATGGGAAATGATGCAGGAGTGGTTTGTGGAGATTTGATGGTTACGTTAGCGCTATAAAAACATGGGGACTGTTTGCTTCCATACACAGATCGCTCACATGGAACAACAGCAGCTGACTTGGTGCTCAATTCTGATAATAGATGCTAACAGACCTACAAATATGGATTCCTATGTTTGAGGAGAAACGATTCTTCATTTATTAAAACTTTTCTGTTGTTTTTCTGTTACAAAAACTATTAAACCAAAACTAAAGTATTGTCTGTTCTTAGAATACAGTAAAACTAAGCATTGTATGTGCTCAGACCAACACATATATATAAATACATACAGTCCTACTTCTACTTACCCACTATGAGGCCAGTGTGGCCTTTGGCAGGGTCATATGGGCATTTTCCCTTCCCATCTTCCAGTGCTGCATTGTTGAGAGTGAACTGGTCTGCGTTCTGCACACACACACACACACACACACACACACACACACAAATGAGGAACACAGGTGGTTTGTGGTCAGTACATATTATGACCCACATGATACAGCTGTAAGCTCTGTCTGCCAGTTACCGGAGCCATAGTTTCAGCCATCACCATGTTGTCGTATCGCATCAGTGTCACATATATGCACACAACACTCACAAGCACTCACACATTCAGCTATCAGAGCGTGAGATTTTTTTCCCCCCATTTAATTTATTTTTATTTTGTCTCACAGTGGTAGTCGCCTCAGGTCAGATGGTAGACATCTCAAGTTGACACCTGTCAGCACTGCCTTGCTATGACTCAGTATTTGGTGAAACAAGCTCTAATGTGATACACGTGCATACATGTACTTACCACATAGGTGCATTTGGGCTGAAAGGCGTAGGTACCGCAGGTGTAGAGGTGCGTGTGGTTGTAGCTCTGCAGGAAGCGGATGTAGTTAAAGCATTCGGTCTGTAAAGGAGACAGGAGGAATTATTAAAATCCTGCTGCCAAACCAAACCAGTGCTGTGTTGTCCTTTTCCCTTCAGTATAGGAACACATCCTCAGAGATGTAGTTGTACTATAATCCCTCAGTGAGACTTCTTCTTGAAAGTATAATGTTTGCTGATAATATTCTTTTTATTAAAAATGTGAGAAATCAACCAGCATCTGAAATGATCTTTTGTCTTTGCAAACACAAGCATCAGCCATTTTTAATTTGAAGACAGTGAACGCTGGCAGCCTCCGGGCCTCCAGTGTCATATCGAGGACATCGCTCAATAGATGACACAGTGATGTGACCCACATTATCATATCAACAATTAAACTGCAGAAAAGGTGACAGATGATTTCCATCAAAAAGATATGTATATGTGTAATTAAGAGTATACATGCACTGTTTTATAGGAAGTGCCTTAAATGCCTGCACTGTGATACTGTAATGATCAATAAAGCTCTTTGAATGGAACTGGAAACAGATGCTCACACATGATGAGTACTAGACAGATGAATAATTCATTGCTTCGAGTCGATGCAGCAATTGCAGCAGCAAAACAATATCTACGTATATTCTGCAGCTGTAATATCAACAATATGTTTTTTCTATTTGTTTTTACAGCTCCTGCAATCACTGAGGATAATCAGAATGCAGTGTGCCTGGCAGATAGACCACGATCACAACATTACATAAAAGGGCTAATCACTAAATAGAATAACAGGCAGTGTAAACACCATATGCTTATTTCTGCATAGCAAGTACTTTTCTGTTGTCATGTGTAAGCAGTCGTAGATATGTTATTAACTAAAGAAACTGCACTAAAAACAGGAGACTGTCAATTTTCAAAGGGTGAAATTTGAATATGGATTAACTTTTAATGACTAGTGGAGAAAAGCTCCCGTTTAAGTCATTTCTCAACATGTATTTTTTACTTCAGTTAGAGTTCATTTTAGTGAAAGTAGTGCTGCTTCTACTACACTCCAGTAAAATTATCCCCTTCTGTTTCAACCCACTTCAAAAGTCACTGTTGTGCAACCAGAAAAGTTTTAGCTCCATTTCCAAAAAACTCAGTATTTCTCTATAAAATATTAAAGGAGGCTTTTTGCAAATGTTGCAAATGTACATTATGCAGCCTAAGCAGAGAAGATTAGCTGTGATTTGAATGTGGAGCTGGGTCCTATTTACTATCTGAGTTCACCACTAATGATGGTAACAACAGGAGGGTCAGAAGTTAAATATTATCATAAAACAGCACTAAGATGTTCTATGATATGCTTGTGGAGAATGTTTCTCTGACTGTGGTGCATCATTTGCACCAAGCAAATGCGTATATTAAAGGAGTTTTTTAATGGGAAGATTGTTAAATATACTGCAAGCACGGGGTTGGCTTAGCTTAGCATAGAGGCTGAAAATGTATGCTAAGCAGAAGAACATTCACATGTTGGGTGTCGTTGACTTTTAGCATCAGGCCTTCATATAATCTTTGTAGTTGAAGTCCTTTGTCTGGATCATGCCTTTACTGTGTGCTAATTTAATAACTGGAAAGCTTCCAGTCGACTAGATTAATCTGATAAAATGTAATTATGATAAGTGAAATGGATAACACTGCTCTAATAATAACTGCTGGCTTTAAAACCTCTGCCATGGTGCCCTTGAGCAAGGCAGGGAGCACCAACAACCACGTCAGATAAAATTCACATTACCTGGTTGTTCTTCCCTTTGGCGACACACTCTCTCTTTTTATCCTGCGGAGCCGGCCAGTCAATCTGTGGAGAAGAGACACAGACAGAAGTGATGTGAGCAACTCATCTCCTGCAGGACTGATGTTGTTGCTTTTGGCCCATGAGTAATACCTGTACATTCTGCATTTATGCTGTGTATGAATGTATCATTTTCAGTTATTGGCACAGACTATAAAACATGCTGCACACTTTATATAGATGTGCAAATGTCATCACCTCATTTCTTTCTAATGGGGTGCACTTAGAGACACGTCATGGCATGTAATTTTACACTTTGCTCGCAGCCACTTTTCTTAACGTGGCCAACAGACTCTGCCCTCTTGACCACTAGCTACTGTAACCATAGCAACACCCACATTGCTACAAGGGCATCTTAGCCCTGAAAATATCTAATTTTTTCGTAGGCACGTAATGGGTCCTAATGAGAGCAAATGCTTGCTTTTTGATCCACTAGATAAGTACGAAGTTATTTCTGAAAGACTCAGGAGTTGAAGAAGTTAAACTAGTTCACATTGAACTGCAGACAAAGTTAAGTCAGTTACAACAGTCCACAGACAGGGGGTGTAGGGTCTCTGGCAGTGATGCTTTAACAGGAGAGAAACAGTGAGGTCTTTACTGCCGCTAATCATCCTACAGTAGTGATTAGACCTGTGTTGAAAGGATCAAAAACAAACTGGAAACAACCAAATGCACCTGACAAGCTTTTGTCCTCCTTAAGGTTCAGTTCTCCTGCAACGTGTCGGGAGAAGCTAATGAGAAAGTGAAACGCACACTCTTCCACACTTTGTATGTCCACACTACCTCTCACTGATGACTTTTGCTCTTTGGTGTTATTTACAGTGGCTGCTGTTTTTAATGAGTGTGTGACACATGGCTGAACTTTGCTCTGCAGACAGAGGTCCAAAATATGAACTGTGTTTACCAAGACGTTTCCACATCATTAGAAATAATTACACCGGCCATTACAGGCGAGGGGCTGCTCCAAATTCAGAATTAAAGTCCAGTTGACTTGACTGGATTTAAACCAACAGCAAGCGAACAATAGATTACTGCCATTTACTGCACTGGGAGCTACTTAAAGTATATGCTGTAGTATAATGACAGGTATTTAATTATCTTTACTAGAATAAAAGATGTCAGTCCTCAAGTTTAAATGCATTTAATACTGCATATGAATATAAAAAAGTCATCTGAGCTAGATTATAATTCAATTTATATTTAATATAATACTATGTCACTAACAAGTTACCAGATTTATACTCCTCCCTACCACTGTTCACTGAATTACTTTTCTGAGTTCCTGTGTTCACTAGAGAGATAGTAGAGTTAGAATAGATAAGATTTAATAACTGAATTAATTATTAGGATCAGTGGTTCTAAGTAATGGCTTTTACAGAAAGACCAGCTAAAATTAAGCATGGCAACGACAGCAGTATAATGTTACTTCTAATTTGTTCCCAAGGGATTCTCATTTGTCACTATAGTCACGGTCTTCTTTGGTGTCTATAGTCAGGGATCAGATCAAAGAGCAGGTATTTCATGTATATCAGCAAGTATATTACCATCCCACAAAGGCAAAATAAATGCAGCCATGGCACTAACAACATACAGCTCTTCTGAAAATGTTCAACTTTCCTCAAATTAGCATACTTATCTTAAAGTCAGAGTGTGACAAATAGATTTAAGAATATAGGCACTGTTCATAATAGCTAGTCAGTGAAAAGGTTTCAAACATTTACAACGAAGTGGAAGATTTATTTTGGGAAGGAAGGAACCCAGTGCTATTACCTGGCTACTTGCTTTTAGCACTTTGAAATCTCTGATGTTTTATCTCAACGAGACCTCAAATTGAGCATTAGTTCTCAAGTAACTCAAAGTGCTGGTTAAAAGTGACACTCGCAGTCCCATAAGATAATTTGTACAGTGAGGACAGGTGGATAATGTGAGCAAAATGATGATTCAGACATTCAGTACGTTCTTTAATGCAGGAACAATGGGAAACATGGCACTAACTAAACTAACTAAATTTGGTCAAAACTGTGGTGGGAGCTGAGATACTGCGAGGACATGACTAAACGGCATAAATAAACAAAATAACAATGACAATCTCCACTCAGCATTGCAACGCACATAACTAAATAATAGAAATAGTAGAAGAAAGCACATCAGCTTCAACTGGGAGCTATGTGTTTCCAAAGAAGGATATTCCCTAGAAAATATGCAGAGAGGACAGACAGACATGAAAGTAATGAAGAAAGACAGTGAGTAAGACAGCAAAGAAATGAGAGTGGCAGTTAAAGGAAGGAAGGGGGAGGAAGGGTGAGGGAGTGATGGGCACATAGTGACAGAGGAGATGGACTATTCCCTCATCCTCGCTCCGTCATTTTTCTATGTTGGCTCCTTTCCACTACAATGCACCTGGCAACAGGTGGTCTTATCATTAAGACTCGTAAGCTCCACTCAAACAGCCTGTGCTTGCTTTGCATGTGATGGTATGTGCATGTGTGCATGTGGGTGTGCATGTGTGTGTGTGCATCTAATAACTTCTCATTATGATGGTAAATCAAATAACAATCCCTAAAGTGCTGCAGGCCGCTCAGTACACCTTTGCTGGAATGCTTGAATTGTATTGATTGCAATATGGACCAATTACTGAGGGAACAAAGCAAAACCAGATTGAGAGTCTCTGAGGTTTTAGCATCTCTGTATGTTTAAGCGTGTGTGTATTAGGTCAAATCAAGGGTATTTATAGAGCACTGTTAAGTTTGCCCCAGAGTGCTTCACAGAACAACGAGCTCTACAAATTAAACCATTACAACCATGAAAAAACACAATTGAACAAGTGCATCATAAAGTCTGAGACAGAGGCTAAAGCCTGCACTAGTGTAGAGTGTATGTGTGTGTGAGTGCCTGTGTACTCCCACACATTCACAGTGGATGTGACTGTGCTGATACAAGAGAAATATTGAGTCAATAGCTGCACATATTATGATGTTAATATTTGGCAGCTTCCTCGCACTCTTCACTGTTGGAGGCTTTTAGCAACAGATAACATAAATAAGGATAAATTATTAAATTATAATAAAGTAATAATGTGGCAAAATGTCTGGAAACATCCAAGATAGAGTCCAAGATATAAAAATACTTCAAGTGCCTAATTTAGTATTTCTAGCAAGCGTCCTAGAATCCGCAACTCAATTCCCAGTGATTTTCTAAACCCCAGATGGTTTCAAAGGGTTTGTGAAGAAATGTTAATGAGAACTCGTAGTATAAGCTCTGCCTGTGCATTTTATAACTTGATGAACATTAGCCTGTGTATGTAATCAATTTATTTAACTTATATTCTATTATTCATTTTCAGATGTTGTATGGAAAAAAGTATCCAAATGACCAAACTATCAAATAATCTATCATAACAAGTGTATTTATTTGTGACTATATCAGTCTGCTTTATATATAAGTACCTTTTGTTACTCCTGTTGGAAGATTCATATGTAGCCTAACCTAAAGGTAAATGACAAGAAAATCTAAAATATAACTAAATACACCAATATGTAGCTGATAATTGCTTCATGAGTGCAGTATAATGTAAAATGATGTACAGTGACAGTAGGTAAGGCATTTTACTGCCAAACTAATAGACTATTAACCAGCCAGAGTTAACGCCATCTAGAAGTTCATAACCACAGCGCTTTTTTTCTGATATATCATTGTGTTCATCTTTAAATGCAAATGAGTAAAATAGAAATAAGTCATTTAAATACTGAGCAAACAGTTAGAAGTAAATATCGACTTGTCTGACTACATTTAGCCAGTTTGTCACTTTTGTAGGGGTTGTGGTTTGGTCCTTGCAGTTCAGGGTGTGGTTTTTGTTTCAGCCTTTCAAAAATAATGTTTTACTCTCAAAATACCAAATGAAAAGCTGTCCTCTGCTTTGGAAAAGTTGACATACCACCGAGCATCTAGCTAACAGCATCAATTAACACATTTTATGATATTTTTGACCCCTTCAAGGAGGCCACTTTAAGGCCTTGTGAGAAGATATTAAATGGCTTGACAGTTTGTCCTGTACATTACAAGCTCCTACAAGGACTGAAGATTTAATAAAATAAGTACAGGCCAGACCAATAAAAGACAACAAGTATGACGCAGTCGGCTTTATTATGGTAGCCAGCTATTAGGTTCTTTTTGTGTGTTCAAAAAAGTCCCGAAGTCTAAAAATGAGCCCAAAAAATAGAATAAGGTCAGTCTGAGTTAATTTACCACACAGACATGTGGCAGAGGGAGATATGCTTTTTGTTTCTTTTCCTGCTTATCCAGCTGAGCCTCATTAATATTTATATATTTTTTAAATATGATAATTAAATAACAATTCACATAGTAGTTGAATTTGCTGTATTTAAATTAAGCGTTTGAAGTGAGTGTTTATCTTTGCAGCGCTGGGCAACCAGGCCGCAAAGAGGAGATGATGCGTTTTGTTCCTCAACTGTCCATCACGAAGCTGTGATATTCAATCTTGTGTGTTATCATTTAATTTCCTCCATTTAGCCAACAGCCTTTCACAATGTGTGGGTGTCTGCAGTGACAGCTGGCCAGTGTTGTGTATATGGTTGTTTTTCTTGAAATCCCTCTGTGGTGGAGATGACACCTCGACGGTGACAGGGTGTTGGTTTGTGGTGTCTTACCTGTGTCCGTAACTGTCTGCTGATGTCATTGGGGTCGAGGGCGAACAACGACTCCCGTGCCCCGACATACAAAGTCCTCTCGTGGTCGGACAGAGTCAGCATGCTGTAGTTGAACACTCCCTGAATGCTGAACCTCGCCATGCTGTCCCACACGTCTGAATAAAGACACACAGACACCCATTAGTGATTACATTACTGACAACACGTAGCCGCAAAATATCTCAAGTTCCTTTCGGCTGATTTGTTGACAGATGAAACCTCAGAAGAACATTTCACACTTTCCTTGTTGAAATGTATTGATGCCTCAGTTTATTCGCACCACAGAAGCTTTTCCCACTCCGCCACCTATAGCTTCACATCCTCCTGTTTGTACATGATACATCTCTCCCACTTACACAGCTTTCAAAAGCTGCCCGACAGAGTCACATAATGAATAATTTGGTTTTGAAAGGTTCAACACTGGATGTTTTCGCCGGTAGCGTGTGGTGTTTCTAAGTGGACTAACTGACCCGTCACATTCCAAGTACAAGGTTCTGTTTGACCTGATTTACACCTCTGCTATCTACTTGACTACTAGAGTAAAGTATTACAGCGAGAGCCAAGCACCATTCATTTAAAAGATAAAAACGTCAAATTAACTCCTACAGTTAACGTAACAAAATATCAACACAACATAAAATCAAACTGACATTACGAAAAACAAATTTGCTAAAAGCTCTGATGGTTGTAAGTCATCAGATTGTAATGACTTTGCTGAAAGTACCCATGGTATCTAGCTCCAAGATCTGCTGTAAATTATTCCTGTGGGATGGGCTGCTGCACCGAGAGCTTCCCAAGCTCTGTATTTACTTTAAGAACCTGGAGTACAAGCAAGTCTGCAGGGCAAGACAGATAAGTTCCAGATCTGTATTTCTGAAGTGAGATAAGGCGGCCGTCGATTTAGAAGAAGCTGCTCAAATAAACAACAAGAAATGATGCTCTCTTGGACCAGCCCCTGTTTTGATGTCGAGTGCAGCTGTGTGTCACCAGAATCTCACATTTGAGTTACCGAAGGCGGCACCTATGCTATCATGTTGTACACTGACAAATAAAGATGATATCACCATAATCTGTGGCTGATAGCAAGGCTGTAACCGCCTTTGTATCACCTGGAGAATCTGATACAGATTATCTTTGTAAAAGAAAGTAACCACTTCCGTGTGAGTTTTAAAAACGTATTTTAGCCAAGATGCTTGTATACAAACGCCCGCTCAATAAAAATTCCATTAAGAGTGGTAATTTTCAAATTGAGAAAATCAGCTAATCTTGATTTGGAAAACAACCTAAACTGTCTTTTGCCTCAATTTAACACAGCGTTCAGACTAAAGATGATTAAAAAAGTCTGCACTGCAGCATTACACAGGCTCCCGCTATAGAAAAGAGAATGCTTAATCCCGGCTATACAGAACACCTATACACAACAATACAGGGATTTGGAGTTGGAGCTAGTAGCTTTATTGCAAATGGAAAAATGAGATCCATGGGACAACGTGGGCAGAATGCTGAGCATAAGAATGCTTATAAATACACACTAATAATGGGTGTAAATCTGCGGGTGTGATTAGACTGTTCATTATCTGGGCTGCACATCCAGATGCAGATCGCATTTTAATATGAAGCCTAAGTGAGGCCTTTTACTCTGATTAGACTATCAGTCAAAGTATTAACGGAATATTAGCCTCCTTGTAAACCCAGACATTGATCCTTTGATGTCAAAGAGTTGAATCGATTTGATTTATCCCAGAGTTGTATAGTTTGTCGAGGGATTGGCCAGATTACCAGGTTGTCTCTCATTTTCGCTGCTCACCAGCCGACACCAACAATCTCTGTCGAAAAGACGATGAGAAAATCACACAAACATTTTCTCCGCTCTTCCGTCGGCACAGGTTTGTTGAAAAAAACAGATCTGAGTATTTTTCATCAGAACTTTAAGGAGATGCTCCCAATGTGTTGCTGTTCACTCTCACACAGACACCATTCAAATCTCCTGACTAGCATACAGACAAACTAGTGGTGCAGAGCAGGGGTGAGAGCGAGGCAGAGACAGGAGGAAGGAGAGAAACGACGGTGTTTCGTTTTCATTATCCACACTCTTGTTGCTTGTAGTGTCACCTTGTTCTCCCTCCTCCTCTTACTCACTTTATCTGGGCTGATGGAACGTGTGCAAAATGCGAGGCGACGACAACCTGCAATGCACGTAATACGATGTCACAAACTGAATAAGAATATTTCTTTTTTTGTTTTGTACAGCATGAATATTTTCACTTCTTTTAACCATTTGTTCCAACCGAAAATAGCAGCTGAAATCCAGGGAGGGAACGGCAGGAACTGGTTTGATTTATGGTGCGACTAAGTGCTCATGTGATGCTGTGGCCTAGTTGCGACTAAATAGACTTATACACATGGAAAAGCCTGCACTGGCTGAAGAAGCTGTGTGTGTGTGTGTGTGTGTGTGTGACTACAACTGACAAAAGAAAGGTAGGTTAGCAAAGTGAGGCTTGTTACTGAGAGCCTGTGTCGATGTGTTACTGAACTGCAAGATTTTGTTTTATTATGAGAAACAAGGTCAGTTTAACCTTTCAAGATATCACATATTTCCAAAAAAACACAATAAAAAAAATATTTTGTTTTTGCTGCTGTAAACACAAGATGATCCCTCTCTGTACTTGCAGCACAATATAGCTCTCAAGTGACTATAATCACATCACACACACTGACCCCGTGCTGCAACACAGGTGGCACCAAAATCAAGGAAAACAAGCTGAACTTTTGAGATAAGAGCAAAGACACACCAAGCCAACATCAAAGAACTAGTGAGGCACAACTGTTAGGTTGCTTCAAAAAAAGGCACTTGAACACACCTCAACATAACTCTCCACACCAGCAGGGGGCGGTATTCTGAAAATCGAATGCTTAAGACCACGGATATTCACCATAATCAAAGCAGCATTTACTTGTGTCACGTCAACATCTGCAGCTCCATGACACATGAGTATGCTGATGAAGACTGTGTCATATGGTTGCAACCTCCACAACAAGCTAGTAATGTGGAAACTGTGATGTCAGCTGCTACATCCAAGGTTAAAAGGCCTCCCATGGGTTTTAGAATTGATGTGACAGGCTAATGACTTTTCCCTGTTATTATTTTTTATTTTAGAGTAATAATAATAATTTCATTTTCCGATGAACAACATAACTAAATTAGCCAATAGTTGATTCCAGTAGTCCAAAAGTCATGCGACCTAAAGCCATGTGTTGGAATACATAAATACAAAGATGATGTGTTTTTGCACCTGCAGCACCGGAGGTAGTTCTACTTTAAAAGAAAACCGACCCTGCTTTCCAAATGCCAGCATCATGAGGTACAACATTACTCCTTTATTTACCAGAGCTACCTATTGATTAAGCCCAGCTTTATTAGAACAGAAAGGGTCTCACACTAGGCCTCAGGGACGGGTTCAAAAGCCCCACACATGTTTAATATTTCTTTACATGATTTCCCCTGGTCTTTCATTTTCATTTAATTTACTGGCAAGGCACAAAAAACAAAAACAAAACAGAAACAGAAACATCATATTTTCACGCTAGACTTTAGTAAGCTGTACACACATGAGATAGGCACTGGAAAGACTAGAGGGAAGACCAAAGGTCTTTAGCACATCAGTAATATCAGTGGTCTCCCAATAACTTTGGGAGAATGTGATTTAGGCTACTAGCGTCACAATCTCTATGTGCTGAAAGCTCAGCAGCTGACTCCCAAATTGTTCTCTGGCAAAGTATAACAAACCTCTAAAGAAGCATTTTACCATGTTGGCAATGAAACCCTCCACTGAAACCCTTTTACTAACCAGCATGCACACATGTGAATGTGTGTTTAGCAGTAAACATGCTGCGAATAGTACAGAAAACATGGTCAAATCAAATCTGGGCAAGCTATGGTTAAAAGAAATGTGAGCGGTGACAAGTTGTGAGAGATACAGGATGGAAGGAGAGCGATAGAAGAGAGGAGAGGAAAAGTAACCAAAGGAAGGAAGGGGGATAAGTACCGCAGTCAGCTTATTATCTGAAGAGCAGCGATGTATAAACATTGGAGGGTACGTACGGATGAGCGAGCTAGATGAGAGTGAGTGGATAGAGGGAGAGAGAGAGAGGCGGCATCCTCAGGGGAGAACTGAGCACATCTGCTGTGTTCCACACAGTCGGGCAAAAAAACTCCAGAGCTGACACACTTTTACTGAGGTACACACACTACACCACATGTGTACGTGGCTGCACACACAGAAATCAGTGCAAGTCTGTGCACACGCACACACACTGAATATGCAGGCTGTGTGTTAGTGGAAACACACACACATGCTCGGAGAGTCCTGAATAGTTCTCCAGGGTACCTGCTCAGTGACTTGAACTTCTCTCCACCAACAGAGGGGAGGTTTTGCTCTGAGTGGCTCGTTTGAAGTGATCAGTGGCTCTGTCTTTAAGAAGCGATACGGACACACGCACTTACCATCTGTCACCACACTGTGGCAGCCCCGAGGCCACCGGCTGTGTGCTTGTGTGTGTGTTTGTGTGTATGTGTGGAGAGGTTGCAACCTGTGTGAGCTGCACACACTTGCGGTTCATAACTATATATGTCCAAGTGGACATGTGTATATTAGAAAGACAGTGTGTGAATGATTTCTTTCAAAGCAAAAGGGAAAATCCAAGGACAATATATTAAGAATAATCTGAAGCATTAAGAAAGTATATTGTGCAACACTGTACTGAGGATACAGTATATTTAGTAGTGCAGCACACAGAACGCTGCCCTTGTATGATACATTATGAAAAGAATCGGCCTTTATTCAGTCTATGTAAAACATTTGAAAGTGTTTAAACAAGGCTTATTTTAATCCTTTTTCATTGTTTTAACTACCTAATGACTGTGTGTGTGAGGGCGGTTTGAGTTAAATTACAAGGCCTTTGATGCTTGAATGCAACAGTTTATAGGAAGAAAAGGGAGAACAGAAATAAGAGTGCGAATAAAAACCGAAGGGTACAGATGAGAGGAGGCATAATGAGTCCAACAGATGACGACAAGAAATCCAAACAAAAGGGCAAAAATAGAAAAGTGGTAGGGAGATGGAGAACACAAAAGACAGAACTCGGAGGGCCTGACCGAGGTCAGCACCACTGGTGAGAGACATGATCGGAGACCATTGCTCTGCAAGACCTCTTCACTGGCTTGTGTGTGCATGTTTATGTTTAGATGGGCGTGAGGCTGTGATAAAGGAGGGTAGTACAAAGAGACAGAGTGTGACAAGCATTTGGATGAGTGTGGGTTGGTTATAAATCATTCATAATGACACACATAATTAAATAAAGAGACACTGGAGACTTACTAGAAGTAAAATATGGATTTATCAACTATACAGGTGTGAATACATCTGATGTATCACTGGAGTTTCTGGCACACTATCAGACTGAAAGGATATGAGGATTTGGGGTCTTTTGCAGAGCCATGCAGCACTTTTGCAGACTTCTTTTAGCCCAGTAGGCTATATTTATATCTGTGGGTGTCAGCCTAGAGGCTGGGCTCCCCAGGAGCTACCAAAAGTAACCTAATGGGGTCAGTGGACGATAAGAAGTTTCCTTCTTTCTTTAAATGACAAAAAATGAAACCTAAACAACAGGTTGCATATCAAGCAATCGAACTTATTAAGTGAGATAAACTTAAAACAGTTTGCATAGCATAACAACTCAGTTATGTGCAACCTGCTGTTTAGGTTTTGAGCGTTGAACTGTTCATAACTTATGTTCACACTAATTCCATACCCTAGGAGGGCATCATGATGTTGTTTAAATTACCATAAAATGCAGGTCTGAATAAAAAAAGTATAATTACTAAGGTACAGTACTTGAATAAATGTTCTTTCCATCACTGTTTCTAACATCGTTTAAGAAAAAGAGAATGAAACTGCCAATTTTGCAGACTAAACCCTCGACTGTTGAATGTTGGCGTGCTCTTGAATGCACCACAAAGGAGAAATTTCAGTTTATACAGTCTGTCCATATAACTGCAGTATCAGACAGCAGTAACGAAACTTTAGAGGGAACATTCTCAGGAGGATGATTTATAGCACACCAAAAGAAAAGCCTTGTTTTTATGAAAATCCTCTCTAATGTCCTTCTGCCTTTGCTTGTTTGTGCGCACTTCAGTGAAGGGTATCTCTGGGTCATGTTGCAGTTTCACCCTGCAGCCCAGCCCAAAGCAAGCTGGACCAAACAGAACTCCCATGTGGGCTGGAGAAGGAAGAAGACAAGACACGGAGGCAGCGTCTGTTAGCTTCACGGCCGGCTGAGAAGGTCTCGATCGGGGCCTCGCCTCTGTGATCTGCCTCTATACAGCAGAACTCCAGCCTGCTGCCTGCTATAAATACACCCATCCTCTGCTTATAGCTTCTAACCGCCGAGCCAGTCGCACACCAAACTATGATTAAAGGCCTATTTTGGGGCGAGCTTTGAAGCAAACGCAGAATGAGAGACAGAGGCAGACAGAGGAGGGAGAGACGCTGTGCGGCGCCCACACAAACATGCGCACATACCCGTGCGTGCACGCAGGGCGCCATCAGACCTTCATCTGAGCAGGTACCCTCTTTGAAGGAAAAAAACAACATTGCGCGAACACTCTCCCACAGATGCACGAGCTTTGTCTGCAGAAGCGACGACAAGTTCACAGGAGAGTCAGGCGTACGACAGAATGAGAGCATGTCGATAAAGAGACGGAAGAAAGAGAAATGTATACATTGTTTTACTATACATCTGCAAAAACACCTTTTGTCAACTGTGGGCTGGATTTCAGTCATTATAGATTTAATGGTATTGTAAATTGAAAGTGAATGAGATTTATTGGATTATTCAGGCATCAACACAAGGGATGTACTTAACTGGCTTATGACTGAATATGCCAAAGAGAATAAAGAAATCAATGACAACAAAAGTATATACTGATGAATACATAACAAAAATCACATGTCTTGAGCCAAATAATCACTTGTCCCCTGCTTGGCTTACATGTATAAGCTCGTGTTTGTTGGTTGTGGTGCATTTATTTTCTCCCGTGCAGCTTCATCATTAGTGTTTTTGAGCGACTGAATTCAGCGGGACTTGAAGAGAGCGAGATGAAGGGAGAGTGGGAGGAACGGAAGTGGTAAAAGTGGATTAACGCAACAACAGCACAAGTGAGCCCAGTGGGGGGTGGCGATGGTTTTCGAAGGGGTTAAGAAGGAAGATGAAAGCGAGAGAGAGGGGTGGGGGATAAAACAGCCTCGCTAGGTCGGGGGGGGGGGGGGTGGAGGGTTGCATATTGCTCTCCACAACAAGCAGAGCAAATCAAGAGCTGGTCGATGCCACAAGTGAGGTTTTTCCTTTTTTCCATTCCAGCTTCATGGTTCAGCAAGTATGACTGGCACAGTGGCGGGCACCAGCTGGGAAGAGTTAGGCCTCTTTGTACAGTGTTGTGGTGATGACACACAAAGAGAGATAGGAGGACGCCTGTGGAGCGCAACGGTGCAGCATGGCACTGCTACAGTTTGGGAATCTGAGTCACTGGACAATTAACTTGCCAAAAATGACAAGTATTTGGTGTTTCGCAAGAAGGGGGCTTGTTGTTCGAGTGAGAAGACATTCAGGCTGTAGAACAGTATCATCCCAGTATGTGGAGTTACTTTAGGTACTGGAAATATCAAACTGTCCCTCAGAACAACTGGCAGGGACCAGATCTCAACCTGCTTTCAATCTTTACACAGCACCCACTTTCTCCACTGACCTAGACCGGAACAGACCCAGTTCAACGAGGTTGAACCAGTCATCAAAACCAAGTGACATTCATTAATGGACGGTTAAGTGTGTGTCCGCCTTAATCCCAACCTTCTATCATCATCATCATAGCTACAGCACATTACAGTACATATAATTATTTGTTCTTTCAATAATCCCCTTTGTGTTCAATCCGTTTATAATACGTCTGGGGAAATCAGAAAATCCTATCGGAATCTGAAATGCAATTTGAAATGCAGGAACCAATAAATAGTTAACATTTAAAAATGTTTTTTTCCTACGTGTGGTGTCTTACATTTACACAGGGAGACAGAAATGTGCGAGCCTCGACATATGTAAAATGTTTTTAAGGATAAACATGACGGATGGCAGCGATTTTAAAATTCAAAGCCAGAGCATCAGCTCAGCCGTAGTGCTACAGCTACAACAAGGTGCTTTGAGTAAGAGCTGACTTCGAGTGGCATTTTAATTTTAATCCACTGCCCACTTGCCCACACATCAGCTCTCACAAAGTCAGAATGACAACAGAGCACTCCAGGTCCTGACATCTGCTCCCGGCTGTTAATCTTCACTGACCAATCAGAGTGGGGTCGGGGGATGAGTGACACTTATAACAGATAAAAAGCGGTGATGAATCTCCTCTTTCCATCTCTCCCTCCTTCTCCTCCATCTAACCTCCCAGTCACGCACAGCCTCTCTCTGCCTCGCTCTCAACCACTCATTACTGTAATTGGAGGGTTTGGAGAGATACGGCAGGGAGACAGAACGAAGGGGGAAAAAAAAGAAAGGTTGAGAGACAGGGAGAGAGGTTGTTGGAGGTCAGAGGCCCGGCCCTTTTCCACTCTCCTTCTTCTGCTTTGTGTTTTTCTTCTCCCACCATCTCTTGTTCTATCGTTCGTTTGCTAAATCAAGAGGCCTACATTTGCTTTGGCTTTTCTTTAAAGATGCAGGGCCCATTTGCTGCATCAAAGCTGGTTATATTTTCAAACTAAATATCAAGTTTCTAAGGGCTCTCTTTCTCAGAGTCTCTTTAACTCCTTTTCTTTCTCCCTTCCTTTGTTCAACCACAGCTGCTGTGTTTTGTCATAGCTTTTGCATGCTGGCCTCTGTCACTGGGCTGAGGAGTGTACGTGGTGTGTGTGTGTGTGTGTGTGAGTGTCCAACAGGAGGAACCTAAAAAGGAGAGAGTGTTTAAGTAAATGAGGGAGTAGGAGACAGTGGTGTTATGGGCTGCAGTATTTTCTGTGGTCAGAGGAAATGGGCCAGGGTTAAGGGTGTGAAAACTGCCTAAAACAAAATAATGGATGCTTCAATGAGATCTGGCCAATTCAGTCAGAAACAGGCACAAAAAAGACAGAGATTGTCACAGAGACAGAGGATTGAGCTCGAGGTGAGAAGAACAAAACTGGTCGAATAAAAATGATTAAATCCCTGCTCTTGAACCTTTGAGTTTGAAAGATCTACTGGGTCCCCCCTGAAGATGTTGAAATGTTCCACTTGGGCTGTGACAAGCAGACATTTAGCCAGTTTCAGGCTGAAAGTGGGCTACAGTGTCCAACAGTCAGTGCATTTACATGGACTCAACCAGGTTACTGAGAGAACTGGAAATCTGCGAGTTATTTCTTCTCAAGCAGGTCAGAAAGTTGTGAAAGTTGGACTAATATACTAATTTAACATTAAAAAACAAACAAACAAAAAAGAAGCTGACAGAGAAACTTGTACAATAGAAGCATAAACATGAAACATAGCCCGGATAAAGTGAAACGACATGCACAAGAGGCACCCACACTATGATTAGAGAGATATAAGAGAACAGTACGTAAATTTACCACACTCATTAGCAGCGCCACGAGGGCAATGCATACTTTGTGCGCATAAAATGTCTCATTAGGAGCCAGCAGTGATTTTTTTTTTTTTCTCCCATAAATGTGACGAGCAGCTGGCGAGGAATAACAAAAGCCTAAAATTTTAAATGTCAACATGTGACTTTTAAAAAGAGAGAGCAGGAGAAGTGCATAGACAATGAGAGGAAGAGATATGCACACGGAGAGGAAGTTTGTGTTCCGTCTCCTGCAACCTCATGTAAGCCTCGTGTAATTGCTGGGTGGGGGTGGGAGTGGGGAGGCGTAAATGTTATCTCTCTACCATCGCTGCCCCACCATAACCCACCCAGCAATCTCACACACGATCACACACACACACACACACACACACACGCCCCTCCTATACTGCCCTGGAGCTTCAAATCCCTCAGACTGCCAGCCTAAGCAGTATACACACTCACACACACACATATAAACAAAGGGGGATTAGATAGACAGACTCACAGCTCCACATACTCGCACACACACTCTCTCTCTCTCTCTGTCTACACACACAAATACATATAAACACACACGCCCTCTGTGGCCTTTTCCCTCACTCTTGTTTTTCATTGCCTTTCTTCTTGTCTCTGTCTTGCAAACTCACACTGCATGAAAAAAGCAATGCATACACACACACACACACGCGCGCGTTAATATTGATGCAGTGTGTTTCTTTGTGGGGAGATGCTTCCATGCAAAATGAGACTGTGGGTGAACGGCCTGCAGAGTGTGAGAGTGTGTGTTTTCCTTTCCCTGTGTCGTTGCTCTGAAGCTACTTTCTGTCCTTTTAAGGCAGTTAGTGACTGGCCTCTCTCTCCCAGTCTCTCTCTGTGTCACTCTACCTATCTCTCTTTTGGGTTTTCTTTCCATTATAGATCTTCCCTCTTCCTTTTTCATTTCGCTTCTCCCCTCCAATCCATCCCGCCCCAGTCTTTCTGCAGCTTTGTTTTTTCCATTTCGCCTGTCTCCTATCTCCTCCTCAGCACTGTGGCAAGAATGGCAAGAACCCATCCATATAAGTCATTTAACCCAGCATTGAGCTTGAAAATCTCATTTTTCTTTAACCAAGTGGAGAAATCTGTCAAGATAATCCCACTTGTTTCCAATGCAAATCAATTTGCGTCAAGATTCTTTCTGCACTCAAGTGCCACACTCAAATCAAGTATGATACAAGTGACGTGATCTGCCTTCTCCCGTGTTTCGTGACAAGGCTTTTATTTCTGTGATGTTGCTGGAAGAGAGCGAGAAAGAAAAAAAGTAAGCCTGCACTAGAAGCCAGGGGAGTTATCTTGTCTCTACAGGCAAAGGTATTCATCCATTTCTTCAGCAAAATACTGGAAATGAGATACTTTTTTGTGGTGCATGTTTTTGCTCCTGTTTCTGCAGCTGTCCCCGTTTGCCCGCCACTGGCTTTGCTTTGTCACACTGGAGCATTTCACCAGAAACTATAGACACTCTATCGATTGCCCCCCAGTGACGCCAGCATCGTGCAGGGATGAGATGAAGGAGGAGTACTGTATGGAAAAAAAAAAGGAAAAGGAAGGGGTGGGGTGCTTGATAGCGGCATGAGAAAGCAGCTTTTGAAATCTCCCCACTCCCCACCACCACGCGCCATTCTCCTGGAGAGCGACTGAAATCGGAGCTCTTTGTGAAAACACCATAAGAGCATTTCAGGTTCATATGATGAGCCGCGGCATACAAAGCAAAAAAGGGGGAGGGTCGGGATGAAAGGCAAAAAGAAAAAAGAGGAAGAGTGGGGAGAGGAGAGATAGATATGGGATGAAAGGTGGAATAGGTGGTACAGAGAGAATATAGCTTCTTCTCAACATATGTTTTCTCTCTTTATAGAATTTCCATAATCCCCAAGAGAGAGAATGCAGCACTTCCCTTTTAGGGGATTAAAAAAGACTATTTCTCAGCTTGCAACAATTGGCATTGTTCAGTGGAGAAAGCTGAGCCTGACTGCAGAGGAGGGCTGAGATTAGGAGTGCAAATACAGTTGAGCACTAGAATTAGACTGATGTATTGTTTTACTGAGGGTCGATGTGTGCTGCTTAAGAAAGATCAGAAATCATCCACCTCTCAGATGATGGAAAATGATCTGTTGTAATGCAAGATAGTTTTATAATTATTGGGTTGGTATTAGATGTCTGAGCAAATAAATCAGTGCAGTCACGAGTTGGAGAATTCAACCAGCAGCATATTAAATCTGGTTTAAGTTAAAAAAAAAAAAAAAAGAGCAATACTTACAGGCTACATCAGTTCATTCCAGTGGAAGTTGTGCAATCAACAGACACACTAGCAGCCGCTGAGTAAATCCACATATGCTATAAGGTTTGCATCAAGTTCTGCACAGGTGAACTTTAACTTGAACACTTTAGTCCGCTGCATGGAGAGCGGCAGAGGGCAATAAGAATATGCCATCATCCCCTAATGTCTTTACCAATAACTGAGTGAACTTATGCAGCTGTTAGCGACCAGGCTAACAAGCTTGTAACTCTCAATTAGCAGGACTAGCCTAGCCTAGCCTAGCCTAGCATAGCATCAGCTAAGCACAGAGAAGACACTATGAAGAAACTATGCTTTTTTGTCATGTGTATGTTTTACATGAACTGAAAAGAGAGGATTGTGATGTGTAAGTATATCAGCTGGTGTAACACTGCTCCCTCACCTTGGTATCGAACAGTCTTGCGGGGGACTGGGTTCCAGTTGAGACCCAGTGACTTCTCCCATCCAACCATTAACACCAGGAGCAAGAGCTTCGTCCTGCCCACGGCTCCCATGTCAGCTCCCATTCGTCGAAGCAGCCGTTGAGTGATGGATTGAAGAATCAATCTGTTGATCGGAGGGACTCGAGAGAGCGGTCGGGCTCCTGGCAGCCTGCCGAGAGAAAGAAAACCCAACACATCAGCTGGAAGCAGCAGTTCTCTTCCTCTACTGGCTTGTTTATCAGAAACTACTTTGACAGAATAGTATTTACAACATGCAGATTTTTCAAAAAGCCACACAAAACACATTCACATATTGAAGCTGTACTGAGAGGTTCCTTTTCTCCCTTTGAAAACATGTACAATAAAACTGAACATTGTCATCAGAGTCCACAATAATGTAAAACAGAAACCGGCTTTGCAAATCATTAAAGCCAACAAGGACATAGATGTAATCAGTGTGTGTGTGTGTGTGTGTGTGTGTGTGTGCGCGCCAACAAAAACAAACGGAACATTTTAATGACTTTTGGCCGTGGGGGTTACGCAGGAAAACTTTTTCTTGTCTGTCCCTCACTCTGAATAATAATCCAGCTCTCGCCACTCAAAAAGCTCAGAAATAGCTTATCGCCACGGTCTTGTCAAGCCAATTCAGCGGCAGTATATTAAACTGGGACTGAGTTATCAAAGTTAATTGATGCTGGCAATGCATCTAACGCCAATGTGTTGGGAAATGAATGTCAAGGCAAGGACAATCCAATAGCACCGCGGTTGTAAATGAATTGGTTTATGCCTAATGAACATGTCAAGTGTGCAGCTACACAGAGGCATTACATTCCACTAACAGCACAGGATGAATGACTTTTTTATTTTTTTTTTTTTTACGGTGATGCAGGTGAGACACATACAGGTGAGGAATTTCACATTAAACACTGTGACACACTCCCAAGTTTGTTTCTGTATGCTTGTGAAGACCTGCCAGCCTGAAATGCTTTATTTTATGGTGAATTGTTCATTTTGGAAGTCACATCATTTAAGCTTGAAACAAACACGTTCTTGATGAATCATGTCACTTGTTGTTGACAAAGAAGTGTGAAATCAACCATGAACAACATTAAATAAATGAAATTCTGTTTCACTGAGCATTTGACTGTGAAAATAGTTTTTTTTTTTTATTATTATTTTACTCGACTGCTGTCATGAGTGGATGTGCTGCAGCCACCTGTGCTAACAAACCTCCATGATCGATGATGTGAAGTGGGAGTAAAAGGAATAATATGTTGTACTTGTGGATGGTTTTATTAATCAACAAATCTAGACAGGTTTATTGGTTTAAGGTTTGATTTGTGCAGATGACAAAAATGGTAAATGTACGTTCTTACTATTTAAATCATACAGATTTGCACAGCCACCCTTCCCCTAACTCTAAGACTGCCATCCTTAGGGTGGCTCTTTGAATTCTGTATCTTTTGCATGTCACGCTACGTCTCAAAACCCTTCATTTTACAAATATGTAGCAGATTTCCAGACACTGTCCCCTTCAGAGTCATTCATGGTGTTTAACATGTGAAAATTAAAAAAGGAGAGGAGCGTTTCAGAGAAATGTTGCAACCTCCTGCTCTGTGAAAAGCTCAACAACACCACTGGAAAATTGGTGTCAGACACTTTGTTTGAAGCATATTACAATATTAGGGATAATCATAGAGGATAATTCTTTGGTAAAAAGTAAGGAAATCTGTTCACCCCGTGCTGTGAGATTCCCTAAGACGAACTTGAACACTGCCTGCAAAACATGTTTAAATATCATTTTCAAATGCTGGGGATACCACAAGCCAGAATCTAGTGTTTAAGCTTTCAAAAGACAATCTCAGATATACATATGTCAAAACCTTTGAACATGAAACCAAAACTATCTGCTGGCTCAGCACCACTATGAATAAGCGGAACAAACTTTTTTTTTTGTGTTCTGGTTTGGTGAACTGAATGAACTCTGTACTAAACTAGTTTCTGACCTTTCACCCAACCACTGCAGCTATGAGGTACAGTACAATGGACATTTATACTTATGAGCACAAAATATCGTCATAAGAACTGAAATGCATGCAGACACATAGCAGAAACGTCATCTGTAAGCCATCTCATCTGCACCTGCTGCGTATCAGCGAGTGAAATGGCGCCTTTGATGGTGCGTGCTCGACGGAATCCATTGACTTTTAAACAGGCACAAAATGTCAAACTGTATTTACTTTGAACCAGCACAAATAAAGAATATACCTCTGTATTTGTAGCACATTTTGTCTCCTACCCTCCTTCACCTATTCCCACATGTGAATACTAAATTCCTCTGCTGGCAAACAAGCATTTGTTGGATTGGCAGGGGTGCTAATTGAGATTTGGAGATGTGTGTGTGTGTGTGTGTGTGTGTGTGTGTGTGTGTGTGTGTGTGTGTGTGTGTGTGTGTGTGTGTGTGTGTGTGCGTGTGTTTGTGCGGCCGTGTCCAACCAATGTGACTGTTATTGATCACACTTTTGAGAGAAAAATAAGAAGAGGCTGAAAGAAGAAAAAATCTATCAAACTCCCCCTCCGCCCCCAGATCAGATCATGGCGACGTGCTGTTAAATGAGCGTGCTTAAACGCTGGGTCTGGGTGAAAGCTCTCCGAGCCTCGCAGTGCCAACTACCAGCTTTATTGGATCGATGCTGGAGGCCTTGCCGGCCAACGCTTGAGTGAGTTGAGAAGAGATTGAGATAGAGGTTTGGTGCGAGGGACGAGGAGCTGAAAGGATGAGAGAAGGGGAGGGAGAGTTATGGATATAGATAAAAAAAAAAAAAAAACACATCTGGAGATTTTGCAGGAGGCTTGAATTTTCCCTTTTTCTCTCCCCTCTGAACGTTCACTTTTCAATTTCTGTGCTGAGAGGTAACAAAGTGAAGTTAGCATCCTGAAGGCTGGATTAAGTGAAAAGCAGAAGACGAGGAAGAAGAAGATGGCGGAGCAGATGGAGATTCAAGGCCTCTGTCTGCCTGGTGAAAATCTTAAACATGCTCAATGATTATTGCAGAAAGAGGAGAAATTCTTGAGGGTTTGCCTCAAGACCAAGAAGTGGTCATCTGACTAATGGACTAATGGAGATAGTCAAATGTAACAATGAGTTAACCTTGACATCCTCTAAGAACGAAAACATTAAAAGACAAAGGTCCAACCTGCTGTGTTTATGATTTCACCCCTAAACCTAACTGCAGCCAAGTCAATGAAAAGATCACAACACATCACATTAAAGAAAGAGTCCAAATAAATACTACTGTAGCATACCTAGAAAATATCATTTGGAAATTTGGCAAACCATTTGGAAAACCCAGATGGAGGTAAGTCCTTCACTGATTTAAAACTTGCTATCTGAGAAAATAATTCATCAGCACCGACCGCCCCCCCTCCTCCCCCCTCCTTCCAGCTCACACTTTTAGATCTGTTCCAGTCTTAGAAAATCCATTACTCCGCTGAACGATAGCTCGGTTGGATTGCTAATAAATATGGAAGGGCTAAAATATATAACTGGTTGGAAGGGAATGCGTTGTAGTCCTTGTAGAAATATAGCAATAAATGGATGTTTTTCAATTTCCTCAAAATGTCACATCACACATCTTGGAACTAGTGACTCTTGTTAAGCTTTTAAGCAGCGTAAGAAAACAACAGAGAAGCTGTGGATCAACTTTCCTCAAATTAATACATGAAGCTGCAGCAGCAATCTCTACAGCAGCGTGTGTAGTTGCTGTAACACCATTTAAAAAGCAAAGAAAAGGCAAATTCTTCAGTTCACTTCAGCTTGATTCATTTAGCTCTTTTAATATTATACATCAGGGGGCACAGAGGGATTTTGCACAGTGCCAATATAGTAAATCAAGCCATTCACTATAGAGCAATAACAATCAACCAAGAACAAATTAGCTTGCTGCAGCACTGCGTACCAATCAGTGTTGTTGACTATTTCCCTTTAACTCGATCCCACTCTGCTGCTAAAATTCCCACTTAATACAGACAGTCTTCAAGAAAAGTCTGCAGGGAACTGTGTGGATACCTGGGGAGATGGCTTATGTCAATCTATGATTTTGATCTTTTCTTTTTTTTACTTTCCACCAAACGGACTCTTATGATTTGTCGGTGCGTCGTGAGAAGCGAGACGCAGCCTGGTTCTCCCCTGATGTCCAAATTAACTTGCTTGCTCTGTCTGTCACCACGGCCCCTTTAAGGTTCCGCGGTGTCACATAACTCTGCAGGCGGTATCAAATCATCTTTTAGCTGCTGGTGTTGTTGTTGAGCCCGGTTTAGCTAATGAGCTGAGACACAGCAGCCTAATAATATCAGTCAGCACTCCACAATGGAGAGCTCATTAAAACATAGAGAGAAAAAGGCCACATGTTCTGATTAGGTTGCTGAGCTCCTCTGTGTTTTTGGGTCCGTGCTTGTCAATTTTGTGTTCACGGCTTCTTGTTAGAGTGTGTTTGGAGGTACGATGAGTCCCAGTAGGAAGAAGCAATGAGGGGTTGTTTCTTCGAAGTGTGAGGTAGGTTTCTAACCTCCGTCTGTCTGCCGTCCTTACTGCATCGCTGTATGTCTTTGTTTTCTGTTGTCCTCTTCCTGCCCTTCATTTTCCCCACCTCTCCTTTCCGGAGAGTCTTTTCCCTTCCTGCCATATTATTACACACACTGACCTCTGGGGCAGTCCCAGCTGATTGCTACTCCTCGCAGGCATTGTTTGACTTTTAACCCTGACCTCTGAACCTTTTGTGCGTTACACAGAGTCAGAGCGCATCACCCACCACCCTCCACCCTCCACCGCAACTATCACACCAGGACAGACTTAATGTCAATTAACCCGTAACTGCCAGATGAATGGACTACAGGACGGCTCCCACCCTTCCTGTCCTCTCTCACCTCCCTGCAAAACAAACACAGCAGCTAACCCCCCCCAGCCCTCTACCTTCCTTCCTTCCTTCCTTCCTTTCTTCCGGCCTGCAACCCTGCACTCTCCCCCTTCCCTCCACCTTTTATTGCTCCGGCACATACAAATACACAAGTGCAAACTCTTTTACACAAAACTACACAGAAGAAGGCCGATCAAACGATTTCACACCTCGTGGACGGAGGGGATGAGAGCGACTCTAGGACTTTTATGCTGTGTTTCCTTCCCTTTGAGGCATTGGAGCATTAATGGTTGAGCATGTAAGGGTTTCTGAAGCTGCTGATAGCTCATTTTCAACACTGGATAATGTGAAAAATGAATAAAAGGTGTTTCTTGACAGAATAATAGTCTGCTCAGGATGAAACGTTCACTGCAGCAGCATTAAAAGCATCATGAGAAAATGAAACTCAGCATATGAAACAAGACTAAAAGTGACTTTAGGAAAGAATTATTATTAGTAAATAATAGTAGTAAATGAGCATATTAATAACAATGAAATCCACTGAATAGTATCTTTTTGAGTTTCCGCTATTAGCATTTAGCTCAAATTACGGCTGTGCTTAGATGCAGCATGATAGAGCTGTTAGAATGATTCCTGCTTTTACAGCACTGTAAAGAAACACATTTGACAGTGCAAGCTGAGCCTGTTCCCCATACAGACCGACTTGTTTCAGGAATTTTGTGTCAGCATAGAAATAATAAGGTCGTTTTTGTTGGATTCAGGTTGAAAGGTCTTCTCTCTCTGCACTGACACACTGTCTCCTGTGATCTGAATCTCCCTCAGACCCAGGAGGTCATTAAAAAAAGCAACGTGCATCCTAAAAAAGAAACAGACTGATCGCTGCCATGGTTCTGCATTATGAACAGGTTAAAGATAAAACGCTCAAAACATGGTCTCTTTTTTTTAACACAGAAAGATCCATTGCCAGATGATAATTTGTGGTCTGAGATCACACAGATTCATTTTTGGGATTCAAATGTATTCAGAGAGGTTCAAAATGTTATCTGGGTGTATGTGAACCCACCACAGAGACTTGTGAGAAGAGGTATCGTATGATAGTTTCACCAATTTCAATGAATATTTACAGTTGAAATGTTCTGTTCAGCGATCAACCTCCAAAAAACATGAAGGTCTGTCAAATAGTTTGAGGGATTTGAATCAGAGGTCATAAGATTTAAGTCGCTCTGTTTGACTGCTTTAGATAAATGTCTGGAATATAAATGTAAAAATATATAATGGCTCCAGTTGTAAACCTTGAAAAGATTTCAGGGTCTTGACTTCACATCCCGAGCAAAATGGCTATGAAATAGGAGTGAAAAATATCATGTTACAGAGCTCCCTGCAAAATTGATAACTTGTGGGATGTAGTGAAGTAGGAAGTGAGCGAAGTCAACATGGACCTCAGCTTTCTTTTCCTTTTTTGCTATTTCTCCTCACTTATTCATCCAGTGCCGCAGAGCCATGTGTGCAACAGGGCTGAAATAAAAAACACAGCTCTGTATTGTAGTGAGAAGCCTTTTTCCTGTACAGTGACAGCAAAGCTGAAGGCAACGGAGCTGATGCACGGCTTTTATTCACAGTGTGGAGCTAATGGAGCAGACATGGACACTCCATTGACAGTTAAACGTGCACACACCCACCCACCCACACCGTGCACACTCAGCGTCTGACACAGAGACACGGGAGGACTCTTAAAGCAGGTACAGAGTGTGCATGCCGGTGTGTGGTATTTTGAACAGTGTGAATGTATGGCTTTAAACAATGTCAAGCCTGAGAGGAGGTCTGAGTGATACCATTACCTGGTGCAGAATATAGGAATGAAGAAATGTTAGTCTAACTCGCATTAATGAGTGGAAGAGGGGTGGGGATGATCATGTAGTGTCTTTGTGTTGAGCTGGCACAGATAAAAGCCTCACAATCAAAGAGTGGCTTGATCAACTACATGCAGTGAGTGACTGTGTGTGGATGTAGCAGATGAATGAGAGAGAGGGCGATCGTGCTCGCTCTGTCGTCCCACACCCTGTTAGCATCTTCCAAAAAAAGTGTTTGAAATCCCCCTTTAAAACTGCGAACCCACCATAAGTATGTGAGCCACGCACCTGCTGCCGTGCACCTGAGCACATCATTTTCTATTTTTGCACACAATTAATGATTTGCTAACCAGCGGCGAAGCATCAAGCCATTCAAATGCATGCAAGTTGATGTCATTGACGTTCCGTTCGCATGGTGATTAAAATTCACATCCCATCCTAATTACTTCAAACTGAAGCAGGACTGAGCTCTGCATTTGACTTTAAACAACCTATTTCCACTTGATGGAAATGTCAAAAAAAGAAAAAAAAAAACCCCATGAGAGCAGTGCAGTGTAACATCATAGCCTCCCTCACTGCTGCCTCCCCTCAGCACCCTACTCTTTCATGTGTCTCCCCTGGGAGATTCTGCAGGGCTTCAAATCTCCATCTTCTCTCCTTTCATCCCCACTGTAGTGCCTGCTCGCTCGCCCACACTCTCTCTCTGCCTCCCCCCACTTTGCTGCCTTGTCCGTGTCGTGCTTGGCTGGTCAGGCGTGGTCGGATTATAATTCTTTGATCGGTGCTCTGATCTCTTCCATCAGTGCCACTGGCTCCAGCTGATTACAGATGAAATGGATCTGATTTGGAGTCTGACTGTGGGCCAAACACCTGCTCGGACCTGAAGAAGAGATAGAAGAGGAGGTGTGGGCGAGATGAAGCCGGAGTGACTGACGTCCAGCTAATCAGACAGAGAGGCCATCTGTGTGTTTTGTTTGTGGTGATGGATGCGTGCCTGAGAGAAGTGGGTCTTATTCCAAACATTTGGGGAGTGGAAGTGGACGCAATGGAGATATATCACAGCCACTCAAGGCTTCAACAATAGTCAACCAATTTAATTTATGTGATTAGTTTTAATACACATAGGAGCAAGGTATTCTGCTGCCGAATGGTTTGATGGGGTGTCAACAAATAGGTGATTGGTTCATAGTTTTACACCAAAAACCCTTTTTCGGATTTTCGGATGGTCCGAGAACTATCAGGGCACAATCTGCTGTCACCGATTGGTCAAATGCGGCACGTCGTGAAAGACTGCTGCACTGTTGAAATGTTAGTGCTTAATTTCCCTGTTGTGAAAACGCAAATCACAGTGTTTGCCAGCGGCTTTAACTCAAAAGAAGCTTCCACATCCTTAGCTCCTTGGAAGGAAATGCACAGTGAAAATGCACACATTCAGCAGCTGAAGAGCCAAAGACATTATTTCTCCCGGGAGTAGGTGGACATTAAAACTGAGCTTAAAGGATATAGTGTGATATACAGTAAACTAAATTCCAGATATATGCAAATGTGAAACAGCTAAACACCATTATGTGCCTCTAGACTACTTACCAAAGAAATGTCTCTTGTGTCATTCGGAGTGGACACTTTATCTGTTCATATTCATAAATGGCCTTAATCACGGTTCTCCAACCTCTGCACTACAGATCCATATTTTAGAAATCCAGCCAATCATTACATCAGCTAATTTCATCAGTGCTCTCCAGTAAAACCTGTAATCACTAAATGAGGAGATCTGGTCATCTGGTCTGGTTCCCTCCCTCTCATCTCCTCCATCCAGGGCTCGCTCTCCCTCTTTGTCTCTGGTCGAGCTTGTGCTGTCAGCCCAGCGCATGTTGTTTCTGATGAGAACACGAGCGCAGTGAGAAACTGCAAAGCCCACATGCACTTTGCGTGCCCTGCCTCGACCTGCCTACCCCGCACGGAGGCCCGAGGGATGCTGGGGTAGCGCTCTGACCTGTCATCAATGCTCATATAGTGTATAAGCCTGTGTGGACTTTTCCACGATCACCATGTAGTCGCAGGTCGATCAGCATTGCTCATGGCAATGTACTGGGTTACGAACAGCAAGGTAACAACCTACACATTTACATACTGAATAGAAAAGCTGGACACGTATCCTGATGACTATGTCCACACACATGCATTCATGTGGACCATGCATGCATACACACTGTACCCACACAGAGCATAAAAGCAATGCTTTATCGCCTGTCATTTACGCACCCACCCACATCTTCAATCTCACCCTCCGCATATGTTGCAACGTGCTCCTCACACACCAGCGCACTAATCTAATCACTCTGGCAAATACGCTCTTTTCCCCCGCCAGCCGGATTCAGACAAACAAAAAGCTGACAAACTTTCTCTGTTGTATTTCAGAGCTCATTAAAAAGTATTCACCGCTGGACGATTTAGCACTGTAATCAGCTCTGAATAATAGAAATGGTCGTATTGACGCCTGCGGGCACCCGACGTACTGTCTCATTTCGAAACAACAACCGCTGGGCGTGTGAATGCAAAACACTACAGCATGCACTCACACACACACCCACGCATACAATATCTCCCTCTCACTTTAATTTCTCTGTTTGGCTGCCAATGCTTAAACACTCACAGTATATTCTAGCTTGGGGAGACCGCCTACCATGCTCCTAGGGGGGCTAATTGTCCACTAGTGCTCTTTCGCTTTCCCTCCCACTTGCTCCATCCTCTGACCTCTCCTCAGCTCCATTCTTTGAGCATTTCTTTCGGATGGAGTTTAGGAATTCACACTGAGCTCTGGGCCCCGGATCCCAGTGAGGTGCCACAGGGCAGAAAGGTTACACCTAGCTGGACTCCTATAGAAACAACTCACACACTTCGATGACATACAGGCAGAGAGGGAGGAAAGGTATGGAGGAGTGAATAGAATGACAGCTGATAGAGGAAGAACAGGGCTGAAAGGGAAAGACACGACTGACTGTAGTGTAAATGTTGAGGCCTAGAGTATGTTTGTGGGTCCAGGCTTTTTTCATGAACATCAAATGGATTTCCAAGGCGCTATGCAGTATCTGAAAGTTGTTTTTATATCTTCACCATCCGAACATATATCAGCAAAAGCTATCTGTTACATGAGACAGCCCATATAAACTCGCATTCTGCATGAATCCTTTACCGGCTGCCCCCTCTATTAGCATTTAGATTTATCTGAATTTAAAGCGTTTCTCTCAGAAAGTGTTCATGTACACCAAGTGTCGTGCATCTCAGGCTCTGCTGTGGGATCTGTGAATTCAGGACAATGTGTGTCAAGCTTGCGCAGATTTATTCCAGAGCACCACATGAAAACAACCAAAAAAAAACCTATCAAACTGCTAAACCACATGCAATGAACTGTGCATCCCTATTCATCTCCCTGAATACTACCTTTATTCTATTACTTTGCTGTTTCACAAGCCATACAAATCCCAAGCAAAGGCTGTAAAGGAAAATAGCCTGAGACACTTTCCCCTGATTCAACCCTGGCACTTAACCCAGCTATATTCAATGTGCTCAGCGACTGAGAGAAGTCTGGAGACAATGAAAGAGTTGAGCTTCCTGCACTGCATTTCCAGTGGCCAAAATTAGCAGAGTGTGGTTCTACTGGGCAGCTCCCAGGAATGAATGTGCATTACTTTAAAAATATGCAAAGGACGACATTTCTGAGTGTGTGCATAGTCAGCAGAAGCACAATCCTTCCGTGGATGAAGAAATGCATACAAAAATTCTGCCAATTTCAGCTATCGGATCAGGTAGTGAGATCAACACTCCTCAGCTAAAAATGTGCCTGGCAGACATACAGTGCAGACAGATATTTGTCAAAGGGAAGAGAGGAGAAGTGAAAGGTGAGAAGGGAGGATCGGGAATAGAGTGGGCCCTGATGCTCTAACCCAAGGTCTATTAGAACCTGATTGGGCACATTAGGAGTGAAAGGCTATACCTGAACCGTGCGCAGCGCTACTCCGGCCCGGCTCTACATTACCAACGGCCAGCTCTCTACTTTGTTGAACACACAGGCTGATCAATAGCAATGAGGAAAAAGGAGAGGAGGGTAGGAGGTGGCGAGGTGAGGAGGAGAGAAAAAAGGTCCAGGTTTACGGGAAGATAAGCTGGAATCGATAAGAGAGACAAGAAGGGCTGCTGCTGCTGCTGCTGCTGCTGCGTGGAGAGAAGGGACGGAGGAATGTGAGAGGCAGAAGGTTCACACTCGATCACCCCATCAAAGCTGCTGGATAGGAGCGTGTATGTGTGACAAGAATCACCTCTTGCTTGTATATGTCACAAAAATGAATATGTTGCCACAGACATCACACACTATAGGTGCTCAACTATAAGCCAGGATCTACAAAATGGATCAGAACGTCAAGTAATGACAAAAAGTCATAAGCATAATGTACAATTTCATCACTGACATAAAAGTCCTGATGTCATAGTGACCAGTCAGCACTTCTTGCTTTCTCTTTTACTAAAATGCTGTTCTCATTCACTAATCCATTTTAATAACTACTCCTCAGAATTAAGCTGACATGAGTCTAACCCAACACTTCCTGTGGATGCTTCACAGTAAAAGCTTAAAAATGAAAATTACATTCATAATGAATTCTGTCTGTTAAGCCATTGAAATGTTTTTTTAATATGAAAAGCTACTGTAGGATGTGTTGAGTTATAAAGATTGTGGATGTGAAATAGGGGCTGACTTAACAGTAGTGTTACATACAGATGCTCACAGAAACTCAAGTGGCCAATTTAACAAGACTCTGTTGTACTGATGGAGTGTTTGCCGTAGAAAACCAACAGGTAGACACAAAAGAAGAGTTTAGTTTGCATTTGTGTTTCTCCCTTTTCCTCTCCGGAGCTTTTGGTGTCTCTGTCAGCATCCTGTCAGAGAAAAGCTATTTATGATCGGCAACCAATATCCTCCATCACCGAGACAAACACACACTGTGAGAGACACAGATAAAAAGAGGGGGGGGATGCAGAATTATTGGAGAGAACAAGGGACAAGCGCATTGTGACAGAGCGAGAAAAAGAAGCACACACACGTTCAGGAAAGATACTAGCTGAGAAGTAGAGCACGGTAGCCTCAAGGTTTCTGAATGTGTGTGCACAGCTTGCTTGTGTGACTGTCATGGTGTGTGACGGTGTGTTTTTAAGTGCATGCCTCTTCTGCCCGTGCATCTCTGTATTCAGGAGGTGGAAGCTGGCATACAAATGACTGTTTTTATTGAAGGCCATTTACTAAAGTGTGCCAGAGCTCCCAGTCGCTCCATCAAACAGACATCTGATTGTAAATGAGAAGCTCTACATCATGCACTTTCTACAAGAGACGGCCACCTGCAAACACACACACGCACGCACGCACACACACACACACACACACACACACACACACGCACGCACGCACACACACACACACACACACACACACACACACACACACACATCACTTTTACTTTTACTCCACTGCAGGTCAGAGGGAAATATTGTACTTTTTCAAAGCACTAGTTTGTTTGACACTCATTACAGAAAAGTCACAGATTAGAAATTTGTCATAAACTCTGTCTTTGAAGGTCTGTTGGCAGTTTACGGCACAAATGTGGAATGAGTTCCCAATAAATACCATCATGTGTTTGTTTCACCAGCTGCTAACTAAAAGATACATTTCTGAATAGAGGAAAATAAATGACTTTGATGATCTTCCAAATGCAATGCTAGGAAATCAGGTTTTTGAAGTGGTATTCTCCTTGAACCTGTTCATGAATTAAACTTAACAAGCTTTCTGCAGAAACCGTGTTTACAGTGTGAGGCACTTGTGGAACAAATAGACGAAACTTGTGCATATTGTTATCAACAGCATCAAGTTCAATCGTGTTCAAAATGCTTCATTTACCAGAAATGTATTTTTAAGTGGAGTATTTGTACTTTACTGCTTAAAGTGCTTCAACTTGAGTTGAGAAAGTGACTTGTACTTGTACTGTGCTTTATAAGGCAAATACTAGTACTATTACTTCAGTGCTGACTGTATGTACTGCACTTCTGCCACCTCTGGTACTAGATGATTTTCAGTAGTAGCTTTAGAGGTGCTATTAGGCAGATGTTGTCACATCTGGACAGAGACAGACTAGCTGCCCCCTGTTTATGCTAAGCTACGCTAACTGTCTCCTCTCTCCAGCTTCATGTTGAGCTGACTGACATGAAAGTGGCATTGATCTTTTCATCTAGCTCTTCACATGAAAGCAGCTGAAAAAACGAACCAAAATGTCAAACTAGTCCTTCTAAGCTCACTACCTGTCCGCCTGACCTGTCTTATAGAGGGGTCTGCATCAAAACTACAAAACAAATTAACACAAAAAAGGTGCTGATGGGGGCCACAGGTACTTTTTTCCTGAGCTCATGTAATGTGTTATTTGTCTTTTTAACCCTAAGTAATAGTTGCAGATCTAACTATGAAAAAAAAAAACAACCTGCATGTAACCTGAGAACAAAAACCCAGGACAAAAACTCAGCTCTGCTTATATTGAGTAAGTGGTCCTAAGTGAAGTGGACAGAAATGAGAGGATCAGCGTTTTTATCCTCTTCTCTCTGCTGGAATTCAGTGAGAAATTTGAACTCAGACTGTAAAAGTAGAATTTATGACCTTATGACAAATAAAAAAAAAAAATCACCTTCAGTAAACCGACACTTAACATTGTGCCCATGGTCAGATTCACCTTACTTGTGGCAGTGCTGCCATCCATACATGTCTCTTTTCTCCCTGTCTTTCCTTCTTCTTTGTTTTCCACCTCTATAATTCACATTAAACATGGCTGCCTTCGCTCACAGAATCAGGAAAAGGTGTGAACCCCTCTCCCTCACGCACAGTCTGACACCTATAACTTGCATCTTTCTTAACTTTGCAGTCGGAATTGCAATATCCTGCCTAAATTGTCTCTTTGTTTGCTTTTTTTTTTTCACCTCCTTGCTCGAGCATCTCTTCGTCCAGAATTATTTTTTCCAGGAGCACCTGAGAATGCCTGTAATTTTTGTAAGTTTTTTCCTTTTCACTCATTTTACATGCATCCTTTAACTCCTCATTCCTCCTCTTTTCTTTTCTCCTATGTCCTCTCTGATTCACTCCACCACTTGTGCTGTTTGCTGAGGAAAGCTTCAACGGAGGCAGAAAAGATGCTGCTGTGTTTTTCTCCTCCACCCTTTGTTCTGTTTTTACTCTCTTACTTGTTTTTCTTCTCCTCCCTTGCACGTCTGTGTGTTTTCTTCTTAATCTGCCTTTCAGTTTGTTTTGCTTCTGTCTTCTCTTGTGAGATGACTCAGGTGAAGGTCACATTGGGCTAAAGGAGAAGAAGAGAAAAAGCAGAGAGGGGGTAATGAGTAACGGAGATGGACGTGTGTGTGTGTGTGTGTGAGAGATGCACACAAACTGATATACAGAAACACAACATATACACAGAAACATTAAAGGCCTGGTCACATCAGAGTATAAGACAGTGAGACTAACTGTGTCACAAGAGTCTGAAAAACCACTTCTCATTTGTGAAGTTATTCGATTCTTCCTCTGAACATGGAGGGTTAAGTAAAAGTGGTTGGCACAACACAGCTAACAAGCTCCCGCTGTTTTATTAAAGTGCCATAGTGTGCCTAGTTTGGATTGCTTGCTGTTGGTCATTGGCATGAATTAATGCTGTTTTAACTGTGAAACACTCTCCCAGGTACAAAGCAACACACAAACACACACCTGAACTCCTGAGGCTTACATTCACTGGATCCCACGATTGATGTTGCAGATCGCATAACTAAAATCTGCACCTGTGTGCATGAGTATGGATTCATGTCAACATCAATGGCTCACTAATCACAATGAGAGTGCTGAGGGCCACGCACATGCAATCAGTAAAGAATGGGCAGGTTAGTGTTACACACAGGTAGCACACAAAGGAAAAATCCAAACCTCTGACACTATAGCAGTTTATTCAGTGCTGTCAATAAACTCCTGACTGGAAAGTCAGCTGCACTATGTGCACACCGTGCTGCAGTATATTGACTGGAAAAGCTGTGATGTTCATCAGACTTTTATTGACTCGAACCCAAAAAAAGAAAAGCCAAATAGTTCATAGAACCTTGACATAACCCTCCAAAATCAAAAATCTTTGAAAAACTTCTCAGACTGGAAAACCTTTGAGTATTTAGTCGAATGGCACAATATTCTTCAGTGTCAATTTGTACATGTAGAAAAACCATGTCCTTCAGTAGCAAAAGCAAAGTAAAAAAAAAAAGCCCTGTTTTTATCTTAGTCCTCTTTCAGACCATCTAATATGTTTTTAAAAATGTTTTCTGTCTTTTTTTATCCCAGAAAGGATCATTTAATTCTTCATGGTTTCCACTGGGCAGGGACAATATGAAATCTGCCACTCACTCGCTTTTCTAATGAAAGACAACAAAAAAAAGGATAAATCCTCATCTGATGGTTGCAAGAAAAAAAAAGTTATATTTAAAAAAATCTAAAAGTCAATTTGGCAGCAAGTCCCCCAAAACCAAGTTATTTTAATCAAATGTCCTGGAAAGTGAATTTAGACCTAATCAGGAGCCTCACGGCTATAGCTAACTCACCAAATGAGTGAGTTTGTGTCTGTGTGTATATATGTGTGTGCGTGTGTGTGTGTGTTTGTGTCGGTTGCTTCTGGTAGAGCGTTTAACCCTTTGCTGAGTGTCTCACCTGGGACTGAACCACGTCTGCAGCTCAATAACTTTAAAGGCTGCTTTATAAAAATCTCTCCAAAAGGAAATATACTACTGCTGGAGAGGTCACTGGCTGGGTTACCTAAAGTAACACACACGCACAGACACACACAGACACACACCACATGACTATGTGACAGCACAGCAGCATACTGGCCATCTCTAGTAGATTTTTCCTAAATAAGTAAGTCATCCAGACCTCAGCTTTCCATTGGTTTCATCCAGGAGAATATAGCAGCCAAAACCCTGCGAGGCTCCACAAACACACACACACACACACACACATAAATATGCATGACTCCAAACACACAAACCAGTGCACAGACATACACACAAACAGACACATGCAAAGCCAAACAGCATGAAGAGGGGCGTGAGGGAGCAGAAGGGGGTCTGGTTAAAAAGAAGGATTTCAAGAGCACCTGCACACACACACACACACACACACACACACACACACACACCTCCAGCTGCTGGCTGCCTGTGTATTTGACAGGCAGCACGGTGAGTGGCTGCATGGACGCCAGCCAGCAGCTTGTGAATCAGCAATGACTAACAGTTTAAACCTGCACTCTCTGAGCTAATCGCCTGTATGCTTATTGTAAATGTATGTGTGTGTGTGTGTGTGTGTCCATGTGGGTGGATGTGTTGTATACCCACGTGAGTGAGCAGGGCAGAGTGTTTATCTGTGCCTGAATGTGCGTGCCTGCATGCTGCCACTATATGAGCCTTCCCTATCAGGTCCAATTGTGACAGCCCAGGCCTTTAATTGCTTTGCACCAAATTTGACATTGTCTGAGCTGACAGCACCCTGATGAGAGGAATAAAAGTGGAGCGATGATGTACCCGTCACTTCCTCCGATCGGCCTCGACAAGAGCACAACTCCGCGCTCTGTTTGATCGCTGCACAAGACAACGCAATGGGATGCTAATCGCATGCAAAGGGCCGAGCTTTTGAGCGTGTGCCAAAGTGTGTGGGTCTGCCTTGTAAGACTGCGCGCGTCTCTATGTATGTGTTTGTACCAGTAATGGCAGCTCTAATCAGTAGCAGGATTGGAAGAGGCATGTGGCAATAAAGCCCAACAAAATGCCTGCCAGTCCCTATTAGAGCCGAGCACTCTCTAAAAAGCCTGGCTGACGATGCACACACACACACACACACACACACACACATTCCATCTTGCTGGACATCTGGCCAAGGTCAGAGTGAGATCTGAGCAATGAACACCAGCTGCCAACCCCTCTCCATCACCCCACCGCCACCGCCAACACCTGCAGCCTTTTAAAAACAAGAAATATTGAGATGCAAAGCTTGACTTTACAGTCTTTGTCCTCCACAACGACTCAGCAGTAAAGTCTGACCCCACTAAGTGCTGCCTATTACCCGGGGGTTGTCATATACATGCTAAAATAGGAGGTGGCCACGATTTGTTGGGGCCACTTTCGGCGCTGAGGCACGACAGAATCAATACCCACTGAAATCCCTCACGAGAATCGTCAATCCATACACAACTGAAGGATCGATCATTCAGTGTACCATAGAAATGACTAATGCACAGCTGACTTTTGGCATTTCTCCTCTTCCTGTGACATATTGTGCCTGCTCTGGGTTACAGTTCCTATTAGAAGCATTGAGAGATGTGTGGTTTTCTAGATAAATTCTGTACTTGCAGTATGCTAAGTTTGATCTCTTGGTCCCACTTTGTAACACTGTAATGAATAGTTGCATTAATGTTTGAGCTTTAAAGGTCCTTTACTGTATGAGACATTATTAAGAACAAAGGACGGAAGCAAGAACTAAGAGTAAAACACTAGCTTAATGACTTTTCACAACCTGGCAACCCAAAATGTGTTCTTTGTAATGGTTAATAAATGAGCCATAGATCTTCATTTCTTATCATTTAGCATCATTAGTTACAATATATTACATTTTTATGAAGGATATTTAATGTAGAATGATAACTAATCACTGTTATAATAAAAAATAAAACAGATATGAGTGCTGATCCTGTACGGATACAAAGTCTTTGATTCTCATTTATCCACAATATTCTTCTGCGAGAAAAGAAAAATACTTGCACTGCTGCTAAGGTGGATTGCAAACTTTTTGTTATTGATATTTCATAAGTGCTTTAACATAACCAGCAGCTGAGAAAATTAGCTTTACAGGCCCCAAGCTTGTAACTGCAGCCCACAGCACAGATGCTGTGGACGCCTCTGGCGCTGCACTTGTTCACAATGCACTGACCAAAGCTTCTGGCAACATGTGTGATTGGTTTGAAGTCCTATTGCCTCTGCACACACACACGCACACACAAACCTTCTGTGTTTGTAGGTGTTCACAGATGAAGTCGTAGTGATTGAGATTTTTTTTTTTTTTCCGGTGAAGTGGGACCTTTCTGCTATCATCCACTCATTTCCTGTGTGAAGCGAAGAGCCTGCGTTGGTGCTTTTGGCAAATGATCCTGGCTCGGGATGAGGAGCTGTGACTATTATTCTTGCTGTGCCAGAACACACAGGAGCCACAGTGGACACGAAATACTGAGCAGCACCTGGTGTGTGAGCTAAACCGAGGAAGAAAAACCCAGAGAAAGACAAATGCGAGCATTTGTCAATTTATCCTTAATACACACACACACACACACACACAAACACCTTCTATCACACGCACATACTCAACTAAGACTTTACCTGTTTTGAGTGTTAAAAGCGATTAAATCACGCCGTGAGAGTAAAGATTCACCTGTACGCACTTCACATACATTAGTGTAATGGTAAAAATGACTGGGCTGAGTTCATGGGTTCGGAGGACTCTTTGTGCATGCATGTGTTCCTGTGTTGTATGGGACAGCTGCTTACATAAGTGGGAGGATGTGATGGTAAATCACTGGCTTTGGCCCTGGCCTTTTCCCAACAAGACCCAGTATGGTGAAAAGATTTATCACAATATTTGTCTCATAAAGGAGTGAAGCAAAACAAATAACTTCTGCTCCGATGAAAGGCTCCATGTGGAGATTACCACTTTCACTCCTGATGTCCGCTTTTTTCACCACACGCTTTATAGGTCTCAATTCCCAACTTTTCCATCCAATAAAATACCTATAGAAGTGCTTTTGCAGTGTAAAAGTTGCAAAGTAAATACTGTACGTCATTAAGGTTTTATATGGCCAAATATATCATCTGTGACTTGTCATGTTTGGATAAAGCTGCACTAATTCATAGTAAAAAAAAACTGTGTGCAATGTGAAAGGTGTCATTTGCCGACTCTCCTGTTGTCAGTTAGTGCTGTGACACACCAAGCAGGCCAATATCAGGCCTTATGTGAGCACCAGACTAGTTTTTGTGTTTCTGTGTCCTGCTCCTTTGCCCCTGTCTGCTGCTTTTTTAAACCATGTACATGTTTGTAACGTGTTGTACTGTCTGTCCTGTTTTATGTTGTGTATTACTATTAATTTAATTAACTGGATAGCAGTACGCATCTGTTAAATAAATCAATATAAATTATGAACTCTGACGCCAATCTGATGAACTTGTCCACTTGTCCTCCGTGTTGTGGGGGTGTCATTAAACGTCTCGGCAAAACACACATACTGACACGCTCATGCGACTCACTTGTTAGAGAAAAATATAATTATTTCCAACATGCAATGAGAAGGTAATGAGAAATGCATCATGGAAAATCTAGTTTTTATAATTTCACAGTCTATGTCCTGACTCTCCGAAGAATACTTGTGGATATATGTGTGATATGACCCAGCATGTCCCCAGAGGAAAGACGGCGAACCATTACAGTATATCGTATTTCTTGATTGCCCTAAACAATAGCACTCACTTCGGAATAAGTAACAGGTAAACATACATACTCTGCGATTCATAGATTCATTCAAGATCAAAGCGAGTGTGATTTTTCTTCTTCGTCTTCTCCTGCAGAATAGCCAAAGGCAGGGATGTCCTGTTTCATTAGCTTTCCTCTCACTGCCGCTGCAGTCTGTCCAACAAAATGTAAACGGCTGAGGGATGGAGCTGCAGCTGAAATAGTAAATAGCCAGGGAAGCCTACACGAGTGGAGGATTATTGACAGAGGGGAAGGTTAAAGAGTAATATATGTGAATGTGGATCAATTCACGAATGCGCGTGAGTTCATACATGCACCACATTCATATTCCCACTGGAGTTGGGTTGTGGAGTTTTATTCGTGCACGTGTGCTGTACTGTACAGTGTGTGTTTTTGTATGTGTGTGTGTGTGTGTGTGTGTGTGTGTGTGTGTGTGTGTGTGTTGCTGATACTAACAGTGTGAGCTCTGTGCATTATCTCATTATGTGGCTCTCCCAGGATGCAGGAGGACTCTGCCACTAATGGCCTCTGTGTTCACTGTGGTGGGGCAGACAGAGGGCAGAAAAGGGACTGCCATCCTGCGCCATGGTAACTCCAAGGCCCCTGCGGGGCCACTGCACAGCTGGTTGTCCCACTCAGGCTGCGGCTCCAACCCTCTGGGATGAATGCAGAGGGGAGTGCGGCAGCTAAACAAATGAGATCACCACACTATCAACACATTATCTGACTTTCCCTATAGTTTCACAATGTCTGGTCAGCTTTTTGTAAATTTAAAATGACTTTTAAAGTGATGCTGTGTTTGTCCAAACCATTCTGCCACGACAGGTCAGCACAGGAAAAACACCATGAAACACCAATCATGGGAAACCATCATGAAAGCCTGTGCTGCATGACATAATTGAATTCAAAGACAACAGTCATTGTGGGTGATAAGGGCTGAGAGATGGGGCGGAACACAACCGAAAGTCTAGCAACAATACAAATATAGCCTTCCTCAGCCACCTGCAAGTGACTAATGATAGGATGCTCTGTGGTGGTCCTGGATGTTTTGTTTCCATTGGGAAAACTCCTTGTATCAGGTCTGAAAGGGTCTAGCTGATCTCAAGCTACCACTATAGAGGAGAGAAAAAAAACAGACTTATTGCAGTTTGTGCGAACTGATCCTTTAACGCCTGTCCGTCATGGGGACGACAGGCACATACGACCCTGAACTTTGGAGTAAATCACTCATGTTTCTCTTCTCGCAAGGACATCTGTTCGTTCTAATACACACAGCAGGTGTCTGACGTCTGCAGACATGCACGCAGTGGACTCAACCTGTTCGGCCCAACATAATGAAGCACATAATCACATCCACGGACGCTGAGACACAAAGGATTTATATCAAGAAGGATTATCCCCATCACATCCACACACACACACACTGGTGAGTTAGCATGTAAGCGAATACATATTAGGAGTAAGTGCAAACAACTTCAGACTGTGGCCACAAAGAGAAAGGTAAATAAATGTAAATGTGAATATGGAAAAAATAGAATTCTTCTTGAAATAATTTTTTCATTAAATCAGTCACATAGAGAAGAAAAAGAAAGGAAGGCAGGAGGACACACACACACACACACACACACACACACCTTCTGAGCAGCTCTAGCTGAGGTCATCTTTATTAATAAACCCTCTGACAACAAACACACTCACATCAAGGCCCTCGCCCTCTCTCCATCTTCACTCCACACACCCTCCCTTCTTTAGCTTCTTGAGAAATGGCAATTGCCAGGCTGACACAGTTGGGGGGTTGTCTGTAACCACACACACACACGCACGCACACACACACACACACACACACACACACACACACACGCACACACACACACACACACGCACAGTGAGGGATGGCCTAGAGACAGCATGTCAGTGATCTGTCAGAGGGTAACAGTGCGGAGCAGGGTGTGTGTGTGTGTGTGTGTGTGTGTGTGTGTGTGTGTGTGTGTGTGTGGGGGTGGGTGGGGGGTGGTGGGGGGAGCAAAAGAGAGGAAGGCCAGACAGACAGGAAGTTTGCCCTGCACACACACGCTCAGACACACACTAAGAAACATGCCCCGGCTCATTTGTTCCCACTGACAGGAGAGAAGAGGGATGGTTCTCGACGAGATGTGCCTAAGGGAGGAGGACAGGTGTGTGTTGAGTGTGTATGTGTGTGTGAGACAGAGAGTCAAAGGATGATGAGCAAGGGAAGTAAAGTTTGCATCAAAGCCTAAGAATGTGTGCGTTTGATTATGTGCAGGTTGATTTGTGTTTGTATATTGGTTTTTATTTATCAGCTTATACATGTTTACTTCTCAGGATTTGTGCGTAACATTTGCTCTTCGAGAGAGAGAGAGAGAGAGAGAGAGAGAGAGAGAGAGAGAGAGAGAGAGACTCTAGCTGTGCAGCTCTGCAGGGCTTGAAGCCATGATGGAGCATTAGGGCCTGACCTGAAATAACTGCAAATAACAGCCATGTGGCACGCTGGACTGCCCTTGAGCAAGAAACTCTGGGTAACAGCATCACAGCAGGTTGATATCCTTCTGTTTGCAAGCTGGTGTGGAGTTTGAAAACAGGCCCCAGGACAATGACATAAATAGAAAGAGACATCTAATAGTTGTCTGCTGCCTTACCCACGTCCGTATGATATATACAAATCCTCCAGCATGTTCTGGATTTACACTGGAACTCTCCAAGACACGGCCGAAGGAGGCAAGCGTCCTAACCAGACATCTTTTAAATTTAGAAGAGGTGGCAGTGCAGCTCTGGTGGCTCTGAGCTCCTGCCACTGATCTGGTCCACAACCTAAAGTCTTATTTATACTTTGCTTCACATTGCTGTGAAGGTTCATGTGAAGTAAATTTAGTCACCTCTGCATTGGTCAGCGTGGGTTGGGATCGATTCGAAGTCCAGCATTTTTAGCCAGCGCTGACGTTTTGTTCATGAGATTATTGGGTTTAGACCAGTCTTAACACTGGTCTAAGTTGGATCCAACTTACAAGCTTGGTGTGTAGATGGCTTTTCCTTTGGAAGCCACAGTCGTTGTCATGCTAGACGTGATGCATCTTCCTCTAGTTATTCCAAACAAACTGCTGCTGTTGCTGCTGCCAAACACAAGACACATTACTTCTCGTGATGCCACTTATTCCAGAGGATCCTTCATGGGAATGACTTATGTAACACTGAGTGTTTACTACAGCAAAGCTCGAGTAAAACAAACAACTCGAAGCTTTATGAAGTGAGAATACAGTTTAATCACCAGTGGGTCTGATCATTTTGCAAGATGACAACAAGAGAAGGGTGTGGCAGGTTAGCACATTATTCCCACCATTAAAACAAAGCTGAAAGCAGCTAGTTATATTGTATATTATGGTCTGTGAGGTAAGTGAAGGGAGCTCAGGAACAGAACACGTGACACACTTCAACCTCAGTGACTTGTCTCGCTCAGTAAATGCAGAACAGCTGGTGGATTTCTGCATCAGGGGCTGCATTTAACATTTGGTTAAAAAGCATTTCTGTCAGAGTACAGTTAGGGTACACACACACACACACACACACACACACACAGAAATGTTGCCAGTTTGAGTTTGAGCATGCAGCGATGTTGGTGTGAGTTTTACTGCTTAGACCTCAGAAGTCCTGGGACATCCCAGCACACTGCTCCCCCTGTGTTAGATGCCTTCTTGTCTCCTTCTAGTACACCCTCACGGGGCAACAGAACTCAAGTGTCCTCATCTCACGCTCTTGAGGGAGACTATATTTACTATTGAGCCTCTTGCATGCACGTGTACTGGCATGTATATTTAGATATAAACTCAAGGGCTGTTCATAAGTAGAGATGAACCCAAGGCATTTACATTCAGCTTACTGTTGTTCCAATCCGCACATAGTAAACAACTGACAGCCCAGACATTATGACCAGTGAGGATTATATCACCTCGCCATGAGATCACGCCGGGCCTCAGGCCAATTGATGTGCTTTAAACTGGCAGGGCCAGCACAGATGAGATGAAACTCTCCACTCCACCCTCAGCTCGCTTACATTTCCAATGTGAGTCTAATGTCTGGAGTCTGGAATCAGTGGTGTGATAATGGACAGAGAGAAACTGTATTAACATGTAATGCTACCTGGTAAATGTAGTTGCTGGCTTTTCAGTGTGAGTGAAAAGCTTGCTTTATAATGTTGTAAGGATAAATTCCCTCTTTTAACCAGGTTTGGAAAAGGTACGGGTTAGAGATTGGAGACAGACTTTGACTTAGATTATTGAATCTGTTTTTTTGTGTTTTTTTTGCAAAGAAGCTGCAGATTTTTAGCACTTTTGCTAAATATTGAGGATTTAGAAATGTGACTATTAAATTGCAAAAGAAAAACTTGGATTCAGCCTCTCTGTGCATTTTATTCTTGTCTCTGGAGAAAACTCTCAGAGGCTGCTTTTACACTGTCATATGACATCCAATAAAAACCATAAGAAATGAAATTCCTTAAGGTGGGTTAGCTGCTCCTTAAGACAAGTTTCATTGCGGGGCTTTACAGGCTGACAGCCCACAAGCTGCAGAGCACGAAGTAAAATCATGACTCTACCTACAGCACAATCACACAAGAAGACTCCGTAAAATCAGCTGGAAATCATTGGGAGACATAAAGATCAGCTTTCAGTAGCTCAAATTCATCCACACCAACTGTCATCAAATGCAACTTTGTCACTGGAAGGCTGTTTTCAGCTTTCAACATCGGCTATCACAAATTGCAGACAATGAATAATATCAACATAAACAAACCTGCCTCAGAATAAATGTGCAGCTCACTGGTAGCTGACACATGCTGTCAGCCCCCGAATCAAATTTGAAATGGAAAAATGTTTTCAATCTGGTAAATGGAAGCCATATCGGCACATACGGTAACCATAACCGGTGGTGAGCTGGCTGCTTAGGCCAGACTGGCGGCATGCAAATACAAATTGGTATGTTTAAAAAGGTGTCAAATTCCAGACATATCTATCATTCACATCACATTCTATGTAAATTAGGACACACACTGAGACATTCAAAGGCAAACATGTTCAAAAATCCCCTCATTTGAAAAAGTAAAGTCCCTGGGGTGAATAGTTGCTACAGTAAAACCTTCAAAACCAACCACAACAGTTATTAAAGCAACCCGTGATTAAAAAAAGTGCTCAACAGCACAACTCCACCGGAGTGCCACAAAGAGTGAAAAAGCACTCCGTGGCCCTTTAAGTCAAGGTTAGAGGAAAGAACTAGGCCATTTTGTTGCTGCAATGGAAAAACAAAAGCGGCAGGGTGTCTGGGTGGCAAACAGGGAGGGGGGGGTGGATGACAGCGGTACAAAGAAATCAAATAAAGACTGACAATAAATGAACTGCAGAGGAGGCCTGTGGTCACTGAGCATAAGTCACACAGCAGCTGACGACAACAATCACACACTCTGCCTCTGTCTTTTTTATCTGCAGTATTTGCCGCTTTCCTATTCTTGTCTGCATCACGCTCTCTCCCTTTTTCTCACTCTCTTTCATCATCTTAGACACTTCTTGGGCTCCCATTCTCTCAATATGGATTTTTTCTATTCTTTCATTTATTCCATCCTCTATTTTCACTTTTTCACTCTTCTGTCTGGCACTTTTGACTTCTCGCTCCCTTTCTATGTCCATTCATGTCTCCTTTCAGACACTTTTCTTTGAAGGAATTATACTGCAGTCAGAAAATACAGTTTTTAGCTTTCTTCCAAAGACTTGGATGAAAAGGCCGTCTGTGTGCTGAATATGAATCTATTGTGCTTAGCTTCCCATCATGTCTGAAAGCAGGGGGAAGCAGGAAGTAACTAAATTCAGCTTCCAGTGTCTCTAATCAATAATTTATATTACTTTTGTTTAATTCATTTACAAATGTTAGGAAAACTGTTAACCCAGCAGTCCAAAGTAAAAAACAAACAAACACGTCCTCCATTGCTTACCAATTAATTGTACTGTATCTGGGTGACTTTAATCCATACATCAGCAACTTCTAGTTTTGTTCTGTAGAAAGTTGTTTTTGATGAACTGCAGTTTCTACTGGTTTTGTGTATGACATACATTTGAGTACGCACAGATTTTGGTTTTGTTGTCTTCTCAGGCATATTGGCAACCAAAATGATGATGACAGCTCCCAGTAGAAATAGAAAACAGTTTTATTCTTCATTTCTGATTCTGCACAGGTTCAAACCAGTGAGATACAATATTTTAATGAGTGAGCTTTAAAACTGCCGGAAAGTTCGGTATATTTGGACTGATTTGACTTTAGCCAGAGCCAAGTTCTCACTACTTTAAGTGTTTATGCTAAGTTATGCAAACTATGTGGACACTCGCCCTCTGCAATTTATGCACAAACGTCAGAACGATGTCAGTCCTCTTACGTCAGAATGAAAAAAATATTGTCTTGTTGTTTCTCAAGTCTGAAGTGTGTCTACCTGTCCAGTGTGTTTATTTAAAGAAATATGAGGAACTGACCAACCGATCTGCTGGAAACCAATAAGTCACCCACTGCAACTGTTTCCATTGCATCTTCCAGCAAAGACACACACACACACACACACACACACACACACACACAGTGAGATATGTGTTTATTTCTTCATACTTCAGTAACAACACTCGTTCTGTGCACTCAGGTGTTTCGAGTGTTAATGTATTTGTGTGTAAGTTATGTCAAACTCTGTGCTACAGCCCAGTTGAGAAGAGACACACACACATAAATCATAACTACAAGCAGTTGATGCCTTCATACTAATTACAAACTGTCTCTGGGTGTGTGTGTGTGTGTGTGTGTTTTAGAGTGTGTTTGTGTGTGTGTGGGAGATGTGACGCAGTATGTACGACAGAACAAGAATATGTGAGAACAGAGTGTGCATGAATGTGTCGGTATGCTACAGCGCATGTGTTTGTTGATTTTAGAAAGCTCGCCCCCACCCAGAGACAGACACACACACACACACACACACACACACACACACACAAATACGCACGGCTTCTCTTTCCCAAACCCCCGGTGCCTTTGTGTGTCAGTTTTATCAGGGTGTGTGTCTGTGTGTACGTGTGTGCGCACGTACACACATCTTAATCTCCCAGCTCAGACAAACCCAGCAGAGATTCTAGTAAATGTTGTTAATAAAGTCTAGTGGGAGCTCTGTCTGTCATAAAACTGTGATAACACACACACACACACACACGTAGATATATATAATTAATAAGACTAAAGGAGAGACAGACACAAAGCACTCAGACAAAGGCTCACCCTCACAAACACACACACCTACACACACACACACTCGCGCAAACACACAAAATCAAGACACACTGGTACAACACACACATACACACACTCACATTCAGACACAAAGGGATGGAAATGCATACAGGTTAACATACTCACATAGATGCAGACACAAAGAAGCAGCCTTACAGACACAAAGAAACAAATCCACACACCTTTAAGTGAAAGAAAAAACACATACACACACACACTAGCTGCAGCAGACGGTGTGGGGCTGACAGCATGCAGCAGATCCAACACCAGTGCTGTGATGCACAAAGCGGCCTGCCGATGAGCAACACAATCTTCATACGTTACGAGCGCTGAGGCACCACGCTGTGATGGCAAACGCAGCTCTACAGAGGATGGTTTTGTGCGCTACATAATACGGGTGGTGTTCAACAACACAGCAGCTCCGTGGAACAAAGCAAGTGTCCACACAGCTGCAAAAGAGGGAAATCTCACACACACACACACACACACAAATACACAGCACTGCTGCAGTGTGCTCAGGCTGTTGTTAATTATGAAATGTGGGTTTTCACACACACACACACACACACACACACACAGAGTTACCTGGCACAACCCTCAGATTTAAGTGGCTGTCACTATGATTTTATATTAGAGGAGTGTAATCCCAGGAGGCTGGGGCAGAAAACATTCATCCAACTGTTTTCATCCTAAAGCTCCCCCAATTTCACAAAGCTTACGTTAACGTCCAACTTCTGCACTTACCTCACAATGTGCAGTATGTGTTTTAATGTGAATGAGGGGCATCATTAAGCAGGCTGGTTGTGGGTCTGGGAAAGAAAACAGAGCCACACAGGTGAGGTGGTTTACTGAAGAGATGTGGAAGCATGTAATTATGCTGAGGGAAGCCTTTTTCATGTAGCATCCTATTACCATTCATCACGAGAGCTCAGCGCTTTTTGTCAGGTCTGTATCTGTTCACAGCACCAGTAATCCCACGGCACTAACTGCACATGTTACGTACATTAGACAGGACTCAGTGTTGTGGCTGTTATTATGAAGTTGAGGTGTTGTAACTCGAAGAACACTGGCGTTCAGCAAAGCTGTCTGAATCAATAATTCCATAATAATTCAATTTTTATTTTAAAATCCTGAACATTAAACCTTTAATGGACTTTCATATCTATCTATCTAACCCACTGGGGTTCAAATCCCACCTGTGGCCTACCTCCAGTAGGGGTCCTTATGCAAGACCCTCCTTACGCTTACCCTACCTACCATTGTAAGTCGCTTTGGATAAAAACGTCTGCTAAATGCAACAGAAATTGCATTTTGCTAAGTTAAGTGTGCCACACTTAGTAAATGACACACCACTTATAATTTAGTTTTAGCATCATCTCCTTCTTTGGCCTCTTTGACACTAGATAATCACAAGAGGAACAGACACACACTCAGCAAAACGTGCAACACCACCCCTCCGTTAGCCAGCTAAGCGTTAGGAGAAAGAGACACAGATGCAATCCACCATAACCACACACACCCAGTTACCAATGCACACACACACACACACACGCGCAGCAGCTAACTTAATTTCAAAATCAATTAATTAAAAAGCACGGTCCTCTCCCACAGGGAGTGAAAGACAAATTTGAGGAATTTAATCCTGGTACACAAATCAGAGCTGTTCAGCCACAGAGATATGAGAGGAGAGGATGGAGGGAGGGATGGTTGGAGGGATGGAGGGATGGAGGGAGGGAGAGTGGACGGTCAATGAACTTTAAATAGGCAAGGCAATTTAACTCAGTCACTTCAATTCTACATGACATCTCTTACATTTCCTACGGTCTATCTATCTATCTATCTATCTATCTATCTATCTATCTATCTATCTATTGCCTCATGGTGAGGTTTATAAGCATCACTCCCTCATTGTCTCTTTCCATTAGTTTTCAGGCTTTTTTAGAGACGTGTTATTGATTTTTTGACACGTAGAGTCCTCAGAGGGGGCTGACAGTGTGTGTGTGTGTGTGTGTGTGTGTGTGTGTAGACCTTTATGCATGTGGGGGTGTGCGTGTTCTCTGCGGCTGGTCTATCATCTGGCAAAAAAATAAAATAAAAATAAAAAATCATAATAAAGAGTTTGCCTTTCCCTCCTCCCTGGTGCTCCTGAGAAATATTTTGCCTAATAGGTACGAGAAAAAAAAAAAACCCACTAAGATAAATGGTTCCATATGCCTGTATGTGTGTGAGAGAGCATTCAGACAATGTCGACATTAAGAGTGTGTGTGAAAACAAGAAGTCATGTGTTCAAATGTCTGGAAAGCAATTTCTGTTTTCATTATGCAGAATAGACTTTGATAGCAGATGATACATCTTTTCATTGTTCTTAATGTATCAAAACATGGGCAGTACATGAATGTACTAGCTGTTCATGGTATAGCTAATTTTGTGTAAATGATGTATACTTTATGTGTCTACAGGTTGCAGGCTGTAGGTAAAGGACTCATTTCAATGAAATACTATCATCTACAGTAGCATAAAATGCTAATTCTCCAGTAAAGTATACTCAAAATTAAACATAAGTGCTGTACTTCAGTAAATGGTGTTGGAAAACGTGAATGTGTTCATCACACTACAATCGAATATGCCTGTACACTATGTATGTGTGTGTGAGTGTGTGTGTAACAGGCTGCTCACGGAGAGGTCCATTACAAAAATACACAAGGAGCACAGCAGTGGGGACTAAATGGAAGAAAAAAGCATAAGAGTGGGAGCCATGAAGCAAAGATTGAAAGAGAGAGCAAGGAAAGAAGGTGAAAGCCAGGTTGGAAATTGATGGCGTAATTGTTGACTGCTGGTCGGCTCTTATCTTGGTTCCTCAGGGCTGTTGTCTGGGAGAGCTGGCTTCTTTCTCGCTCTCCAATCTCTGTCTCTCTGCCTAGGTGTGGACCAAATCTGGCATCCATATATTTTTCTCTGTGTTTTTCCCGTCCCTTGTATTTTCAATCTGTCTTTCTTCTCTTTTATCTTTCTTCCGTCTTATTATTATGGACTCATCCCATTGGACATCCGTCCGTCCAGAGAGTCAGACATCATGCAGAGAGCAGTAGACTGGAAAAGAGCCACAGGAGAAGGGGGAAGTGAAGCCAGTCGGGGGTCAAAGGTGAGCCTGCAGCAGGATAGGGGCGGGTGAGGGGGCAAACACAGGCTCTGTTTCTTTCTGTCACCTCCTCCCCAGCACACAAGCCAGAGCAACACCTAAACAACAGATCTATTATAGCTGCAGCTGCTGATACAGCTGGGCTCTAAGGAGATGCTCAAGGACTCGGGGCTAATGATGTGGCTAACCAGAGCTAGCATTAATAACCAAGTCGTTTAAAGAAGTGGCAGGTATCTGGATGTTGGAGGAGAATCTGAATGAGTAAAGCTGGATTTCGACATACTGTAACTTAAAGGGTAAACAAAGGTCCTTGCATAGATGCTTAGACTTTATTTTACTGTTTATAGTGTAGTGTGATCAGACTCTTCAGTGGAATCCAGCGATGTACGACAATAAATCCAGCTTAAAACTCCCCAAACTGTCGAGGTAGCCCTGAGTAAAGCACTTCACTTTTACTATCTACTGGACCACCTGTGGAGAAATAGCACTATGTAAAATCTTCATGGACTCCTGGTACTATAGTGTTTAGTTTGTTTTAGCTTAAGCACATAATGCTAAAAGATAATTAGTAGTTTAATAAAGGGTTGGCCCCCAGCTGCTCTAGTGGATGATGCTCGATGGCCCACGTAGATGTCTGCTGTTGTACAGGGGAGCTGCCACTGTGCAGGCAGACTGTGTGTGAAAGATGAAGTGAACAAGTAAAGGGAAACACAATACAGATTCTGTCCATACATCTAATATATAGGCATGTCAGTCTAATATCATCATTACACTGACAATTTCCAGTGGTATTTTGTCTGGATCTCATTGCATCTACTGTAATGGGGCAATGGAGAAGAAGTACAAGTAGGCGGAGTGTCAGCATCACCATCAAAAGCAAACAGCACGTTTAGGATATCTAATATCTAATAATGTCCCACTCGTATTAACTCAGCATTCAAGGTAAAAGGGGCTGTGATTAAAGTGAACAAATCTTTCATAAAAGACATCAGAGATTATGACTAGTCACCCTGCTGCCGTAGTGTTAACAGCTGTATCAGTTTCTCCTGTGCTGCACATGAAGAAAAGTAGCAGTGACTCATGGGCTCAAATCATGCTGGAGTCATCACACTGGGATCCATGAGGCTAAATCTGATTATCAGTCAGGGGGCCCCCTGATTAGTCAAGGGGGAGAGACATCTCACTCCTCTTCATTGCACTTAAAATCATTTCCAACAAATCATGCTGCAGCATTACTGAGACATTTCCAATTAAGGGAAAGAAATACACCTCAGCTGTGAAGATATTTAAACAGTGTTTCACACTTTGTCTGCTATCCTCTTCACACTTGCCAAAAGAGCTCCATATGACAGTAAAACAATGCATTTGTTCAGTAATAAAAGCCACACTGATCTATCATTGATTTTTCAACATTTAAGAGTACCATTGACTTCCCTGTAAGACTCGATAGGCTGGGTATCCATTAGGAAGTGCAACGCTAAGTTAACTTTGAATTTCCAATTATAGGTGCTAGGCTGGGTAAACATCTATATTTTCATTTAAAGGAGCTAATGACTCACTCTGATTTTTCTACAGGCCAAGATAACACTAGACAAACAGAGCAGGAAATAAGCAGGGTAGCTCACAGTCTCCAAACAGCTATGAAAGCTTAACTACTCCCACACACTAGCTCAACAGAGCTCTCAGAGAGCAGCCATGTATGGGCCCTTCTCCTCCTGATAAGCCTGCACAGGCCCCTCCATAGTGCCTACCCTGGAGAGAGGCCATTAGCCTGGCTCCAGCTCCTTCCTGAATAAGCTACAGCTTACCAGCCTGCGAGCAGTAGGGCAAATTTTTATTGTCTTTTCAAAACTTTATGTGCGAGTGTGGGGTGATAGTTTGGGAGGGGCTGTACATGCAGCAGTCTGCAAAGCTGTATGTGCATGCGTGTGTGTGCGTGTGTGTGTGTGCGTGTGTGTGTGTGTGTGTTCAAGCTGTGTGCTCCTGGCACTTCCTGCCCACTAACGGCCTGTCCCACGGTAGGGAGGGCAAGCTCTATCAGAGTAGAACAATGCCAAAAAAAGGCTGCCATAAAAACAAACTACCATGCTCTGTTTAGCACAGGGAAGAGGAGGTTAGGGGCCCACTTTCCTCTGCACACCCCCTGACCACTGCATCGTTGTTCACATACATCGTAGCACACAATCCCAGATAGCCAGTCCATGAGCAGATGTTTTTACTGTTATCAATTTGCTGCTGGCCAATACACATTTGCATATACTATCCAGGACACAATGGCTGAAAACAGCAAAGCGTGAGCGCTGAATAAGCACAGGCATATATAGTACGATATGCAAAGTGCACACATAAACAAGAATTAGCACACAGCAGTGTTACCACTGACAGTAAACAATGGAAATCTCTGCATTCACACTGGGCCCAAACAGCTTTGACGTGTCACTAAAACCAGAATAACAAAAAGCAGAACAATTCCAGCGGTCCTCTGTTCACAAAACCGAGCCAGAAAACATCTGCTGAGTCGGAACAAACAAAACAACAAGCAGCTGATGAACCGGCGTGTCAAGGGCCACAGAAAACATACTAAATACCTTACATGGTGTCCCTGAAACCCACTTGGCTTACTGACAAGGGGTTTTGCCAAACATATTACAATCACTCCCCATGGACGTATCTGAGAAACAGTATATAAAAGGAAAGAGGAGTCCAGCAATGATGACACAGTCATTGAATACAACAAAGATGATCCTCCTCCAGTCTGTTTTCTAATCAATTAACCAACCAATGGCCAAAGATACTACATGTAGATGGATATGTGATGTATAAATGTAGATGCTATAATCTTTTTTTTATGCAGCAGTAAAAGTTACATTAAAGCAGTTACAACCCATTAAAGCGAAAACATTCGGGGAAGTTAGAGTATTTTCTTTCATGTCAGGCAGGAGCAAGCAGTTAGCTTAGCATAAAGAGAGGCCGGGAACAGCGTAACTTCACTTTATACAATGATAACAAAGCACCGCTAATTAACAAATTAAATATTGTTTAAAAGAGTGGAGAGGTTCAACTAATAGAGCACCTCATTTGCAGCTTGTCAGCTGTAGACGTTTTAGGAAATATACTTATTCCCTTTCATTCTGAGAGTTTGAAGAAGTCTTTTCAATCAATAGAAGAATCAAGATCACAGACGGTCCATGTACATATGAAACTTTCCTTAGGTTCTACTACTAAAGTTGCTCTTTAACTGTTTTTGAGAATGAATACAGAAAGACATCCACCGCCTCCATCGCAGTTTAAAGTTTAATGTCAAACTTTCTGTGTCAGTATTTGCTGAAATACTGTCAGGTCATCACTTTGTATGACATCGTTAACCCCGCTCTATCTCTAATTAAAGAATCAACTCAACCTTTTGGACTTCTGTGCCCTGTTTTGCATAAAACCTTTGATGGAAACCCAGTTATTGATAGATAAACATAGACAGAGAGCAGAGCAGCATAGAGAGAGGCGGTGGAAAAGGGGGAGACACAGACAGACAGAGAGAGCACGAGGCTGGCGGGCAGCAGATGGCCAATAGTGGTCAACTGGTAACAAACAAGCAGGTCAGGGCTGTCCTCCACCTCCACTCTACCACTCATAAATAATGCAGAGGACTGGAGCCACCCACAAGAGCTCCACCATGTTTTTTTTAAAGGCCTCCAGATTGTTGTTCTGAAGGAAGGCAAAAATGTTTATTTAATGGTGGGTCTATGGAGCTATGGATTACTCTCTGTTCGTTCATTTGTTTCAGACAACAGTTATTAGATCCGGGCGAGGGCTCCTACCCCTGCATTCAGGCATTTTTACACTTACATTGATCAGAGTGGTGGGGGAAATGACAGGTCAGCATGAAAAGCTTCAATGAACAAAAACTCAAGAGTCAAAAGATTTGGTGCATCCAGCTAATTCTTGCTCTACTGTTCTGCCTTCAGGAGCGTCTGTGTGCACCATATTGGATTTTCCACCACTCTGACTTTCCTAGAAACACTTCTCCCCCCTCCAGGCTTATTTATTTATTGATTGCCCCAAAGGGGGCCTGCATCATTCATAGACAGTGACAAATATTTATTACTGCCTTGTGTTCTATAGTCTGAGAATATTGCATTTTTTGGCAATAATGTTAATTTGTGACAATAATGCCAATAAAACTTCATTTAATTTAACTGAATTGAGAGAAAGATCTATAATGGCTTCTCCCGGGGCATTTAGGGTACTGGCACTAGCATTAGAGCCACCAAAAGGATTATACTTCTTTCCCCTATGCCAGCATAGTTTTCATTCACAATAGGCTGAATATGCACTCGTCTGTTCAATTAAAGTTGAGCTACTGTATATAAGTGGTAAGAGCTTACACTTTGGCAATGCAAAAATGACCTCATTATGCTGCTTGAATTGAGCCGAAACAAATGAGAGAGAGGAAGAGGGGGAAAAAAAATGTGTGTGTAAGTGGGTGAGAGACGGAGGGAGCTCAAAGGAAGGCTAAGTTGCAGACGAGCAAAAGCTTCTTCTCTCGGAACAACTGCAATCACAGCCACTGCCAAAACCCTCTGGATCCATCCTCAGTGCCCGACGGAAACTTCTCAACTTAAAGCCTCAGAGAGTGGGCTGCAGCATGTGCAGGGTGCTGAATGTGTGCATGTGTGTGTGCACTTTGGCTTGAGCACGGCCTGTGTTCTACATGAATTGTGCCTTTTGTAGCATTTTAACATCCATAAATTGTTGCTGCATCTACTTTGAGACGTTTGACACATTTCTGTAAACAAAAGAGCTCAAACACTTAAAATCGAGAAAAGACTAGCAACCATCTACATATGCTGATAATAACCTACATACAGTATTTATCATGTAGAATAAGAGAATCAGTCTAGCACAAATGATTGGGCTTCATGTTGACCGAGTCTGTCTGGACCGTCACAGATTTAGGAGGCTGTAGCACTGACATACCAACATGGAAAGTATGAATTGGCCTTTTGAACAAACTTCATAATTAAGTTATATTTTAGTATAATAACTGAAAAACTGTGTTTGTAAGTATGTGTATCATGTGATACACGATACACATACTTAGTCATTTGTAGTCTATTAATGGGACACAACAATAAACATACCTTTCTAGAAGGAGTAAGTAGTAAATCTAAAAGCATCTGTAATAATATCACAATCTTCCAATCTATGTTGTAAGTAAAACAAATATTATTATGCTGCGTTCCATCAACCACAGAGTCAGAGCTGACGTCTCTAGTTGATCACATTCCAGTTCACCTGGTCAGGTTAATCATAACAATACCTGTTCTAGACAGGTTAGCCACTGTTAGCAATATGTAAACAGTCCAGTGAGTAGGACTGTTTTATTGAGATAGAAGTAAGATCAGGTCTAATTTTCTGAATAAGAAATCCATATATATATATATATATATATATATATATATATATATATATATATATATATATATATATATATATATATATATATATATATATATATATAGGGTTCTTTCCAGTTGAAATTTCCATACAGAAACTCAGAAATTGCAATTTTTCAGTTCAAATTAAAGCAAAAATAACACAACTGGCATTTAGTCAATTTCATCCATGGTACTTATTGATGTGTGCTCAGTTTTTAGCGTCCTCCGGACATTTCTAATGAGCTGTTCCCCTTTTCTTTGCATTGTGTACAACCTGCAGTGCATCTTCAGAGTCCTCCTGAACTGATTTACAGCACAACGAAAGACTTAGAGCAGACAGAAAAGCAGAAGGTGCTTCTTCTAGAGAAAACACTGCAAAATGGCAGATGGTGGAAAGAGAGAAAGGTTAATGAAAGAACGTAAAAACAAAAGTCTCTGAAACAGGATTGAGGAAAGACAAATAAAAGCATTTCACAGGGAGAAAAGACAAGAGGCAGCATCTAGTTAGAGAAAGCACAAGGTTCACAGTTTATTATCTTACTTTTGACAAATCCTAGAAACGAAATGAAGCCGTGTTTGTGTGCGATTCACTGAATCACGCTCGGTGTCACTGTGTCATTTTAGGCTGCAGCTGTGCACATATTACAACTTCTCCCATATCACACACATACACGCACACACACGTACACATGACCTTGTCTCTATAGTGTATACGGTTCTTCATAATGAACCGATAACAATGACAATGAAGGCTGAATGCATAGAAACATAAAGTATATATCTCTTTGACCCTGCACCCTGCCAAAGCCCATTTACCATGACGTTCCTGTAAACAAGCCTCTTGCCTTAGTTCTTCTCTAAACATCAGCCTGTCCAGCCCAGCCATGCCTCCTACTGTTCCCCTCTAGTGAACACACACATGCACACACACACACACACACACGACCCATCTGCTTCCGCGCTCCAGACCATGCATCTGGGTTGCCACGAACCATATCTGTGCTTAACACAAACATACACACACATACGCACACACTGTGAAGACTTCAAAGGACGAGTCATGGCGACTCAGTTCATGCATTACAACACGGGGGGCACGGTTGCACATGTCAACTCAGCACACAGACCAGTTTGAAACAGCGAAAAAAGCAACAACAACAACAAAAAAAAGAGGAATTTGCTTCTTAAAAAATGAGACAGAAGGATCGAAATCGATGGTGGGATGTACTGTAAAGGACGCTGAAGAAAAGAATCTGATGCATCAACTGTTGCTCAGCAGAGGATGGAAAAAAAAGAAAAAATCCTCTCCCACGATCCATAACACATTATCGTCAGCAAATTCAGATCCTTCCATACGCTGTCACAACAGCATAGCCTGCATGAACACGGGCTCGCTGGTCTGTGTGTTTGTGTGTGTTCCTGAATGTGAATCACTGGAGTTACATAATCAGAAATCATCCCATTATCACAGGAGTTTGCTGTGCATTCAGCTGCTCACCATGTGGGCTACGGGATCTGTTGCATTGACGTGATACATGTGACACAGGGATGACAATTAAACACACACACACACACACACACACACAGAGCAAGACAGGAGACATCTGGTGCAGTGACGGTGTAACAGCTATGACGCAGTGTTGGCCCTTTGGTGTCAAAACACACAGTTTTTGTCACATATGCACACACACACACAGCAGCACAACGGGCAAATGCACACGCTGACACAGAGGATGAAGAAGAGCTCCTCAAGGCTAAAGATTCATCGTCATCTTCGGTTTAAGGAAACTTTACTTTCCTCTTTTTTCTGATCACTAAACAGTGGAGAACATCGCTGGCAGATTCATTGATTATGAAAATAACTGTTAGCTGGAGCCCTGTGATCAGCAGCAGACCAGCGCTCTGAAACACATGTCCAACACTACACCCGGGGGGGGAGGGGACATGAGCCCACAATAAAAACACACACAGGGTATAAATAACAGATAAAAGTTTTAGATGTTCGGCTGCGAAAAGCATGTCTGCTTGCATGTACTGTATGCATGATGCATGTGCTCCTTTGTCTGCCTGACTGCGTGACGTTTAACTATGCGAGTGTGAGGAGCACGGGGACATGTGCGAGGGGAGATGGGAAGGAGGCTGGCCGTCAGGATGTGGAGTCCATTGTCTGTCCGACAATGAAGAGATCCAGTCTGCAGGAGTCCTGTGGCTCTCTCAATTGAGGCATTAACATCTGGGGCCAGAGGGCTGCAGTGTGTGTGTGTGTGTGTGCGTGTGTGTGTGTGAGAGAGAGTGTGTGCCTTTGTTGCAACTGCCCTGGATACCACTGGATTTCCAGGGCTTTTTAATACCACACTAGGAATAATGCAGATGTCACAATGAATCCCTCAAACAACCAAATTGGTTTTCAAACATTTCTCCTTGTAACCTGCTTCAGTCTTGTCTAATCTACTCTGTGCATTTATATCAAGGATGTGTGTGTGTGTGTGTGTGTGTGTGTGTGTGTGTGTGTGTGTGTGTGTGTCTAAAGGCCTGCGAACTTGATTTCACAAATTAAAAGGTGAGTAAAGTGAATTTCTGCAGGATTATCCTCCGCTACATCCCTCTGCACTGCAAATGTCAACGTGCAGCTCAGTGGGAACACTGAATTGTACCAGTATAGTAGTTTCATTAATCTTTGCAAATAAAGCGGCCGACATACACAAACACGCGCTCGCGGATTTTTTCGAGCTATCCGCCCTCCAAGCTTGAAAATGAAATGAGAAATAAATCCTATAACAAACTTTATGAGAAAATGACACAGATAGCACAGCAGAAAGTGGATCCTCAAGCAACATGCATATGAAGTTATCCTCGCTGCCTCCTCCATCACACATGGCATTAACATGACTCTAACTAACTTCACCCACAACCCTCACAGAGTGTTAGTCCACTGGCAGTGGCACCATGCAGTTTGTAAAAAACAAAAAAAAAGGGGGGGAAACAGGCAGACCCCCGTCCTCTCCCCACTCCTCCTCCTAAAACACCACCTTTTTACAAAAACCTTTGCTCGCTGTCCAGCACAGACGCCTTGACCACCCACCCCCCACATCCTCCTCCTCAGTAATTACAACAATTCCCTCGACTGAAGCTAATACTTAATTCATTAAGGCAAACAAATCAGGAAAGGAATAAGGAGGAAAAGCACTCCAAAGTAATATCAGAAGTCAGTGGATTACTGTCACCAGAAGAGCTTAATTTCTGAGTGTCAGCTGAGCAAGTGGTACATAGAGGGACTCCTTGCTTTTATGGTTTTGGAAGTGGATGATAGCTACAACTGCTGCATGAAAATCACATGTTTTTGCTCTTGGAGTGAGGACTACTTTGCAACGCGCCATCACCCCCTCTCTCTAAAATGCAAACTATATGTTCAGGTATAGAGTCAACAGGAATCACAAAGTAACTTGGGGATAACAGTGAAATATCATTTTGATGGTCATCGGCTGCCGAGCAAAGAAGGAAACCTGAAAGTTCAAAATAGGGCAGCACCCGCTCCAGACTTAGAAACTAGACCATGAATTGATGTGTGCTAAGCAGTGGTGCACAGGAACAGCACTGTGTCATACATCATGTGGAGATGATGCAGTGTAGTTGCACTGCTACAGTAGATTGTGATTCCGGGGCAGTATACATAGTGGAGATCCACAGACTACAGTGAATCCCCGGGATTGATCCCAGCCAACTGCTCCTGACCGCAGTGCGCTGTGTTTACTCTGAAAGTTGCATCAGGCTGAGCCTCGAACACGCAAATGTGTGAATCAGACCACGCATCGGATCTCAACGCGTCCTATTTCCAAGGGGTAAAAGGGGGGCTTCATGGCAACAGTTGGAGATCCGGAGACTCCGGATTCAGCGTGTTTTCTCCCTCTGCCTCCTCCGTCTACTTTTAATCCAGCCACCTCGCAGCTCTGCGACCATTACGATAAATAACAGCTCCAAACTTACCTCCTTATTCCGGTGATGGTAGTGATGATCGCGGGCAGCGCGTCCTGCGCTTTCCTCTCCGTCTTTCTCTGACGACAGATCCAGTATCCTGCTCTCCGCTCTCTCTTCCTTCTCCGTTATCTCGGATTTGTTTCAGAATTGGAGTTATAAATTATTCCACATCCTCATCAATTTCGGATGAATTCGCCCGCGGGTTTTCTCTCTCTCTCTCTCTCTTTTCTCGCCTCGTCTCCTCTATTTCTTTAAATGTCTGGACTATAAGGCAAATGAAGCCATATGATCCTGTCATTCAGTTTCTACAGAGGAACTGGTTCTCAGCGCAACTCCCTCCCAAGGCTTTGTAACACGAAACCACAGGAGGAGGAGAAAAGGGGGGAAAACAGAAAAGAAAAGAGTGAATATAATCCACTATCTGGGACGAGCCAGATGGATCTATCCGCCTCTTTGTGTCTCTGCGCACAAGTTTGAGCAGTCCCCCTTTTTCAAACAGACATATCGGAGTGGCCGTGGCGCTGCGTCTCTGTGCCAGTCTCCACTGGAAATGATGTGTGTGTGTGTGGCGCTGCAGCGTGTGTGCGCCCCCAGCCTGCTTCTGCAGTACGCATCACAGCAGGGACCTGGGAGGATTTAAAAAAAAAAAAAAAAAGGCACACAAACCTCATTAGCCTCTCCTACCACGGGCCCCGGCACACGAGAGGGGCCCCCAGCAGCCATTACACAGCTTGATTATGACCGCGTCATTGTGGGGAGAGTGAAGGTCTGTTGTAGCAGAGTGTTTCCCATTCGTGGTCTGACCTGAGACACTCAGAGGCGGGTTCACCTCCACTTCCTGCTCTGCTGAAGTGCCCATGTGCAAGGCAGTGACTTCAGCTCTGCTCTGAATCTGAATACGTTCAGACTGTGCAGTGGTGGTGTTTCAACCAAGAATTGAATAATCAGACTTTCTAATCTAAAGCGTGTTCTTCATAACATTTAAGATTTATGTGTTAACGTTGTCTTCATGATACATTATCTTTCCATTGATTGCTACTTTCCAGCTAAATGCTGCAGCCACCACAGAGGAGGCCGAGTTCAAGCACTGGTCGAAGAAATATTGACATCTTGTCCTATTAAAAGCAATAACATCACGAAATGTTTTCTGAAAGTGCTGAAGAAACTCTCCGAGTGTAGTAGAACAGACTTTTTAATAAAGTGGGACAAATTTTGTTTCAGGCACTCAAACTTTTAAAGTGAATGATCTTTGCATATTCATAGATTCTAAGTGTTTCACCAAGGGAGAAGAAGCATGTGATTTTACCAGATTTTAATAGGATAATTGATGTTTCGGGGGCAAATCACCATTTCTGTGTCTTAAACATGTCCGGGGAGGACATTTAACTGGAATATTTTGGACGTCATTTCCATTAACAAAGTAAATTTTCCATTACCAGATTTTGCGATCTCTGGCCTGTTATTCAAGAGTAATTTGAAGTTCATTGTCCTGCCTCGTGACAAGAGGATGAGCCAGAGACTCTCGGAGGTTAATGTCCACTCTACTCTTGAACCAAAGTCCCTCTGGTCTCCGCAGTAAGCCACCAGTCATTGCTTGCACTGTATATATTACTTAGCACTCTTAAAGGGGTAGTCCAACACAGAACAGTTGAATAGTTTAACTCATAGAAGAAGAAGAGACTTACATATATTAGCATTTATTCCCTAGTATGGCTAAAGTTTCTAAAAAGTGATTCCTACATTTTCCACAATGCATCCCACTAGCATCCTTCAGATTTGAAAAGCTCCTACAGCCCCAAAGAAGACTTTTTTACAGACTGATTAATTCTCCTGCGACTTTATGTGTAAAATTAGTGGATTGTTCCTTTAACTACAATAACAACAGACCTGTGGAAGCAGGGGAATTACTGTAAAATACAATAAACCATCCAACCAGTAACAAAGAGAGATCACATGAAATGAGATCAGCCTGTTGCCCTGGTGCATGAGAGGAGGTTTTCCCTTCAGACCTGCATCCCGATGATTCAGTAGAAACTGGGTCTACACTCAGTCAATGTTTATTGATTGTGAATTGCTAGTGATTTAATGTGATTATCATGAATGCACAAAGAGGCAAAATAAGAAATAATCCCGGGCAGTGAGGAGAAAAACATGAAATAACACGCAAGATTTAGGATTATGATCCAAAGATTAAGTGTGCAGATTAGAAGGCGAATATCAGGAAAATAATCTGTGTGGATTAGCACAGAAAATGTTGCAAGTGATTTTTTTTTTTTTTGTTTTGTCTTCAGTGTAACTATTGACGCAGCTGCAGAGACCACAGGGTCTTTTAAAGCCTGCACAAATCAATAAACTCAAAACTAACATTAAGCTGTTTCCCAAGGGAGGAGCTACAACATCTTCCACTGTGAATCAGCTGTAATGTCTATTACAGCAGGAATATGCTCACCACTTTAACTGTTTACTGCTGCCTGGAAGTGCGTGTCTAGCAGCTCTTAGCACCGTCTGATGCTCAACTGTCTGCTCCACCTGAATTTACATGGCGCCTGGTGGAAACACTGTGAAGATAGTTGCCCAAAGCCCCACACAGACAGATTACCAAATAAACAAGGCTGAATTATAACGCTCATAATCTCAGACACACATCAGGTTGTAGGCGCTCTGGCACAGATTTGCTTTGGTTTGGAGAGTTAATGACTTTGGATTTAGGACACTAATTTGGAGTCAGACTGTCACTCTGCAGTGTGTTAAAAACAGCTCAGTGATGAAAAGAAGAAGCAGCGCAGCCTCGAGCCACATCAGAGGCACTGTCGAGAAAGTGTGGGTTTGGAGTTCGAAAGTTGTTCTTAGCAGGGTGAAACATGGCCTTCGAGGAATTTCAATAAAAAGAAAGCCAACCAGAAATCTGGAGTTTCCACTGACCTTCTTTCTATATTTTCAGCATCTATCACGAACAATACAGCCTCATAATGAAAAAAAAAAGCCCGTGGTGAAAATTAATAGAGGGATTATATGCACTCAGTGCATAAACTTCAGATGTGTCGTGTAAAGAAGCGGTCTTGTGTGAAGCTCCACGCCTGACCTCAAGTTCAGGTTGCTATTGATGTCCTGTGCTGCCTATTCAGCAGCAGGCGTAGAATAAATAAGTGCTGCAGCGTACTGAACAGCTATATGTGGTGTTTTTGTTTTTTTTTGTTCTTCTTCTCTTACTCAATTTCTTCTGCACTGAGACAACTTTATAACGCTGGTCTGCAAAAGCCATTTGGATAGTATTTAAGAAATCAATGGTGCTGATCTGACAATGTCTACTGCGCCTGAACTCTTCCAATTCATCCAAGTAGCAACTCCGGCTTCTGTTTCTCGATCATATATCATCATTATATTCGTTCTTTGGCGTCAGTCTTTTGTTAGATGGTCAGAAATGTCTGTTTGAAATGTCTATCAGCAAGGCATATTCAGGGTCTGTTTCTCGCTTTTTTTGAACCTTTATAAAGTGAGTTTAATTCACACCTCCATTGCAATGGGAGCTTTTCAACTCCCTTTAAAAAAAAAAAAAACAACATTTTTTTGTTCGAACACCTGCAGTGGGCGTGAAGGAGCACTCAATTTGTCATCGTTTCTGTTTATCAGTCAATGTACAGAGTGAAAGCGAAAACTTTCTTGTATGCTGCACTGCCAGTGCTTTGAGCATAGGGCCTTGAGAGTGTGAAAGCATAAATTATAGCCTAATGGCTGACAGAGTGGCAAAGAAAGACACCAGCTGATAGCGAGTCAGCAGCTCCGAGTTCTCGCTTACAGTTTTACCCCTGCATCTGATAAACAATAACAAGGATATGCAAGTAATTAGAGCATTGCAGTAGCATGTTTTTTTATTCCAGAAATTAATATAAGAGGATATAAAGATGTAGATTTGCATTTAGCCTTAGAAGCATTTGAATAGTAATCTTAATATTAGAACATCTTTAAATGCATCACAGGTTTCTTGAGTCCACGTGACCTCGACTGCAGTGAATAAGCATTTACTGCTGTATGCAAGGGCTGTATGTGTCAGTAAAGGACTGTGTGTTGGTCTTCTCCACATCGAACTTCAGCTACAACACAGGAGTCTGCCACATCCAAAACTTTTCAGATGACTCAGTCATTGTTGGATGCATTATTGATGGGGATGAGGGGGAGGAGACTCCAGCTTTAAATTAAACAAAACAGAGGAGCTGGTAGCTTTTTTTTGCTGGATGGAGACATCACCTGATCACATTGGAAACACAGGTTGATCAAAAGTGTAAGACATAGGAGATAAGTTCTTGTGGAGGCTGCAGAGCACTCCTGAAACAGTTCTGTGGACGGTTTCAAACGCGTGGTTTGGTTCATTTTGTCTAGAACAAGGGAAGAAATGTTTGCATTTTCGCACTGGTCTAGTTGATGTTCCTACTGATGTTAGGTTCATACTGACAGGTAACTCACTGACCTGACAGTGTTGTCATCCTTCATCACGGGGACCCACATGCCCAAAACAAATTCTGGATGACTGACAGCAGCTTACGCAGCACTTTAGTTTGCTTGACAGCAAACACACCACGGTTCATTTGACCCGAATCAGACGAGTTAGGTGAGGTCGCATCCTAATCTTGCAGTCTGCAGAACACTCCGGAAACCTTTCTATGAATCTGCGGTGGCATCTTGTTTGCAGTAGTCTGCTGGGGCAACAGCATCTCAGCAGCAGACAGAAAGAGACGGGACAAACTGATAAAGAGCTTCTTCAGTGACAGGTGGCTCCACCTGAGGTCTGTGAAGGAGTGCTACTACAAGTCTTTTGTCCCTGCTGCTGTCAGACACTGTTCTCAGCAGACTAAAACATCCGTTGGAGTATAAGTCAGTCACATTGTCAACTGTAACCTCTTGCTTTGCTGACTCACTGTACCACACACACACCTGAGACACATCCTTTCTGCAAACACAAACACCCAATTGTATTCCCTCAAGTGTAGGTTTTGTATTTAACTTTTAAATTGCAAACTTTATTGTCTCATCACTTTATTTGTTACTTAATTGCCTCATTGTACTTTATAGTTCCTATTCCCTTGTTATTCTCTTCGGAGTAGCTGTACATATAATGTATATGCGCGTATCTTCATCTGCTGCAGCACGGTTCCATTTAAACAATTTAATTTAGCAACAGGACTGATTCAATATAAAGCCGGAAAACATCTGCAGCGTGCTAGGAAACATCAACCTGATGCAGAATGCAGCTTAATCCAAACTGTTAGCTTCCGGGACGACTCAGGAAATCCAACTCTTCATATACTAAAGTAAACATAGGACGGATTAACCGTAGTGATTCAATTCAGGTCAATCTTCTCCGGCAACAACGGAGAAAGAGATTTTGCTGGTATTGATGGGAACTAAGCCCTAAACAGCTCCAAGGCTGGACAAAAAAAATCCCTCTTTTATATACTGTGTATCCTCAACTGGTGGAGTCAAAATGCTAAATCATTTGTTGTGCTCCACTTCCACGTGTCCCAGAACTGGTGCTACCAAGGTTGAGTGAGTGACAAGCAGCAAGAGGACCATTATTTAGCACACGTCTGGCAAATGTAGAAAGCAGGCCAGGCGGTGAGAAAGTGGGATAAAGTCTCATTACGAGGCAGAGCACAGGTCACCTCCCGTGAGCCGCTGTTCTCTTTGCATCGCTCCTCTCAGTGTGCTTTGTTTGGACTTTTCCATCACAATGAGACTTGGCGTTTACTTTGGCTGAGATTTATACTGGGGGAATAGTTTGAGTTAGGAAACTTATTCGGAGCCATTATCTCATTTACCATTGTCAGCTTGGGTTTTTAATAGCGCAGCGAGAGGGAGTCGCAGCTTTTTCGGCATCAGGTGGATGTTAAACGTACCAGTGTGTCTCACTTGTGCAAGACGCAGAAGATGCAAAGCGTTAAATGAGCCTGTTACATCTTCATTAAAATCATTACTTTTCAAATACTTAAAGTTTCTTTAATTGATAGGTTTACTTGATGGATATTAGTCTAATTACAGTGGACGTAAGTGACCTTATAACAAACTTAGACTGAAATTAAAAGTAACGAATAGTTTTCATGCCCAGCAGTTGCAACGGCAGACAACCAGAGTTGTCATAATCAATCTAAAGGTCTTTACGTAACGTTAGCTTTTTGACAGAAAACCGCTTTCAAGCCACTGCTGATCTGTCACATTTCATCTCTTTGCAATTTCATGGGTAAACATTTGTGGAACGAAGTGGAGAAATCTCCTGTCTTCATCTGAAATGAATGGCCAAAATGTTTCGTTGCCATTAGCCTGGTGGTTAATATCTATTGAGATGAGTGTATTAAAGCATGTCCCATATGATGAGTTGCTTCCTCCTTCCCCCCGATGGAAGAAGGAAATTACAGCTCAACGGAACATCATTTCATTCAACATTTATAGAAAGCGACATGCAAGTATTAATCAGAGCATTTTTAGGGAGGAAAAAGGGGATGTAAGAAATGCTTTTGATTACAGCTTCACAAATGCACCACGAATGCTTAATGTTTCTGATCTGACCTGCTGTTGAAATTAAAGTGCACGGTGTGAAAGGCAAGAATGGATTGTCCTTTCACCAAAGTAAGGTAGTTGAGTTTGCAGTGTGTTTTTCCCACTCTAGAAAAGAGCTTAATTTTCTTAAAAGTTGGGGTGATAGATCAGCTAGATGACAGAGATAAACTACTGGTTCAGCGCTCAGTTTCTTTCACTTAATATCACAAAGACACCGAGCCTATAAATCACTGTTGGATCTCTGCTTCATTTGGATATCTGTATAGATTGCCTCAGTGTTGTTCTTTCTCTCTTGATGGCATAACAGCATGCTAATTGACTATCTTATGCAAAGATGAATAGTTTCTTATTAGATTCCACTGGAAGCTCTGAAACTGGGATTTCTTCAGTCCCCGAGTGAGTGTGTGCCTCCTGTCAGTGCAGAAGGAAAAAAAACTGCTGAGAGAAGCAAGGTTGGGGCCCCTGGGACCCCTGTATCTCTCCTCTCCATCTTTTGCTATGTCCCTGGCCCCTACAGTAGCTGGCTTACTATTATAAACTGCAATTGAATGCCCTTACTTCTCCTCAGCTCTATCACTCTCCTTGCTGTGAAGCCTGCCTGATAAATCTTCTTCCGGCAGCTACTGTATGCATATGCAAACACGCTGGCAAACAGAAGAAAAATAATACATGTGCTGCCTAACTCCCACACTTGTCTCTTTTTTGCAGCATACATGGGAATAGGCTACTTTGCCTGCAGTTTGATTCTCTTATTGCAGATGCCAAAAGTTCGACCAGCGTCTGAATAAAAACAATCCTTGGTTTAACAAAATGGAGCAATTTTTTAAAAGGCCATTTTCTGCCTCAGGCTTGTTGGTGGTTGGCTATGAATGCACATCATTCGCATCCACTTGTTTGCCTGGAGAAAGATGCTGCGAATGTTGAATACAGCAGGATCTAACAACTCGAGTGTCGAGAATGTGTTTCTGTGACTGTGCTTTTTTTTTTTTTACCCATAGCTGGATTTCACTTTGAATGCATGATCACATTTAACACGACTAAAATCAGTACTGAGACTAAACCCCCTCCGACACCTCCCAAAACAACAACAAAAAAAACTACAAAATGCTTGGAAAACCATTTTGATATCTGTGCATGCATTACATCATTTCTTTTATGTATAAAATGATTAAATATGTTGGTTTATTCATAGGTAATTCAAGTTTCTGGCAAAGTGACAATTTGCCATGCTGGTGCTGTTACGGTCTCAGATCTGGACTGAGAAGCATGACTCAGAAACGGACATTTAGGCACACAGGGTTCTCCATTAAGGTTGTGATCAAAAGGGGCTCAGACAAAATTGTAGGCAGGAAGGGAAGCGAGATTCGTTAACAGTATGACAAAAGGCTGAGGTGGAAAAGGGCTGAGCTGAGGCACAAATCAAAAATGAAGCAGAGCGTCTAAATACTAGGAACAGTAGGAGAGAAGGATGGAGAGCTACATGGGCAAAATAGACAGTCTGGTGAGGAAGTAAGAAAGTAAGAGAAGCATACTGGCATAAATACCAGTCATAATTAAGGAGGAAAGGCAGCAGATGCATCAGGGGGAAGAGAGCATGCAGGTGAAAACTCAGTCAGCCAAGCCAGTCAGCAAGCAGGGGCAGGACAGGAGGGAGTGGTCGGGGTCTAAAATGACAGAAGATGTTAGTGGAAAGAGACAACCATTAGGGTGTGTGTGTGTGTGTGACAGGTGGTGCCAGTTGCCTAGACATACATTTATGAGTTATTGAGTAAAGAAACTGATGCTGGCACAAAAGTAGATCAACAAAATGGATCACAAAAGCCTGCACAAAATTTCATCACAATCCATCCATGTATCCATCCAGATATTTACATCTGGGAATGACGGCCAACATAGAGTAGCTAAAAAAAAAACAGCTAGTGTAAAACACCTGGCATATGGATTAAATGAAATGCAACATGTGCACTTAGATGCCACTGAGCTATCAATTACACCGTTTATCAATGAGGGCAATGGAAAAAGTACCACGTGCTATAGCGACAGGGCAGGGAGGACTGCAGTCCTGCCACATTTCTCAAACCAGGCTTGTTTTTGTGTGTATTTTTCCGCCCTTGTGTCATCTAATACAATCATCCTTCAATCAGTGTTCAACTGTGAAAATCTAATCACACTGGTTTGGGGTTTCAGAAAGCCATCTGCTTTAATCCAATTCCCGGCAAATATCCCTGTCACGGTGCTCCGTCTGTCACTGTAACAACTACCCATTTCAGCAGGCTAATTTTACAGGTTCATCTTGTTAGGGATGAGACCGATATGAAACACTGATGGTGTTTGAATTCTGGAGAGAGACGCTAATACCTCCCACACCCTCGCCCATCCCACTAGGAGCATTTTTCCACTGCTGTGGCCCTGGATGGCTCCTCAGACATGTGGACGTTGATGGACAGACTGAGCTTCCTCTGTCTGCCAAAGTCCCCTGCCCTACGCCATAACATGCATTCTCTGGAGCCTGGGCGTCAGAATGCCCTTCTGAAGCATCTTTGCAATCCTAAAGGGCAACTCGCTCAGCCGTGAAAAACACTCGAAATACTTACACTTGCCATAAATGCCCATAAGCTAGGCAATCTTTCATGCTTTATAACGTTGTCCCCGGCAACACAGTAACGCTGAAGGCCTCTGATAAGGAAAACAAAAGACAAATGACTGACCGTGGCCTTTTCTAATCTATCAATTTCTTCGAGAGCCTTTTTGTCCTTCAAGCCAAGTGCTGTATGTAGGCCTGGCTGTGCACAGCTGTGATTGTATCGCCCTAGAAATGCCTTGGACACTGTTTAAACTTGCCCAGACACATTTATTCGATGACCTTTAGCCCAATCCACCTTGACTGAGACGTTCCCTGAACGCTCTGACATATCTGCTTCCCTGTTGCATAGAGGGCTTGTCTACTTCCTGGAAATCTCTATCAAACACTCCTGCATGAGCAAAAATGAGATGTTTACAGGAAGATGTGGCATTTATACGGGCTCCATAGGATCATTTAGTGGTATTTAGCATTTCCTGGCCCCCCAAAAAGACAGTGGAGTGTCTCCATCCTGCTGGGTGAGTGAGTGGACTGATATTACTCGCAGACAGACTGTGGGGACAGGCTAGAGACTTAAGACCTATTGTTATAGGAGCAATTTAAATACCAGTATGCCGTTAATACCCCCACATGCTGATTCACACATACTGCCTCCTCATATGCACAGAGACACACACACACATGCACACACAGACGTCAACACTCCTGCCTTTGTGCTCTATCTCAAGGAAATCACCACTGATTTCCAATAGCTCCTCTGTCTCCCAGTTGTAGCCGTACAGTATATAACAGTGCAGCTCTTTCTGGTAAGAGAGGCGAATTGTGCTGTGTAACCACTTAACCCACACTCCCTGCCCCCCCCCCCCCCCCCATGCTACCTTCCCATGGCAATCCCAATAAACCCTGGATTATTTTTATAACACAACATATGGCTGCTGACTTTACAAGCTCGCCTTCAGCTTCTGGGCAAGGTAGAGTAGGGGGAAGCAGAAGGAAAGAAAGGCCAGGCCAGAAGTGCTCCGTGCCTCTAAAAAGGCAGCATATCCAAAACCATCAATGAAGGCCTTTTCTATAGGGAGGAAAAATAAACAGTGTTACTGATCCTTTTGCTTTTGCTCCAGTCTGGTGCTACAGAGAGCACTTCTGTAGCTGCAGTTCATGACCAAAGCTGGTGGCTTTCCATGTCCTGTCCGCTATTATCATCTTTATCATGTGGAAAGGTCAAATCTCGATGTGTTTGTACAGTTAAAGAGCTCTTCACTGCCTGCCTCAACACATGGGGGCAGAAAGATGGTGAGATGATGTGGAACAGGCTGCCACTAATTCAACATTCTTTCAACTCCAGCTCTTATAATTACAATGGAAATAAGGTTCTGTTTGTTATTAAGTGCCATAATTAAATGCTTATGTTATAACACATTTGCTCTTGTTCTCCACTACTGTATGGTACAGAAGACTTTGAGGTAAAGTATAAGGACAAAAGAAAAGATTAAAACAACTAGCTTATTTAAAAACAAACAGATAAACAAACAAAAATCTAAATTTTCCGATTCATCCCGACGCCACACAACAGTTTTACGGTCACTAATTTTATAAAGTGAACCTATAGCAAGAACACTGGTTGCCAACTCTGCTGTTTGTTCAGCCTGATCACAGGCAAGACACATTGTTGAGTTATTACAGATTCTGACTGCCAAAAAGGAATATGATTAATAAGTCAGGTAATGTAACTCACAATAACTTGGACTCCTTTCAAAATTCTTAATATGCTTGCTTTTCACTCTGTCGAGAAAGTAGTTTTTACACCACTAAATTACCTAGCTGTAAAATTGTCAGCTGCATCCTCTTATCCTCTAAAATTGGGACTCAGCTTAATTTCTCTTCCTCTCTGTGCTCCTTGATAAAATCAAAGTTGAGAGAATCTTCCCTCCAGGCAAAGTCAACTTTGCTGCCATTTCTCATCTGCGCTCGGTGCAATGTACAAGGGGACGATGACTAATTCTATGAAAATTAATCAGAGCGACTGGGGGGTGGGTGGGATGTATTTTCTGGATAATTCAAGTTTAATCTTATATTTAGAAGTGCTGATAACAAATGTAACGACATATTTCTGTGATTGGAAACTGTAATGTGGCATTACTTAAATTGAAATAGTAATTTGTTTCACTCCATTGTTGGGTGGCTGAGTGAGAACGGCTGGGATGAGGTTGGGGCGAAGGGGGTGGAGCAGGGCTGCAGGAGCTGCTTCATCAGCATGTGTGCAGTAATGTGATCGCGAGGCCTGCCTGCACAAAGAAAACACAACCAGCTCTCTAACAACCCTCCCAGTAAGACCCTGAGAGGGGTGGGCAGGACTAGATGTGGGATGTAGGGCTGCGCAGAGCGACTTCAGCAATGATGCCTTTAGATTCTGCTGGAAATCTTGTCATTCTAAGTTGAGTGCATATGAACAGCATTAAATCTGTAAGCCTGAGCTATAGAGGTGTGACCTTTAGAGAAAACTAAAGCAGAGGAGCTGAGCCAACACCTTCTGGCAAATACGAGACAGTTTTTTAATTTGCCATGTGTTCCTAATTACCATTTCTACAGATAATCGACTGTACTTTTGATGCATGTTATCTTCTGTCCTGATGAAGAACAGTGTTTATGTGCTGTCTGATTTTTAAACTGAAATAGCTTACTTTGGCAACAGTTTTTCTTCAACCAAAAGAAGTGTTATATTCGAAATCATATTTATGACCGGAAGGGTTTATGGGGAGCACTTGAAGGTGGAATGACCTTCCTAAAAGCCAGACCGTTTCCACCTTTAACAAAAGACAATGCATAATTTTAGGAGTGGGAGTTAGTTACTCAGTGGCAAGGCATTACTAGACGTAGCCTTCATTTTATCCTCCAGTTAGAATACAGAGTGCCTTGCTTGTACCAGTTAGACGCTTCATTATTTATTGGTGAGCTTATAAACTGCATGCTTTTGAACTTAATGGCATGAACTGGTAAACTGGACCCCGCTGAAAACTCACAGGCGGAAAAACATCAACACTGCACATTACAGTCTTTTATATCATACAGCTAAATTGATAAAAAGACCAAAGCTAACTGAATCCCAGTTCATGGTAGTGAACAATCGGACTTCCCGTCAGCATCTGTAGATCACCAACGAAATTTCAGTCCAGAGATTCTTGCAGTGGCAAAATTTGGACATAATTGGAGCAGATCTACTAGAACATAGAAAAAAAAAAAACAGCAGCAGAATGAAGGAAATCATTCATTTTGAATGTCAAACATTTGATAGTTTATCAGTAGAGCTACAGTGTGGTTACTGTAATCCTCGGTGGGGCTGCCAAAGACTTTCAGAAGTCACAGCTTGTTACTCGTTTAAAATGAAAAAATAACTGAGATAAATGCTACTACTGATAGCAGTTCTGTTGTGGAGTCTATAGAACCATAAACACATTCAGTCTATCCATCTTTAAAATGGATGGATTTGAACTGTAGTAGTTAAATCTTCATACATCATCATTTCCTAATCCCACTTTACAGTTATTAATACTAGTCTGCTTAAAGTGATCTAATTATATTTGTCAGTGCTTTATGTTGTTCTACTATTCTAAAAGAGTTTCACTATTTTTCCTGAAAGTCTTGAAGGTGGCATTGAGTAGAGGTTGAAGCAGGAGGTGTATGGGGGTGGGGAGGGTGGTCAGACTGGGACAGATGTTTTCAAGCTGGCAGGGAAAGTAAAACGGAGAAGGAGGGGAGGAGAAACATCCCTCAAGGCTGCTTTCATCAAAACACTTCCTGGTTCTGAACTCTGTGACTCCCTGGGGTGGTATCCACTAACCGGGCTCAGTTTCACCACGTGATAAATACACATTGTGCTGCTGTCGAGACCTGGATTACACGGCACATATGGGACGAATCGGGCCCGTGATTGTGTGACATAACGGCTCCATATTACTTTTTACCACTCTCATGCGCACATTTTCATATTATGTACGCACATGTTCAGTTGCACACTCACACACACACACACACACACACACACACACACACACACACACACACACACACACACATAGAGAGAGGCCGTGTTTGCTTTCATACAGACTCTGGTGGGATCAGGTGGTGATGAGAACAGAACATGCAACTCTCCACTGACAACCAGGATATCAACAACACACACACACACACACACACACACACACACACACACACACACTGGGTACTTTGTGAACAGTTCACATTCAGTTCCAAATGCTATATAAAAAACACAGCGCATACACATGCAGCCTTGCGTTGTGTTTGTGTTTGCCCTGATCCAGTTGGGAGGAAAAGAGAGAGAGAGAGAGAAAAAAAGTCTTTTTGAAATCTGAAACTCTTCTCCATCAGCAGCCCCTGTGCTCCCCACCACCAGGCCAGGAGCAGAGCAGCAGCAGCAGCAGCAGCAGGAGAACACGGGCCTCTGTTGTCTCAGCCGGTGCCCTTTGGATATGTTCTGAACCCTTTCTCCCAAGGGGAGCAGCAGCATAGAGGCCTTGTTGTACTGAGGAGCATGTGAACGCACTGCTGACTTGAGTGTGGTGAGCAGTGGCACTTTGTTACTGTAACCAGGTTGCCCTGCACTGACAGAGTTGAGTTTGTGTGTGTGTGTGTGTGTGTGCAATCATATCCATACAGTAATCACTGTGTAGGCTATCATAGATATACTAGCAGCATGTGTACATGTATTGACTTTAATTGCCTTTTTAAAAAAGTGTACAGAAATACAAAGAAATAACTTCATATATTGATGTACCATTTAGTGTAAAGTTGAACAGTAGTGGACACAGAACTACTTCTAACAAACTATGGGCTCAAACAATAGCACACAACACAATTAGTCTTTCTCTGAAACAAATTAATCTTCACGAGAGAGTCAGAGTATTGTATTGTGTTTGACTATACAATACTGTAATGTGTCTCTGTTTTGTATAGCTCCTTTAAATAAAAGAAACATTTTTCAAATTGATTAACAGACTACTAAACAACAGAAGCGACAGCCTTTGAGTGCTGTTAAAAGTTGTTTTTCACAACAGTCTGTCTGTTTGACTGGCACAGACCTCGGTCCAGGCTGATAAATGCAAAGTAAACCTTGTGACTTTTTCATGTTGAGCCATCAAAAGCTCGTTTTCACTTTATACCAGAATGCTGCTAAAATAGTAATTACAAATGAATTCCTGTCAGTTCCAGTCCAACACAGCACAGATGTTGCATTAGCATATGCTACATGCCAACCTATGTGAAATTATTAGTTTCCTCCTCATCACTGATGCTAACATGCTAATGAGACAGCCTCACATCACAGAGTAGTTCAGCAATTCAAACTGATCTGGATTTGTGCAGGTACAGTACATCCTGGATAGTATATGACAGTAGCAACACATAGAGACAGGTTCAATTTAGTGTAACCAATTAATTGAACCTGCATGTCTTTGTCCCACCCAGAAGAAGCCCTCACAGACATGGGGAGGACAATACAATATACAGTATTATTTGCTTATAGACTACACTGATCACTCTTGTCGAGGTGAGTTTAGCATGAAAATTTGGGCTTGCAGCTAAACATATTCACACCAAGAAGCTATAAAGCACTATGTTCTAACACCTGCTGATCGTGGCCAGGATTACACTTTTCCCACGCTGACCTCTGTCTACCACAATATTAACACCAACTCCTGGTATTAATGCTGTGGATCCTTGGCTGCTGTACGTGTAACGTGTACACATATAACCTACACATCACGAGCATGTGTGCATGTGTCTGCATGTCTACTGCAGCCTAACTTTGTGAATGTCTTTAATATGTGTTGTGCACTATGAGCATTTGTCAGATCTGGAGGTCGTCGGGGGCCCTGTGGAGCTGCAGAGATCTACTTAATGCACAGCAGCTACTGGAATACCACTCATCTGCTGTGGAGCGAGCGGGCATAAACAGGAACCCCTGGGAGCTGGTAATATGTTAAACGATCTGACTCCAGCCCTGTTCAACCTTATCCAGCCAAGGCAATAAGAGATATGAGAGCGTGATGTGTGTGCTCGTGCATGTTTCTGCGACAAGAGTTCTCGGGATGTGTGGGTATTATGAGCACTGCCTTCAGATGAAAGACACTAAGCCCAGAGAGAGAAAAAGATGGGGAAAAAAAGAGTAGCTGAGAAAATGGATGCAAATTACCAAGGCAGGACTGGATGAAATCGTCTGGAATTGCTCCTTTGGTGTGGCAGGCGAGGCAGAGCTGTCTTTGTGTGCATAGTTCAAAGGCAGTGGACATACTGTATCTCTCCCAGCTGTAATGCAGTCACACATACATGCATAGAAATAACATGGTCCGCATACATACACACAGATAACAGTCCAGGTGTGCTTCGGGTAACACGGGCTCAGGGAGCAAGTGATGGCTGCTGTTGAGAAAGTGTCAGACTGAGACTTATCAGCTTGTCCTGCACCTGCTCTGGTACATCGGAGAGAGCAGTGACATAAAAAGAGCAAAGGAGATACAGAGACGGAGAGAAGAGGGGATAATACGAGGGGAAGATACAAGAGAGAGGTAGAAGATACACAAAGGAAGAATAAAACAGATGTGGAGGTCGGGAGGAAGGGAAGAAAACCGAGGTCTAGAGGGTGAGACGGAGAAAAAGAGCTGGAGCCACAGGGAGTGAAAAGAGTGGCAAAAACAGATAATGGCTGCAGAGAGACGCAGGGAAAGAAACAGATGGAAAGTGAAGGAGAAAGCTATCTGAGGAAGAGGAGAGACGGCCAGAGGAGGAGATAGAGAGGGAAAGTAGCTCAAGAGGCAAAGAGAGAATAAAAAGATTGAATGAACAAGAAAGATAGCAACAGTGGGAGAGATAGACAGCGAGCGGAGGGAGTGTGGCAGAGAGACAGAGAAATAGATGTCTCAGGCCATTTCCTGTGATGATAGCCAGAGGCTTATTTTTCACCTCCCTCCAATCACTCCTCTGCCACACTCCCATCTAACTGCTCCTCTGCCACCCACTCTCTCCCTGCCCAATCGAAAACACACTCACACACTTGTTCACATGCTGGCATACAATTTGATTGCAGAGCGTTAACCTCTGTCTGGCTACTGTAAAATGCACGGCGGCATGACAATAATGGAGTCTGGGAGCAACACATGTTTCTCAGCCCATTCAGCTTTGCTCAACAAGTGACTGCTTGAAAATAATTACATCTCATTTTATTCATTGTCACTGAATTACCTGCTTGAGTGGCCGTGCACAATAGCGCCCCGAGATGTGGATACACAGGCGGGGCTGGAGCTGTGCGCATAGGAGTGTGTGTGAGTGTGTGTATGAGTGTAGGTTAGCATGTTTAAATGTATATTTCTTTCAGTGTTAGACTCTCCATGTTGAGAGTGTGTGGTTACGTCTTTACATGTAGTATAACTTGTGCCACCACCTCTAATGTCTGCATGCTAAAGACGAAACTACAACCACAAGTTAACACACTAATCATAGCCTAAGAATGTGAAAGAGCTAGTATACAGTTAGTCCAGCTTATTGCATGTTTTCAAGGGCAGTGAATTAATGTTGTCTGGCCTTTTCAGCACATTCTGACATGTGTGGGTTTCTACAGACAAGTTCTGGTTAGTTCTTTTTCGCCTTGTCAAAGCAGGGGCAGATTTATGTGGTGCAAAGGGGGGCCGGCTGCCCAGTTAACCCAGTTAACCCAGTTTTACCCAGTTAATCTTGTTGCTTGAATACTATGAAAAAAAGTTAAGAAAAACAAGTTGACTGCTAGAGACAGAAACTGAATACTAACTGTAAAAACACACTGTGATCTACAGTCATTGCTAGGATTGTTGTCGTGCATTCAGGCCTGTTGTGTCTTTTCTGGTCAGCATCATTGACCTCCTTGAGGTACTGCAGGTAGATTAATATTAATGTAAGAAAGGTTTTGCATTCTCTTAAGGAGCAGGTTGGATTAAACACATTTTCACCCAGACTCTAATTCATTATGCTTCAAATTTTTTCCTGGTTCCTATTGTAAAAAGACCTTGTTGCCACAGTTTGTAGTAAACAAGACTTTTGTGATTTTTCTCAAAAAAAAAAAAAAAACCCTTCCCTTATTTTTTTTAATAATAAAAAGAAACACCAAACAATTCCTGTATTTTTTTTTTTTTATATTTTAAAACAAAGAAAGAATTGAGTATCTTTTTGTTTGTGCATGACTGTGATACAATATGTGTCAACTTACAAGTGAGTGTGGGTGTACAATACGAGTTACATTTCAAGTTAACCTTTTCCTTGGCGTGTTTGTGTGTGCCAGTAGGTTGTTTGTCCAGCGCATTGGAGAGCAGACGACGGCAGAGGAGCAGAAGATGTAGCTGTAAATATTTAATGTTGTCCATGTGCTATCATTGCCCTGCATTACACTCAGCAGAAATGAACACCTGAATGTTATGAGCGGGTGGCGTCGGCCAACATTTGACCAGAGGACAGTGAGAGACAGAAAGGTACAGGGGAGAATAAATCTCAAATGTATTTTGTTTGTAGGGCAGAAGCATAATGGCTTAATAAAGTGTGCAGTAAAATGTGTGTCTATGTGGACAAAGAAACAAGTTGTTCTAGCTGTAACCTCCCTACCTGTTAATAAAGGTGTTTATGAGATAATTCCAATTAAGTCTGGGACAAAAAGCAGTCCATACCTTTTACTATGTTGTTGTTTTGCAAGATCAAATGTAAAACAAAAGAAAAATACTGTTGTTGTATTGTGTTTTTAAATGGGAAAACCAAAAATCCAGTTCCAACTTTGTTTCCTACAAAACATGTGTGCCTTTGCAAATTAGTTGGAGACAAATGTTATTTTGAGGAATCAGGGCTGCTGCCTACTGTACACTGCCTTTCTGGAGGTGGGCGGTCACAGCTTGCAAACTGGTGAACCTAGCAAAGTTGATCAGATATTTCACTCACGCTGGTGGAGAGCGAAATGAACGTTGGACTTAAGCCAGCAGGTGCCTGTAAAACTGATATGACGTGTGTGTTAGCAAACAGTTCTTTATGTAGCATTTAAATGTATGATTGTTTAATTATGTCAATCAATTGTAGCTTCTTTTAGGTTTTCTAAATAGAGTTCCATTATGGTAGGCACGTGTTTTGTTGGTCATTTGACCCTTTACTGATTAAAAAGTATTGATTTGCGCAGCTTTATTATAGAGTAGAATAAACATTTTTCAGGCTTTTTGCTTGTTGTTTCTCTCGAATTTCTTTCGAGAGCACTGAACGTAAAATCATTGCCTAAAACAACAATCATCTGTCAACACAATCGATTTCACTTTGTTAATTCTATAAAAGAGATGTACTGACTGAGCCTCCAGGCTATTAAAACTGCTGCCA